>NC_056459.1:18301548-18619048 GCF_018296145.1 Oncorhynchus tshawytscha
ACTGGGACAGTCTCTGCCTCAGTGACAGTCAGTTAGGTACTGTACAATAGAGCACCACACTACTCACAATATGCACAATGTGTCTGTACGTGTACACAGTGTGTTTTGGCCTGGAGGCTGTGCGTGTTAAAGAACAGACTGTAGGTTTGGGTAACAGATCAGGCAGTTAAATACACAGTATTACTTAATGAGGTACAACACAGCTGGACACCAGTTAGGATAGAACACAACCATGCCATGGGGAGAAACAGTAGCGCTGTAAAGTTATCCAAAGCAATATCACTACCCCTTTAACCTATATGATGGCTATAGAGTATGGCTTAGTACTATAAATCACTTTCAACTAAGTTTTATTTAGAATGTATGAATGACAGGATACAAAGTTGTGTTTATGGTGCGAGTAGCTCACAACTAACTGTCTGACTCACGACATTACAGTTCCTCATGGTAACGCCGTGATTCCCCATGGAGCTTACGCATTGTAAAAGGGTTAGTGCTATCTGGTATCCTTGGGACGTCCCTACCCTAACCCTAACCATAACCCTTACCTAAGCCTAACCCTATCTTTAACCCTTACTTAACCATTTTAAATGTCAACTTCAATGGGGTGACATCAGAGTTGGGCCGTTCCAAGGATCCCGTTTAGACTTTTCCTTTGTAAGAGGAAGTGGAAGACACGATTCAACAGAGAATCTCTTTGTGTGTGTTTGTGTCTGGGTGTATCTAACCCCTCTGTGTCTGTCTATCCCCCAGATGACAGGCCTGAGCATCACTGCAGGCGTTGACCAGATGGTGGCGCTACACACCTCCTCCCAGGATGATGTCCTTCTCTACATCCAGAGAGGAGAGCTGTGCCCCAACCAGGACCGCATCGGGGAGCTGCTGGGAACGCTCATTGACCACTTCACACGGTCAGTGGCAACTGTCAGGGGGTGTTGGGTTGAGACTGGGATTGGGTTTAGACTACAGAGGGGAGCCGAGTTGAAACAAGCCAAACCAAATTTTACTGAGCTGGCCTGGTTAAGTATTAACTGTAGTCAGTGACGACCTGTTAGCGTGGTCAAACCAGCCTGAACAATGGTGAGTGCAGCATTCAGGCTGGTTTAACTATGCTACACAGGTATTGCGTTGGGTAAAGACTGGGATTGGAATTAGACTACTTTTCAGGGGCTTTTCACACTACTGAGCCGAGCCGAGCTGTACAGGTCACTTCTCCCAGATTTTTCCCAGGATTCGAACTGGCAAGGTTACTGGCTCGCCTCTCTAACCGCTAGGCTACCTGCAACCCTTATGGTATTTATCTCTGTTATAGTTACAGTACCAGTCAAAAGTTTGGACACACCGGCTCATTCCAGGCTTTTTCTGTATTTTTACTATTTTCTACATTGTAGAATAATAGTGAAGACATCAAACTATGAAATAACACATATGGATTCATGTAGTAATAAAAAAATTGTGACGCAAATCAAAATATATTTTCGATTTTCGATTCTTTACCTTGACGACAACTTTGCACACTCTTGATATTCTCTCAACCGGCTTCACCTGGAATGCTTTTCCAACAGTCTTGAAGGAGTTCCCACATATGCTGAGCACTTGTTGGCTGCTTTTCCTTCACTCTGCGGTCCAACTCATCCCAAACCATCTCAATTGGGTTGAGGTCAGGTGATTGTGGAGGCCATGTCATCTGATGCTGTACTCCATCACTCTCCTTCTTGGTCAAATAGCCCTTACACAGCCTGGAGATGTGTTGGGTCATTGTCCTGTTGAAAAACAAATGATAGTCCCACTAAGCGCAAACCAGATGGGATGACGTATCACTGCAGAATGCTGTGGTAGCCATGCTGATTAAGTGTGCCTTGAATTCTAAATAAATCGCCAACAGTGTCACCAACAAAGCACCCCCACACTATCACACCTCCTCATCCATTCTTCACGGTGGGAACCACACATGCAGAGATCATCCATTCATCTACTCTGCATCTCACAAAGACACGGCGGTTGGAACCAAACATTTCGAATTTGGACTCTTCAGACCAAAGGACAGATTTCCACTGGTCTAATGTACATTGCTCGTGTTTCTTGGCCCAAGCAAGTCTCTTCTTCCTATTGGTGTACTATAGTATTTGCAGCAATTCGACCATGAAGGCCTGATTCACGCAGTCTCCTCTGAACAGTTGATGTTGAGATGTGTCTGTTACTTGAACTCTGTGAAGCATTTATTTTGGCTGCAATTTCTGAAGCTGGTAACTCTAATTAACTTATCCTCTGCAGAAGAGGTAACTCTGGGTCTTCTCTTCCTGTGGTGGTCCTGATGAGAGCCAGTTTCATCATAGCGCTTGATGGTTTTTGCGAATGCACAATTTTTCTGGATTGACTGACCATATCTTAAAGTAATGATGGAGTGTAATTCCTCTTTCTTATTTGAGCTGTTTTTGCCATAACATGGTATTGGTATTTTACTAAATAGGGCTGTCTTCTGTATACCACCCCTACCTTGTTACAACACAACTGATTGGCTCAAATACATCAAGAAGGAAAGAAATTCCATGAACTTTTAACGGGCCTCTCGAGTGGCGCAGTGGTCTAAGGCACTGCATCACAGTGCTACCTGTGCCACTAGAGATCCTTGGTTGGGTCCAGGCTCTGTTGCAGCCAGCCGGGGGAGGGTTTGGCCGGCAGGGATGTTCTTGTCCTATCGTGCTCTAGCAACTCCTGTGGCGGGCCAGGCGCAATGCACGATGACACGGTCGCCAGGTGCACGCTGTTTCCTCCGACACATTGGTGCGACTGGCTTCCGGGTTCAGCGGGCATTGTGTCAAGAAGCATTGCGGCTTAGCTGGGTTTTGTTTCGGAGGACGCATGGGTCTCAACTTTCGCCTCTCCCGAGTTCGTACGGAAGTTGCAGCGATGAGACAAGACTGTAACTACCAATTGGATACCATGAAACAAGGGGTACATTTTTATTTTTTATTTTATCATTTAAAAAAAGACTTTGCACTGCAGCAATATTCAACAAGTAATCTTACAATTCCACAACAACTACCTAATACACACAAATCTAAGTTAAGGGATGGAATTAGAATATGTACATATAAATATATGTATGGGCCATGACCGACCGGCATAGATGAGATGCAATAGATGGTATAAAATACAGTATATACATCTGGGATGAGTAGTGCAAGATATGTAAACATCATTATTAAAGTGGCATTAATAAAGTGACGAGTGATCCTTTTGGCCAATGACTTCAAGTCTGTATGTAGGCAGCAGCCTCTCTGTGTTAGTGATGGCTGTTTAACAGTCTGATGGCCATGAGATAGAAGCTATTTTTCAGTCTCTCGGTCCCAGCTTTGCTGCACCTGTACTGACCTTGCCTTCTGGATGGTAGTGGGGTGGACAGGCAGTGGTGCGGGTGGTTGTTGTCCTTGGTGATCTTTTTGCCCTTCCTGTGGCATCGGGTGGTGTAGGTGTCCTGGAGGGCAGGTAGTTTGCCCCTAGTGATGGGTTGAGCAGACCGCGCCACCCTCTGGAGAGCCCTGCGGTTGTGGGCGATGCAGTTGCCGTACCAGGCGGTGATACAGCCCGACAGGATACTCTCAATTGTACATCTGTAAAAATATGTCAGGGTTTTAGATGACAAGCCACATTTCTTCAGCCTCCTGATGTTGAAGAAGCGCTGTTGCGCCTTCTTCACCACACTGTCTGTGTGGGTGGACCATTTCAGTTTGTTCGTGATGTGTACGCAGAGGAACTTGAAACTTTCCACTTTCTCCACTGCTGTCCCGTCAATGTGAATAGGGGGGTGCTTCCTCTGCTGTTTCCTGAAGTCCACGATCATCTTCTTTGTTTTGTTGACGTGGAGTGAGAGGTTGTTTTTCTGACACCACACTCCAAGTTCCATCACCTTCTCCCTATAGGCTGTCTCGTCGTTGTTGGTGATCAAGCCTACTACTGTTGTGTCGTCTGCAAACTTGATGATCAAGTTGGAGGTGTGCATGGCCATGCTGTCATGGGTGAACAGGGAGCACAGGAGGGGGCTGAGCACGCACCCTTCTGTGGCCCCAGTGTTGAGGATCAGCGAAGTGGAGATGTTGTTTCCAACCTTCACCAACTGGGGGCTGCCCGTCATGAAGTCTAGGACCCAATCGCACTGGGTGGGGTTGAGACCCAGGGCCTCAAGCTTAATGATGAGCTTGGAGGGTACTATGGTGTTGAATGGTGAGCTGTAGTCAATTAACAGCATTCTTACATAGGTTTTCCTCTTGTCCAGATGGGATAGGGCAGTGTCCAGTGTGCTGGCGATTGCATTGTCTGTGGACCTATTGAGGCGGTATGCAAATTGCAGTGGGTCTACGATGACAGGTAAGGTGGAGGTGATATGATCCTTGACTAGTCTCTCAATGCACTTCATGATGAAAGAAGTGAGTGTTACTTGGTGATAGTCCTTCAGTTCTGTTACTTTTGCTTTCTTGGGTACAGGCACAATGGTGGACATCTTGAAGCATGTGGGAACAGCAGACTGGGATAGGGAGAGATTGAATATGTCCGTAAACACACCAGCCAGCTGGTCTGCGCATGCTCTGAGGACGCGGCTAGAGATGCCGTCTGGGCCAGCAGCCTTGCGAGGGTTAACACGTTTAAATGTCTTACTCATGTTGGCCACGGAGAAGGAGAGAGGAGGGCCGCAGTTAGTGGCACTGTGTTATCCTCTAAGCGAACAAAGAAGGTGTTTAGTTTGTCTGGAAGCAACACGTCAGTGTCAGTGTCAGTGACGTGGCTGGTTTTCTTTTTGTAGTCTGTGATTGCCTGTAGACCCTGCCACATACGTCTCATGTCTGAGCCGTTGAATTGCGGAGGGAATAACTACACTGTCTGTATTCGTCCATATTTGTAGTTATCTTTCCATGGTTAAATTCGGTGGTTTGCGCTTTCAGTTTTGCGCGAATGCCGCCATCTATCCACTGTTTCTGGTTAGGGTAGGTTTTAATAGTCACAGTGGGAACAACATCTCCTATGCACTTCCTTATAAACTCACTCACTGAATCAATCAGTGTATAAATCTATTTTATTCTCTGAGGCTACCTGAACATGACCCAGTACGCTTGATCAAAATAATCTTGAAGCGTGGATTCTGATTGGTCAGACCAGCATTGAATGGTCCTATTCACGGGTACATCCTGTTTGAGTTTCTGCCTACAGGAGGGGAGAAGCAAAATGGAGTCGTGGTTGGATTTGTCGAATGGAGGGCAGGGGAGGGCTTTGTATCCTTCGCGGAAGTCAGAGTAGCAGTGGTCGAGGATATTGTGCATGCACTGAGCGCAATCAATATGCTGGTAGAATTTAGGTTGACTTGTTCTCAAATTTGCTTTGTTAAAATCCCCGGCTACAATAAATGCAGCCTCAGGATGTATGGTTTCCAATTTGCATATTGTCACATTCTGACCTTAGTTTTTTTGTTTTGTCTTTGTGTTAGGTTGGTCAGGGCGTGAGTTGGGGTGGGTTGTCTATGTTCTTTTTTCTATGTTATATTTTCTACGTGTTTGGCCTAGTATGGTTCTCAATCAGAGGCAGGTGTCGTTCATTGTCTCTGATTGAGAATCATACTTAGGTAGTATTTCCCACCTGTGTTTTGTGGGTGATTATTTTCTGTTTAGTGTTTTCTGCACCTTACAGGACTGTTTCGGTTTCATTTTTCGTTCTCTTGTTGTTTTTGTATTTAAGTCTTCTGTTCTATTAAATATCATGAACACTTACAACGCTGCGTATTGGTCCGATCTTTCATACTCCTCGTCAGAGGACGAATCCCGTTACACATATAGTCCAGTGAAGTTCCTTGATGGCCATCTTGGTGTCTGCTTGAGGGATAATGTACACAGCTGTGACTATAACTGATGAGAATTCTCTTGGTAGGTAAAATGGCCGGCACTTGATTGTAAGGAATTCTAGATCGGGTGAGAAGAAGGACTTGAGTTAATGTATGTTGTTATGATTACACCATGAGTCATTAATCATAAAGCATACACCCCTGCCCTTTCTTTTCCCAGAGAGATGTTTATCTCTGTATGCTGATGCATGGAGAAGTCCGGTGGCTGAACCGATTCCGACAACATATCGCGTGAGAGCCATGTTTCTGTGAAACAGAGAATGTTACAATCTCTGATGTCTCTCTGGAAGACAACCCTTGCTCGAATTTTGTCTACCTTGTTGTCAAGAAACTGGACATTGGCTAGTAGTATACTCGGCAGTGGTGTGTGATGGGCACATCAACGGAGCCTGGCCAGGTGGCCTCTTCGTCTGCCCCTTCTGCGTTGTTTTGGGTCGACTACTGGAATTAGATCCATTGTCCTGGGTGGTGGTCCGAACAGAGGATCCGCTTCGGGAAAGTCGTGTTTCTGGTCGTAATGTTGGTAAGTTGACTTTGCTCTTATAGTAATAGTTCAATAGTTCTTTCCGGCTGTATGTAATTAGACTTAAGATTTTCTGGGCTAACAAGCTGTCATCAAGGCAAAGGTTGGCTACTTTGAAGAATCTCAAATATTTGTTCAACACTTTTTTTGCTTACTACATGATTCCATATGTCATTGTTTTGATGCCTTCAATATTATTCTACAATGTAGAAAAAAAATAAAAAATAAGAAAGTCGCTTGAATGAGTAATTTTTGACTGGTACTCTGTATGATTCAAATCAAATCAAATCAAATCAAATTTATTTATATAGCCCTTCGTACATCAGCTGATATCTCAAAGTGCTGTACAGAAACTCAGCCTAAAACCCCAAACAGCAAGCAATGCAGGTGTAGAAGCACGGTGGCTAGGAAAAACTCCCTAGAAAGGCCAAAACCTAGGAAGAAACCTAGAGAGGAACCAGGCTATGTGGGGTGGCCAGTCCTCTTCTGGCTGTGCCGGGTGGAGATTATAACAGAACATGGCCAAGATGTTCAAATGTTCATAAATGAATAATAATAAGGCAGAACAGTTGAAACTGGAGCAGCAGCACGGTCAGGTGGAAGTTGAAACTGGAGCAGCAGCATGGCCAGGTGGACTGGGGACAGCAAGGAGTCATCATGTCAGGTAGTCCTGGGGCATGGTCCTAGGGCTCAGGTCAGTTGAAACTGGAACAGCAGCATGGCCAGGTGGACTGGGGACAGCAAGGAGTCATCATGTCAGGTAGTCCTGGAGCTCAGGTCCTAGGGCTCAGGTCCTCCGAGAGAGAGAGAGAAAGAGAGAAGGAGAGAATTAGAGAACGCACACTTAGATTCACACAGGACACCGAATAGGACAGGAGAAGTACTCCAGATATAACAAACTGACCCCAGCCCCCCGACACATAAACTACTGCAGCATAAATACTGGAGGCTGAGACAGGAGGGGTCAGGAGACACTGTGGCCCCATCCGAGGTCACCCCCGGACAGGGCCAAACAGGAAGGATATAACCCCACCCACTTTGCCAAAGCACAGCCCCCACACCACTAGAGGGATATCTTCAACCACCAACTTACCATCCTGAGACAAGGCTGAGTATAGCCCACAAAGATCTCCGCCACGGCACAACCCAAGGGGGTTCAGATTCATGACATTCATCACTGCCATATTTAGATGTGATTCAGTCATCGTCAGACTGATTTGAAAATCCCAGGCAGCCAACCAGGCAGTGTTCAAACGTAATAAGATGTCTTACCAAGCTAAATTATCTTTCTGGACTGGCAGACCATTTTGCTTATTTTAACCTAAAAAAGGCTTAATTCAAGGCCATATCTTGATGCATTTTCTGGGTAACTCAAAACAAGTAAATGCAATTTTTGGGGTAGGGAAATCAACTCAAACCAAGTTATTTTTACTTTATTATCTCAATAAAAGAAAACAAATCTTTATTTTTTGCAGTGCAGGCCAGAGTCAGCCTGTCTGTTATGTGTCTCACCACTAAGCCTCCTGCAGGCTGTAGCTAACAGCACCCATCCTAAATTGATTGGTTTCCTAAATCTTAATCCCCAAATCCAGTCATACTGACTTACTTAAAAACACCAAAGACTATACTCCCACTCATTTTAATTGTACTACAAACTTTTCAGTTCAAACCTCTGAATCGACATTCACACTGTCCAAATATAATGAGGAATAACAAATTCCTCATGTGCTGTAGGACATGCTTTCTCCCTCATGTCAATCGTATGTCTATTACGTCACATTTACTGTAGATATGGCACAGGTCTGTGGGGTATACAGGATATTGCATCACATATAGTGTAGATGTGGCACAGATCTGTGTGGGATAGAGGATATTGCATCATATATACTCTAGATGTGGCACAGGTCTGTGTGGGATACAGGATATTACATCACATATAGTGTAGATGTGGCACAGGTCTGTGCGGGATAGAGGATATTACATCATATATACTCTAGATGTGGCACAGGTCTGTGTGGAATACAGGACCAGTCTTGTCTGTGCAGCAGACTGCCATCTCATTAATGTAGTGGTGGTATGTCTTGTGTCCAGGCATTTTCTCAGAGGACAGATAGCTAGACTAGACCCCCTAGGGAGAGGCTTATAGGACCACAGGCAGCCGGGTGGCAACCGTACCAGGCTGTGTTTTGGGGTATTTTTTGGAGCGTGTGTGCGTGTCTGCATGTGGGACAGCGTGTGTGTTTTAATGACAGAGCATTATCCTAGACTCCTGGACTTTAGGTCTGGGTCTGGTGTGTGTGTGTGTTTTGATCTGTGTTTGTGTTGGGGGAGTCAGTCAGTCAGTCTGTGTCAGAGGTGTTCCTACAGCAGCTGTGTGTCTTTGGCTGCTGTTCGGAGCGGCTGGCGTCAGATAGTTAGTGGCGGCCATTGAGAAAGGCTAATCACTGTGCCGGCCTGTCTGCCTGCGTGGCCCCCATGTGCCTTTGTGCCGCCATCTGGGGGTCGTGACCCCCACAGGCTCTCATCAAAAGAGAGACTTGGAGACTTAGATTCGGGGGGTTGGGGGATAGTGGGATTGAGGGGTTGCCGACCACAGAAGTGTGTGTGAGGGGGTGAGTGTGTGTAAGCATGAACGAGGGGGAGGAGGAGAATGGCAGATGACAATACACACACCTTCTTTTTCCTCTCTCTTTTTCATCACTCTTTTTTTCCCAGGAAGTCAGTCCCAAGACCACAGTAGTCATGCCCCAGTCAGGCTTGTTCTCACATGTAGTCTGGTTTGGTCTGGGAGGGAGAGTGAGAGAGTGAGTCAATGGAGCGATTGTGGTACCAGTCTGTTTCCCTCTGCTCCGAGCCAAACACTGATGCCTATTACGTACTGATGAGTATTTGGAGCCTCATGGAGTAGGTGTGTGTGTGTATTGGGGGGTTAGACCCCTTTTGGGCCATCTGCTGAGACAGCTGGGTGTGTGTGACAGGGCAGGGGCTGAGGGCTGGAGATTTAGGGTTTGGTCAGCCCCTTATCTGAAAGATTGGGGAGGGGATATTCCTATACATCCCCCTTTTCTCTTCCTACCCTGCACCCCTCTTCCCCCCTCCACTCTCCCCTTCTAACCACCCCCCCACTCTCTTCCTCTCCTTCTTCCCTTCTTCCCTCACCCCCTCTTCTCCCTCCCTCATTTTTACCTTATGTGACCCTGGTCAAGGTCAGTGTGATGTCAGTAGCAGACATCACAGACCTAAATGGTCTCCACTATTTTCTAAACTTGACTCGCTTTTTAGGTTGTGAAAGGCGTCATCCTATTCTGAAATAGCCTGCTCTTCCTCCTCCTCTTCCTCCTGCTCTACCCTTCTCCCTCAGTGCCTGTCCTCGATACGCTCATTTCAGCATTAAAAGAGGCGAGCCACGGCCCTACCTCTCTCTCTCCCTTTCTCTCATTCTGTTCCTCTTCCCCTTTTTTATCTCTTCCCCTCTCTCTCTTCTCCCCTCTCTCTCTCTCCCTCCCTCTCTACCTCCATCTCTTTCTCTTCCCCCCTCTTTCTCTCTACCTATCTTTCTCCCACTCTCTCTCTCTCTGTCTCCCTCTTCCTCTACCTCTCTCTGTCTCCCTTTCTCTTTCTCTCTCTTTCTCACCTTTCTCTCTCGCTCTCACCCTCCCCCTCTCTTTCGCTCTCTCCCACTCTCTCACCTCTCTCTCTCTTACGCTCCCACTCTTTCTCTCTCTGTCCTGGCCATGGCTGACTGTTTGTCCTATTTAGGAAAAGTCCTATTTTGGAGGAGTCATTTCTAAAATCTAAAAGGGAGTCAAGAACTATTTGCTTTGTGCCTATTGTGAATGGAGAAGACTCAAAGGCTTTAATACATTTGAGATTCCAAAGTTGTAGTCATTAGAGGGAGGTTGGTCAATGGAACCGATATAACCTTGGTGTAATAGTTTGAAGAACTAAAAAAATAGTATAAACTGAGAAATGCAGGCATGCGTATGCAGAGAGAAGGGAAACAGAGAGACAGAGAGAGAGAGCTTTGCATGACAATGTTTTCACATGTTCACATCAAACCCATCAAATAGCTACATTTCACAAAGACAGTTTGACTGCACTGCAGCAGCAGCTACCAGAAAGCTACCATGGCCCTGTTCATTCCTGGTAAGCTTTCTGTTTGACAACAGAGGCCTCTATCTCATGGCCTGCTTTACAAATGGCACCCTATTTCCTAAATAGTGCACTGCTTTTGACCTGGAACCATAGGCACTTTGTAGGGAATAGGGTGCCATTTGGGACAGCGGCACAATCTACTACATTTACAGAGTCAGCTATTAACCCATGAAACTGAGAGCAGTGCAGCATCAAAATACTTCTTTGTGGATGCTTTGTTTGGGAATCATCAACTGAAATACCATGATGAAACACAATTGTGACAGATTGATAGTCAGTTAGTTTTCTAACTATTATTATAGATTAATTTGAATTATGGACTTATATCTTATATATCTTAAGTTATATCTTAAGATGGAGGGGGTTGTAAGATGGCGCCAGAGACGTTTACGTGCCCCCAGCCGATTGTGTTTTTTGTTCGTTTATTTACGTTGTTACTTATTTTGTACATAATGCTGCCGCTACTGTCTTTTATGACCGAAAATAACATCTAGACATCAGGACTGCGATTACTCACCATGGACTAGCAGAATCCTCTTTTTCCTTTCACGACTCTGACGAGCCCAATGCGAAAGATACACTGCTTCCACGGGAACAGGCACTGATCCCCGTGATCTGCGTGAAGGGAAAGAGGGGCCGAAGATCAGGCTGCCTTCTGAGAATTCGGAGGCGGTCAAATAAACCCCCACTTCCCTCCATTCTGCTAGCAAACATACAATCTTTGGACAATAAAATCGCTGAGTTACGCGGAAGATTAAACTACCAACGGGACATTAAAAACTGTAACATCTTATGCTTCACGGAGTCATGGCTGAACGATGACAACATCAACACACAGCTGGCTGGTTACACGATGTACCGGCAGGATAGAACAGCGGCTTCTGGTAAGAGAAGGGGTGGCAGTCTATGTATTTTTGTAAACAGCAGCTGGTGCACGATATCTAAGGAAGTCTTGCGCTATTGCTCGCCTGAGGTAGAGTATCTCATGATAAGCTGTAGACCACACTACCTACCGAGAGAGTTTTCATCTGTATTCTTTGTAGCTATTTACATACCACCACAGTCAGAGGATGGCACTAAGACATCATTGAATGAGCTGTATTCCGCCATAAGCAAACAAGAAAACGTATACAAAGCTCTCCCTTGCCCTCCATTTGGCAAAGCTGACCCTAATTCTATCATCCTGATTCCTGTTTACAAGAAAAAATTAAAGCGTTAATCACCAGTGACTAGATCAATAAAAAAGTGGTAAGAGGAAGCAGATGCTAAACTACTGGACTGTTTTGCATGCACAGATTGGAATATATTCTGGGATTCCTCCGATGGCATTGAGGAGTACACCACATCAGTCATTGGCTTCATCAATAAGTGCATCGATGACGTCATCCCCACAGTGACCATAAGTACATACCCAAACCGGATCTAATTGTACTACACCGGCTTTGACGCTCTTTTGGGTGTGGCAGGGCTTGCAAACCACTACAGACTACAAAGGGGAGCACAGCAGAGAGCTGCCCAGTGACACGAGCCTACCAGATGAACTAAACTACTTCGATTCTCGCTTCGAGGCAAATAACACTGAAACATGCATGAGAGCACCAGCTGTTCCGGAAGACTGTGTGATCACGCTCTCCGCAGCCGATGTGAGTAATACCTTTAAACAGGTCAACATTCACAAGGCTGCAGGGCCAGATGAATTACCAGAACGTGTACTGCGAGCATGCGCTGACCAACTGGCAAGTGTCTTCACTGACATTTTCAACCTCTCGCTGTCCGAGTCTGTAATACTGACATGTTTTAAGCAGACCACCATTGTCCCTGTGCCCAAGAACACTAAGGTAACCGGCCTAAACGATTTCCGACCCGTAGCACTTACGTGTGTAGCCATGAAGTGCTTTGAAAGGCTGGCCATGGCTCACATCAACACCATTATCCCCAAAACCCTAGACCCACTCCAGTTTGCATACCACCCCAACAGATCCACAGATGATTCAATCTCCATTGCACTCTACACTGCCCTTTCCCACCTGGACAAAAGGAAAACCTATGTGAGAATGCTATTCAGTGACTACAGCTCAGCTTTCAACACCATAGTGCCCTCAAAGCTCATAAATAAGCTAAGGACCCTGGGACTAAACACCTCCCTCTGCAACTGGATCCTGGACTTCCTGATGGGCCGCCCCCAGGTGGTAAGGGTAGGTAACAACACATCCGCCACGCTGATGCTCAACACAGGGGCCCCTCAGGGGTACGTGCTCAGCCCCCTCCTGTAACCCCTGTTCAATCATGACTGCACGGCCAGGCACTACTCCAACACCATCATTCAATTTTTCGATGACACAACAGTGGTAGGAGGTCAGAGATCCGACCGTGTGGTGCCAGGACAACAACCTCTCCCTCAATGTGATCAAGACAAAGGAGATGATTGTGGACTACAGGAAAAAGAGGAACGAGCATGCCCCCATTCTCATCGACGGGGCTGCAGGGGAACAGGTTGAGAGCTTCAAGTTCCTTGGTGTCCACATCACAAACAAACTCACATGGTCCAAGCTCACCAGAACAGTCGTGAAGAGGGCACGACAAACCCTATTCCCCCTCAGGAGACTGAAAAGGTTTGTCATGGGTCCTCAGATCCTCAAAAGGTTCTCCAGCTGCACCATCGAGAGCATCCTGACTGGTTGCATCACTGCCTGGTATGGCAACCACTCGGCCTCCGACCGCAAACACTACAGAGGGTAGTGCGAACGTCCCAGTACGTCACTGGGGCCAAGCTTCCTGCCATCCAGGACCTCTCTACCAGGCGGTGTCAGAGGAAGGCCCTACAAATTGTCAAAGACTCCAGCCACTCTAGTCATAGACTGTTCTCTCTGCTACTGCATGGCAAGTGGTACCGGAGCGCCAAGCCTAGGTCCAAGAGGTTTCTAAACAGCTTCTACCCCCAAGCCAAAAGACTCCTGAACATCTAGTCAAATGGTTACCCAGACAATTTGCAGTGCCCCCCACCCCCTTTTTACACCACTGCTACTCTCTGTTGTCATCTATGCATAGTCACTTTAATAACTCTACCTACCTGTACATACTACCTCAAATAACCGATGCCCCGCACATTGACTCTATATCGGTACCCCACTGTATATAGTCTCGCTATTGTTATTTCACTGCTGCTCTTTAATTACTTGTTACTTTTACCTCTTATTCTTATCCGTATTTTTGTCTGCATTGTTGGTTAGGGGCTCGTAAGTGAGCATTTCACTGTCAGGTCTGCACCTGTCCTATTCAGCACATGTGACCAATACAATTTGATTTGATTTGTGTGTACTGCATGACCCTTCCGATAAAGAAGCAGGGCAGCGGAGGCTGTAATCAAAAGCAAAATATTTATTTTATGCATCTGTGTGTGTGCATGTGTGCACAAGATCATACATTAATGTATGTGTTCTGACAGTGTTAATTGTTTGTTTCCTGTTGTGTCTCTGACCCAGCAGCAGACAGACACTGATAACTATAATCAGAGCAGCTACAGTATAGCTTCTCACCTCTAAACCATATTAGTACAATAGTGCACCGTAGGCTACAATCAGTAGGAACCAATGTCCCGATATGAAAAGTCTGTTGCATAAATTCCCTCCTGGGGTGTTACGTTGTTTAACTGCCCCCCTATTATAGATAATCATTCAATCCCCGCCTCCTGTAGATAATCAATCTGGGTGGTGGTGAGACACTCTCTATGTTCCTTCTCTCTTTGATTGACTTAGGATGCTTTTGCTCCTAACTCCGAGGTGTGTGTGTGTGTCCTATGGAGTCCAGGAGTCCATTAATCGTTTCCAAGAAAATGATTTTAGCTAATGCTATTACTCACTGTGGTATGACAGGTTTCTAGTTCAACAGACCATGTAGCAGAAAACCTAAGTGGTGTCAATATGCGTTAAACAGTGTGGTTCATTCGGTCGAGAATGGCGCTTGCAATGCTAATGGTCGTTGGTTCAATTCCACCGGGGCCACCCAATTGGAAAATGAATGCACACATGACTGTGAGTTGCTTTGGATAAAAGCTTCTGCTATGTGGCATATGTTATATTATTATGAACATAGGTTAAAGGTCATATTCCTTCAATTAATTTCAATCCATGATTGCACAACATGGTGTTTCTGCTCTTCATGAGTGAGTTGTTTTTTTCCTTAGAATACATCCTCCAATGTACCTGGTAGCAGCAAACCTAATATGTATAAACGTACACATATTACACTAGATGAACGTAGGCTAAGGGTTCTATTCCTTCAATTAATTTCCTTGATCCTTGATCACTAAACCTGTGGTGTTTATGCCATACATACAGTATACTACATATACTGAATAAAAATATAAATGCAACATGTGTTTACTAACAGGGTTGTAGACAAATGTGTGCACGCAATTTGAGAGAAATAATCATTTTGTGCGTATGGAACATTTCTGGGATTTGTTTTTGTCAGCTCATGAAAAATGGGACCAACACTTTACGTTTCTATTTTTGTTCGGCCTATATTAGTACATATTAGATTATATAAACTTAGGTTAAGAATCATATTTGCTCAAATCATTTGAATCCATGCTCACGCGACATGTTGTGTTTTAAAAAAAATTTTTTTTACGAGGCAAGTCAGTTAAGAACAAATTCTTATTTTCAATGACGGCCTAGGAACAGTGGGTTAACTGCCTGTTCAGGGGCAGAACGACAGATTTGTACCTTGTCAGCTCGGGGGTTTGAACTTGAAACCTTCCGGTTACTAGTCCAACGCTCTAACCACTAGGCTACCCTGCTGTTTTTGCCTACGTCATTCATTGGTTTTCTCCTCAGAATACATCCTCCAATGTACCTGGTAGCAGCACTTAGGTATAAACATACACTTAGAAAAAGGGGTTCCAAAAGGGTTCTTCTGCTGTCCCCATAGGATAACACTTTTTGGTTCCATGGAGATTTATTTTAGGTTCCATGTAGAACCCTCTGGGGAAAGGGTTCTTCACAATGGGGTTCTACCTGGAACCAAAAGGGTTCTTTAATGGGTTCTCCAATGTGGACAGCCGAAAAACCATTTTAGGTTGTAGATAGCACCTTTCTTTCTAAAAGTGTAGACATAATGAGTGTAGATTAAGGGTCATATTCGCTCTATTCATTTGAGTCCATGTTCATGTTTGTGCTGTATCCTATGTGGTTGTATACCAAATGGCATCCTATTCCCTAAACAGTGCACTACTTTTGGGTGCCATTTGGGATGCATTCCGTGAGTCATTGTTTTTCTCACAGAATACCCCCTGGTGAGCCTTAAGATGCAGGGGGCAGCTGGCTGAGATGGTCCTGTGTTGGTGGTGATGGTGATGTTGATCACAATGACGACAATGCTAAATCAAGGCAGTCTGGTCCTTAATGTCAAAACAAGCTCCCCTGCCCATGCCCTACCCAGACCACTTGATTTGAGTCCATGTTCGCACAACATGTGCTTTTTTTGCTGTACATCCCTACATATTAGTATATGTTAGAACATATTAGTACATATTAGAGTATATGGGAATAGGTTAAGGTGGCAGCTGGTTGAGATGGGCCTATGGTGAGGATGATGATGATGACAGTGCTCAATCAGTGTGCAGTTGGTTGTTAAGTAGTCTGGCGAATGGCCATCCATATTTAAACAAGCCCCCCGGCCCATCCTCTGCCCAGCCTAGCACCCATAGACCCAAATAGCCTCCTCTTCCTCCTGTCCCCACACCCTCTGTACAGGACGCAGATGCTGCTGTTGCCCAGGGATTGTTGCCAGGCAGCTGAGGAGGAAGTGCTCATTTAGGGCTGTGGGGATTGAATGGGGATTTACTCAACAGGAGTTGAGATTGTGTCAGAGCTCTCTGCTGAGACTGTGACTGCATCCCAAATGGTACCCTATTACCTTCCTAGTGCAGTGCACTACCTATTGGGCACTATAAAGGGAATACATTGGGCACTATATATTGGGAAGTTAGGCACTATATAGGAAATAAGGTACCAATTAGGACGCAGACTGTGACTGAGGTACCACAGTGTGATTAAGTTGTTTTACCACTGGTTGAGTAGTGTGAATAAGTTGTTTTACCACTGTGGTAGAGTATTGTGAATAAGTTGTTTTACCACTGTGGTTGAGTAGTGTGAATAAGTTGTTTTACCACTGTGGTTGAGTAGTGTGAATAAGTTGTTTTACCACTGTGGTTGAGTAGTGTGAATAAGTTGTTTTACCACTGTGGTTGAGTAGTGTGAATAAGTTGTTTTACCACTGTGGTTGAGTAGTGTGAATAAGTTGTTTTACCACTGTGGTTGAGTTTTAGTGTGAATAAGTTGTTTTACCACTGTGGTAGAGTAGTGTGAATAAGTTGTTTTACCACTGTGGTTGAGTAGTGTGAATAAGTTGTTTTACCACTGTGGTTGAGTAGTGTGAATAAGTTGTTTTACCACTGTGGTTGAGTAGTGTGAATAAGTTGTTTTACCACTGTGGTTGAGTAGTGTGAATAAGTTGTTTTACCACTGTGGTTGAGTAGTGTGAATAAGTTGTTTTACCACTGTGGTTGAGTAGTGTGAATAAGTTGTTTTACCACTGTGGTTGAGTAGTGTGAATAAGTTGTTTTACCACTGTGGTTGAGTAGTGTGAATAAGTTGTTTTACCACTGTGGTTGAGTAGTGTGAATAAGTTGTTTTACCACTGTGGTTGAGTAGTGTGAATAAGTTGTTTTACCACTGTGGTTGAGTAGTGTGAATAAGTTGTTTTACCACTGTGGTAGAGTAGTGTGAATTAGATGCTGTACCTCTGAGTGTTAAATATGATCTAGTCTACACAGTGAGCATGTTTCTCACCAGTGGAAGTGAATCTCTGAAGAGCAAGTATATTGTACAGCAGTGGAGGCTGCAGAGGGGAGGACGGCTCATAATAATGTCTTGAATGGAGCAAATGGAATGGCATCAAACACCTGGAAACCATGTTTTTCATGTATTTGATACCATTCCACTATTCCACTCCAACCATTTCCACGAGCCCATACTCCAAATGAAGGTGCCACAAACCTCCTGTATAGTACAGGTAACTGCTAAATAAATAAAAAAACACTTACATAAAGTGTCTTAGTAGGGTGTTGGGCCACCACGAGCCGCCAGAACATATTCAATGCACCTAGGCATAGATAATGGGAAAATGGGCATTTTTATACATGAACCTAAGCATTATGGGATGTTAATTTCTTAATTAACTCAGGAACCACACCTGTATGGAAGCACCTGCTTTCAATATACTTTGTATCCCTCATTTTCTCAAGTGTTTATTTTGACAGTTACCTGAAGTTCCAGTTCCATGAGATAAATATACAGTACTAGTCAAAAGTTTGGACACACCTACTCATTCAAGGGTTTTTCAATTTAAAAAAAAGTATTTTCTACATTTTAGAATAATAGTGAAGATATCAAAACTATTAAATAACACATGGAATCATGTAGTAACAAAAAAAGTGTTAAACAAATCTAAACATAGTTTATATTTGAAATTCTTCAAATTAGCCACCCTTTGCCTTGATGACAGCTTTGCACACTCTTGGCAGTCTCTCAGCTAGCTTCACCTGGAGTGCTTTTCCTACAGTCTTAAAGGAGCTCCCACATATGCTGAGCCCTTGTTGGGTGTTTTTCCTTCACTCTGCGGTCCAACTCATTCCAAACCATCTCAATTGGGTTGAGGTCAGGTGATTGTGGAGGCCAGGTCATCTGATGCAGCCCTCCTTCACTCCCCTTCTTGTTCAAATAGCACTTACCCAGCCTGGAGTTGTGTCACCAGCAAATTACCCCCACACCATCACCCCTCCTCCATGCTTCACAGTGGGAACCACATGTGGGGAGATAATCCTTTTACCTACTCTGCGTCTCACAAAGACACAGCGGTTGGAGACAAAAATCTTGAATTTGGACGCATCAGACCAATAGACAGATTTCCACTGGTCTAATGTTCATTCCTCGTGTTTCTTGGCCCGAGCAAGTCTCTTCTTATTATTTGTGTCCTTTAGTAGTGGTTTCTTTGCAGCAATTCAACCATGAAGGCCTGATTCACACAGTCTCATCTGAACAGTTGATGTTGAGATGTGTCTGTTACTTGAACTCTGTGAAGCATTTATTTTGCTGCAATTTCTGAGGCTGGTAACTGTAATGAACTTATCCTCTGCAGCAGAGGTAAATCTGGGTCTTCATTTCCTGTGGCAGTCCTCATGAGAGCCAGTTTCATCATAGCACTTGATGATTTTTGCGACTGTACTTGAAGAAACTTTCAAAGTTCTTGAAATTTTCCACATTGACTGACCTTCATTTGTTGAAGTAATGATGGACTCTCATTTCGCTTTGCTTATTTGAGCTGTTCTTGCCAGAATATGGACTTGGTTTTTACCAAATAGGGCTATCTTCTGTATACCACCCCTACCTTGTCACAACAGAACTGATTGTCTCAAACGCATTAAGGAAAACAATTCCACAGATTAACTTTTAACAAGGCACACCTGTTAATTGAAATGCATTCCAGGTGACTACCTCATGAAGATGGTTGAGAGAATGCCAAGAGTGTGCAAAGCTGTCATCAAGGCAAAGGGTGGCTACTTTGAAGAATCTACAATATATTTTGATTTGTTTAAGTTTTTTTGTTACTACAGGATTCCATATGTGTTATTTCATAGTTTTGATGTCTTCACTATTATTCTACAATGTAGAAAATAGTACAAATAAAGAAAAACCCTGGAATGAGTAGGTGTGTCCAAACTTTTGACTGGTACCGTACATCCTAAGTACATGATGATCTGAGGAGCAGTCTGAGTCTTTAGTAGTCCGGTAAACTACCATTTGTCTTTTGAATGCTCAGGGGAGAGACGTCTATTCCTCTCCAGAAACTTATCCTTCTTAAAATGACTCCTTTATTTCCTCTTCTATCACTCTCTCCATCAATGTCTCTCCTGGTGGGATACTGTAGCTGGCTCGGTAGAGGGCCTGACCCCTCCACAGTTAGTTTCCTCTCTTTCTTTCAATCTTTCTCTCTTTCACTCTGTTGACCAACAGATGTCCTCTCTGATCCCCTCCTCAGGGCCAATTATACCTGCCTGGATGGATGGAGGGAGAGAGGGATGAGGGGAGAGTGAGTGAATGGAGAGAGGGAGGCAGGGATTAGAGAAGAGAGTCAAGGGAGGGAGAGAGGGATGAGGGGAGAATGTTAGTTTAGTGAGTTAAAAGAAGGTTAAGGAAAAGCATACCTTTCTTTGGGATAAGTAAAATTTTAAAAAGTCTTATTCCAACCATTCAAACACAATGCACCATACTTCTTCATCTAGGGCATACTTTTAACACCCCATGCACACACTGCTATAAACAGCCTACATGCCATGGTTATCTTCACAAACAGATGCAGTGGTAAACCAAGTGCTATTGAGGTGCTATGAGTGAGATGATGCTATGTGCTAAGTAGGCTTTATGCTGTTACAGAGAAAGCACTGGCTAGCAGTGATTACAGAGACAGTTGTGTGTGCAGCATGGATGCATGTAGTGTTCTGTGTCCCTAATGGCCCGCTATTCCCTATGCAGTGCACTACTTTTGACCTGAGCCCTATGGGTCCTGGTCAAAAGCAATGCACTATAAAGGGAATAGGGTGCCAGAGCAGCCGTAGTGACTCAGTGAGCCCCAGACAGCCATTGTGTCGCTTGGCAGTAAGCTGTGTCTTCAGGCTCCGGTAGTGTGATCATCATCGGGCTGTTCTGTGGTCAGTGGTATTATTTGGAGAAGCAGTCATCACAGCTGCAGCCCAGACACTGTGTATATATACAGTGTCTCAGAGTTGGAGTGCTGATCTAGGATCAGCTTTGCCTTTTATATCATAATGAATAAGATTACATTGACAGGGGAGACGCAATCCTAGATCAGCACTCCTACTCTCAGATACTTTATGAATGTGCACTGAGCCTCCACAGAACAGGCAGCTAACTGCTTGGGACCCATTGATTACTAGATTGTGAGTCAGAGAGTCAGTGTGGATGGCAGTGTTGCTTTCATTGGAAATCAGGAAAAGGTGTATGAGAATATGTAAACCAAAGGAATGGTAACTTTATTCTCAAAGCATAGCGTTGTTAGCTTGGTCCTGGATCTCGTTGTGCTGTCTTGTCTTTGGCAAGACTGCACAAACAGATCTGGGACCAATCTACAGTGTTGACCCTGCAGATAGCTTTTTATGATGCGTCATACTCGTGTGCTACTTTGTTAAATTATATTTAAGTTACCTACTCAGCCTACTTGCTCATTAAAGTTGCACTGGTTACTTATATAAATACTTTGGCATGAAATACTTTATGATTTCTGTAGATGTCTCTTGGCTGTCAGTGAGATTATGTAATATGGTTTTGGGGTTCCACTGATAATAATGTCCTAGGTTGGGCAGCTTGTGTACACACACACACACACACACTCCCCCTTCATAAACATATTTTATTTGGAGTGACACGTATTTCCTGGCAGGGACGTTATACAGGCCTCAGTGTTGATGATTTGATTTCTACACAATGGGATCTAGTGCTGGTACCTCTGGTGCCCCACACACACACACAGTCTAGCAGCAGCACTAACACAGTAACTGAGTGTGGCAGGAGGCACAGCAGAGGCAATGTCTTACAGCACATACACCCAGCCACAGCCCAGCACAAAATGGTCTCATAATTCTTCATAATGGAGACACAGGAGGCATATATTCACATCGGATTATTACACTCCAACACTATAGAGGAGATGACAGGGGAAAGAGGGAGGATGAGGAGAGGGAGGTGGGGAAGGAGGAATAGGAGGAAGGAAAGGGCGGAGAAGGAAGGAGGTGTGGAGGCGGTCCTCAGGCACCTGCAGGGTTACTTCCCAAATGGCACCCTATTCCCTACATAGTGATCAGAGCCATATGGGTTCTTGTCAAAAGTAATGCACTAAATAGGGAATAGAGTGCCATTTGGGACACAGCCCAGGAGTTGCTGCTGCTGCTGCGCCCCAGTTCTGTCAGCGGTCATTTCCAGGAGAATGAATAATTCGGGTGCAGCATCAGGAGGCCTCATTGGCACATCTCCCTGTTTATGAACCAGAGCAGTGAGACAAACCAGGTTCTAAACACCAGGCCTGTGCCTGAAATGGTACCATTTTCCCTATGTAGTGCAAAGGGTATATGTTTTTTTTGTTTTTACTTTTTCTCCCCTATTTCATGATATCCAATTTGTAGTTACAGTCTTATCCCATCACTGTAACCCCTGTACAGACTCAGGAGAGGTGAACGTTGAGAGCCATGGGTCCTCTGAAGCAAGACACAGCCTGGGATTGAACCCAGGTCTGTAGTGACACCTCAAGCATTGCGATGGAGTGCCTTAGACCAATGCACCACTCGGGAGGCCGTAGTGCACTACTTTTGACCAGGGCTCTATGCGGATAGTGCACTACATAGGAAATAGGGTCCCTGGTCAAAAGTAGTACACTATAAAGAGAATAGTATGCTATTTCAGATGCAATCCAGGTCTGTCTCATTGAGAAATATCATTGAGAAAGCCCTTTAGGCTTCACACATACACTATATATACAAAAGTATGTGGATAGCCCTTCAAATTAGTGGATTCGGGTATTTCAGCAACACCTGTTAGTGACGGGTGTATAAAATCGATCACATAGCCATGCAATCTCCATAGTCAAACATTGGCAGTAGAATGGCCTTACTGAAGAGCTCAGTGACACCAACATAGGATGCCACCTTTCCAACAAGTTAGTTTGTAAAATTTCTGCCCTGCTAGAGCTGCCCCAGTCAACTGTAAGTGCTGTTATTGTGAAGTGGAAATGTCCAGGAGCAACAATGGCTCAGCCGCGAAGTGGTAGACCACACAAGCTCACAGAACCGGACCAAGCGCGTAGCGTGTATAAATCGCGTCTCCTCAGCCGCAACACTCACTACAGAGTTTCAAACTGCCTTTCAAACTACCTCAAGAACTGTTCATCGGGAGCTTCATGAAATGGGTTTCCATGGCCGAGCAGCCACACACAAGCCAAGATCACAATGCCAAGCGTCGACTGGAGTGGTGTAAAGCTCACTGCCATGGGACTCTGGAGCAGTGGAAACGTGTGATGAATCACCATTTGGCAGTCCGATGGACAAATCTGGGTTTGGCGGATGCAAGGAGAATGCTACCTGCCCCAATGCATAGTGCCAACTGTAAAGTTTGGTGGAGGAGGAATAATGGTCTGGGGCTGTTTTTCATGGTCCAGCTAGGCCCCTTAGTTCCAGTGAGGGAAAATCTTAACACTTCAGCATACAATGACATACAAGATGATTCTGTGTTTCCAACTTTGTGGCAACAGTTTGGGGCAGGCCCTTTCTTGTTTCAGCATGACAATGTCCCCATACACAAAGGTCCATACAGAAATGTTTTTGTGAGATCAGTGTGGAAGAACTTGACTAGCCTGCACAGAGCTCTGACCTCAACCCCATCGAACACCTATGTGATGAATTGGAACTCCGACTGCGAGCCAGGCCTATTTGCCCAACATCAGTGCCTGACCTCACTAATTACCTTGTGGCTGAATGGAAGCAAGTCCCCGCAGCAATGTTCCAACATCTAGTGGAATGCCCTCCCAGAAGAGTGGAGACTGTTATAGCAGCAAAGGGGGGACCAACTCCAAATTAATTCCCATGATTTTGGAATGAAATGTTCGACAAGCAGGTGTCCACATACTTTTGGTCA
The DNA here is from genome assembly GCF_018296145.1 of Oncorhynchus tshawytscha. Taxonomy (NCBI): domain Eukaryota; kingdom Metazoa; phylum Chordata; class Actinopteri; order Salmoniformes; family Salmonidae; genus Oncorhynchus; species Oncorhynchus tshawytscha. Next base: position 18,324,881 of record NC_056459.1, read on the forward strand.
TGTCGTGTAGATTCCCCCCTCTACTACACTGCAGTACCACAGCCCAGCCATAGAAATAGATAGGTAGACCTGTCTTCGGCTGTGTCTGAAATGGCAGCCTGTTCCCTCATCTCATTCTATACCAGCCATAGTGGTCAAATCTCCCTGTCATAGCCCATGGCTTAGTGTGAAGTTCAAAGAGCCTTACCCTGGTGTCGGTTTACACTGGGCCATTCCTCTGGACAGTTGGTCAATCAATCTGTGCTGAAATCAGTATTGCACACAAATCATCAAAACCCAGGGAAGCTAGGAAGTCAGTGGGGTAATGGGTCGCAGGGCCGGGCGGGTGTGTCTCTGGGAGGGGGACAGCTGGTGGAAACGGGTGGAAGTAGGAGGAAGGGAAGAGGAAGAGGGAGGAAGAAGGGGTTTGGGGTTTACTTGACTTTGGGCACTGGGGACTATGGGACTGGGGTCACACCTGTTAGAGTGGCTTATTGATGGACGCCATGCAGCTTTGTGAAACAAGGGTGCTGGAACTGGAAGAAAACCTTGAATTAAGCTTTAGCACAGTACCCAAGCACTGTATAAGGGTTCAGATACAATAACAATACACACACACACACACACACAGGCATACACACACATACACACACACACACACACACACACACACATACACAGGCACACACAGACACACAGGCACACTTTCCTGCTATACTAGAGAGAGTGGCATCATCAATTCATACTGTGATAAATGCAGGTACTGCTCTTTCAAACCATTTCCCCCCCACAAAAAAGCCTGTGCTCCCAGAAGAATAACACACAAGAAGCTCCTTAACCAGCTGAGGTATAGAGCAGTTTAACAATGCACTGTGCACCCATCCAATCCCATAGCATAGACAGATAGATAAGGTATTTGGCCATGTGTATTTGGCCATGTGCTGGTCCTGTGTGTTAACTAGAGAGTCAGTGTGGTGCAGAAGTGCAGCCAGGCTGGAGGATCCCCCTGGTCAGTCAGAGGCTGTGTCCCAAATGGCATCCTATTCCCTATATAGTGCAATACATTTGCAATACATTTGACCAGGGCCATAAGGTGCACTATGTAGGAAATGGGGTGCCATTTGGCATGGAAACAGAGACTGTAGTATGGCCTTCGGAACAGATCATCTTCAGCTGACTGTGCAGTGGCCAAAGCCCTTCTTCCCCCTCTTGTCCCTCTCTCTCCCCCTCTCATCCCCCTCTCTCCCCTCCCCTTGGCAGCTGTCAGCTCAAGGATAGGGTGTGTGACACCACAGCACCTGCACACAGGATACTAGATAGATGAGAGGAGAGGATGGCAGTCAGTCAGTCAAACCCCTCTGAGAGGCAGTGTAGAGTTTTCAATTAGATAAGGACTATTAGCTTTTATAAACTGGGTAGTTCGAGCCCTGAATGCTGATTGGCTGACAGCCGTGGTATATCAAACTGTATACCACAGGTATGAGAACATTTATTATTACTGCTCTAATTACGTTGGTCACAAGTTTATAATAGCAATAAAGCACCTCAAGGGTTTGTGGTATATAGCCAATATACCACGGCTAAAGTCTGTATCCAGGCACTCTGCGTTGCGTCATGCATTAGAACAGCCCTTAGCCGTGGTATATTGGCCATATACCACACCCCCTCATGCTTTATTGCTTAAGTATAACTAATGGACACACTATTGGTGCTGTGTTTACTGTCCTTTATTGACATGTTGGAATACCAATTAAAACATGTCATATGGAGCTGATGAGAGGTGTAATATACCTTTGGTCTGGAAGGTATATTAGGCCTTTATGGTAGAGTTGCCAGACGGAAGCCACTCAGTGAAAGGCACATAATGGCCCCCTTGGAGTTTGCCCAAAGCCACCTAAAGGACTCTCAGACCATGAGAAACAAGATTCTCTGGTCTGATGAAACCAAGATTGAACTCTTTGGCCTAAATGCCAAGCGTCACGTTTGGAGGAAACCTGGCACCATCCCTACAGTGAAGCATGGTGATGAGGTCCGTGATGAAGAGAGATCCGTGATCCCTGAAAACCTGCTCCAGAGAACTCAGGACCATACACTGGGGTGAAGGTTCACCTTCCAACAGGACAACGACCCAAAGCATACAGCCAAAGCAACACAGGTGTGGCTTCGGGACAAGTCTCTGAATGTCCTTGAGTGGCCCAGCCAGAGCTCAGACTTGAACCCGATTGAACATCTCTGGAGAGACCTGAAAATAGCTTTGCAGCAACGCTCCACATCCAACCTGACAGAACTTGAGAGGATCTGCAGAGAATAATGGGAGAAACTCCCCAAATATAGGTGTGCTTGTAGCGTCATACCCAAGAAGACTTGAGGTTGTAATCGCTGCCAAAGGTGCTTCAACAAAGTACTGAGTAAAGGGTCCGAATACTTATGTAGATGTGATATTTCCAATTTGCTAACATTTCTAAAAAATAAACATTATGGGGTATTGTGTGTAGATTGATGAGGGAAAAAAACTATTTAATCAATTTTAGAATAAGTCTGTAAAGTAACAAAACGTGCTAAATGTAATGTGGTCTGAATACTTTCCGATGATACAATATATTTGATCTTGTTTTGTAGATCATGATCAGTGAGTTAACAGTCAGTGTGTGCGTGTGTTTGTGCGTGTGTGTGTTTCAGAGTGAGGAACGCCCCGCTACCAGTGAAGGTTTGCTGCTCGGCCGTCCAGCTGTACATGCGGGGCAAGCCCAAGAGTGTAACCCTGGAGGCCAAGGCCGGCCAGGCCCACGCAGACTTCCGTAAGAACCGCGACGGTTTCACCCTCCTGATCCCCTCCAACTGAGACAGTCACCACCAGCTACCCCAGGCACATTCTAATCTGGACCTCAAAGCCTGCTGATTTTCATGTTCTTGGAAAAGGAGCTTCAATCTTATTGGTTGAAAATGTAAAACCAATGCACTGATGGTTGGAGTTGGAACTACTCATTATGGCAGGGACTCACACTGGCCATTGGATGGTTTTTGTCATATTATGTATGGTTTAGATGCTCACAGGTATAACATTTAACTTTAAAAACATATTTTTTATATGATTTCATGTTTTTGCACTTTTCAGGGAATTAACAGAGATATATAGCCAAGAGATTGAAATGCAAACAAGAATAGCAATATTTCACATCCATTTTTTCAGACTAACTTAGTTTAGACAGTGTTTTTATACTGTATATTCAGCAGAGAAGACAGCTATTTTACTGCCTTTGAGAAATGGGAATACTCCTTTAAAGTGCATCATCTCAACATACTGCCTTGAAAGGGCAGACCATGAGATTAATAGCAACAATGAAAAAGCAAATAAATATTTATTCAAATGTATTTTATCGCAGTATGTGTAGATGTTTTTACTCTACCACAAAAGTATATATAATATGTCTATATCATATTATTCATACTATTTATTTTCATTTGATATATTATAAATATTATTATGTTTTTATGTTATGGGCCAATTTTCTGGACCCAGATTAAGTCCATTGAACAGTCTTATTCTGGGTTAGAGATACCAACCCTATATACTGTAATGTAACTGAGAGCATATCAGTCTTTCTCTGTCTTCCTCTCTCCCTTTCTACCTCCATCTCTCTTCCTCTCTCTGCCCCCCCCATCTCTCTCTCTCACACGCTCTTTCTGTGTCTCTCTCCACTTTGTCCTGATGTTACTGCTTAGTGATGGCCTGGCCTCAGTGTGACTCTGCTTTCTTCTCCATGCCCTGACATCCTCTATCTCCATCCTCCCCTCCCCTGACATCTACCCTCTCCTGACATCCTCTATCTCCATCCTCCTCTCCTCTCCTCCCCTCTCCTGACAACCTCCCTCTCCATCATCCCCTCCCCTGACATCCCTCATGTTGTGAGTCCCCCAGTCTCTCTCTAATCCATTCTGACAAGTGTGTGTGTGTGTGTGTGTGTGCGCGCACGCAAGTGTATGTGTGCACATTGGTAGAAAAAGTACTCAAATGTCATACTGTAGTTAAAGTAAAGATACCGAAAACAGAAAATGACTCATGTAAAGTGAAAGTTACCCAGTAAAATACTAATTGAGTAAAAGTCTAAAAGTATCTGGTTTTAAATGTACTTAAGTACAATGGTCGAAAGAGTACTCAATCGTCATACTTGAGTAAAAGTACAAAGTAAAAGTAAATGCTATACATCATATTCCTTATAGTGAGCAAACTAGACAGTATGATTTTCTTATTATTTTTAATTACAGACAGAAAGGGACACACTCCAACACATCATTTACAAACATAGTATTTGTGTTTTGTGATTCTGCCAGATCAGAGGCAGTAGGGATGACAAAGTGCTATATTGATAGGTGCCATAATTCTGTCCAGCTTGAGCATTCTAAATGTAACGAGTACTTTTAGGTGTCAGGGAAAATGTACGGAGTAAAGAGTACATTATTTTCTTTAGGAATGTAGTGGAGTAAACGTTGTCAAAAATATAGATCGTAAAGTAAAGTACAGATACCCCAAAAACGACTTAAGTTAAGTTCTTGACGCCACTATGTGTGCATGTACAGTGCCTTGCGAAAGTATTCGGCCCCCTTGAACTTTGCGACCTTTTGCCACATTTCAGGCTTCAAACATAAAGATATAAAACTGTATTTTATTGTGAAGAATCAACAACAAGTGGGACACAATCATGAAGTGGAACGACATTTATTGGATATTTCAAACTTTTTTAACAAATTAAAAAACTGAAAAATTGGGCGTGCAAAATTATTCAGCCCCCTTAAGTTAATACTTTGTAGCGCCACCTTTTGCTGCGATTACAGCTGTAAGTCGCTTGGGGTATGTCTCTATCAGTTTTGCACATCGAGAGACTGAATTTTTTTCCCATTCCTCCTTGCAAAACAGCTCGAGCTCAGTGAGGTTGGATGGAGAGCATTTGTGAACAGCAGTTTTCAGTTCTTTCCACAGATTCTCGATTGGATTCAGGTCTGGACTTTGACTTGGCCATTCTAACACCTGGATATGTTTATTTTTGAACCATTCCATTGTAGATTTTGCTTTATGTTTTGGATCATTGTCTTGTTGGAAGACAAATCTCCGTCCCAGTCTCAGGTCTTTTGCAGACTCCATCAGGTTTTCTTCCAGAATGGTCCTGTATTTGGCTCCATCCATCTTCCCATCAATTTTAACCATCTTCCCTGTCCCTGCTGAAGAAAAGCAGGCCCAAACCATGATGCTGCCACCACCATGTTTGACAGTGGGGATGGTGTGTTCAGGGTGATGAGCTGTGTTGCTTTTACGCCAAACATAACGTTTTGCATTGTTGCCAAAAAGTTCCATTTTGGTTTCATCTGACCAGAGCACCTTCTTCAACATGTTTGGTGTGTCTCCCAGGTGGCTTGTGGCAAACTTTAAACAACACTTTTTATGGATATCTTTAAGAAATGGCTTTCTTCTTGCCACTCTTCCATAAAGGCCAGATTTGTGCAATATACGACTGATTGTTGTCCTATGGACAGAGTCTCCCATCTCAGCTGTAGATCTCTGCAGTTCATCCAGAGTGATCATGGGCCTCTTGGCTGCATCTCTGATCAGTCTTCTCCTTGTATGAGCTGAAAGTTTAGAGGGACGGCCAGGTCTTGGTAGATTTGCAGTGGTCTGATACTCCTTCCATTTCAATATTATCGCTTGCACAGTGCTCATTGGGATGTTTAAAGCTTGGGAAAACTTTTTGTATCCAAATCCGGCTTTAAACTTCTTCACAACAGTAACTCGGACCTGCCTGGTGTGTTCCTTGTTCTTCGTGATGCTCTCTGTGCTTTTAACGGACCTCTGAGACTATCACAGTGCAGGTGCATTTATACGGAGACTTGATTACACACAGGTGGATTGTATTTATCATCATTAGTCATTTAGGTCAACATTGGATCATTCAGAGATCCTCACTGAACCTCTGGAGAGAGTTTGCTGCACTGAAAGTAAAGGGGCTGAATAATTTTGCACGCCCAATTTTTCAGTTTTTGATTTGTTAAAAAAGTTTGAAATATCCAATAAATGTCGTTCCACTTCATGATTGTGTCCCACTTGTTGTTGATTCTTCACAAAAAAATACAGTTTTATATCTTCATGTTTGAAGCCTGAAATGTGGCAAAAGGTCGCAAAGTTCAAGGGGGCCGAATACTTTCGCAAGGCACTGTATCTCCCTTTTCAGTGTGTCAATTTGTGTGTGTCTATAGCTAGGTTTCCATCCAATTTGCGATAAATAATATGAGCATTTTCCCAGCAGAGATGTGTTTCCATCAAGCATACTTTTTGCCGTGATGACATAGTGCACATAAAAATCACTTTTGCCTATAATGTTAAATGAGTTTCCATCGCATTTCCAACTCTACTGATGGTTTTGTCACAAGACCTGTTTCAAAAAATGGCACGCGTCACTACTTCACAGGACAGGCATTTGATTATATATATTTTTTTTTTAAATGCGTTTTTGGCAGAACTGCCTTTTGAAACGTGAACTTTCATGTGCCTTAATAACAAACTTGTATGCCATCTGTAAATACAAATACAATTGTTAAATTACGATCCTAGTTGGTTTAGTTACGGAAAAATACAGAAACCTTCCTGCTAGCCATGATTGGATGGACTGGACATGCTGAGAGATGAGTTCAGATTGGTCTGCCATGTAGCCTGCTTCTGTCTATAACATGAGCTTCTCAGTATGTGTAGATAATCCTTTCTACTGCAGCTTTTTTTTTAAGACATCATGAAGAACTGAAAAAGTGTTGCTACTTCTCTCAATATTTCTGCCCTGAAGTTAACAGGCACTATTGACAAAGATCAGTGGGAAAACGTTGTGATGGACTACTTTATGGTGGACGATCGTGCCATGCTGACTCTATCTGACTTTGAAAATGAATCATTCGATGAGGAAATCCCTGACTTAGGTAAAAACATTTTCATTGAAAAGTGGTGCGTGTATGTATGTATTCACCCCCTTTGCTATGAAGCCCCTAAATAAGATATGGTGCAACCAATTACCTCCATAAGTCACATAATTAATTAAATATAGTCCACCTGTGTGCAATCTAAGTGTCACATGATCTGTCACATGATTTCAGTATATATACACCTGCTCTGAAAGGCCCCAGAGTCTGCAACACCACTAAGCAAGGGGCACCACCAAGCAAGTGGCACCATGAAGACCAAGGAGCTCTCCAAACAGGTCAGGGACAAAGTTGTGGAGAAGTACAGATCAGAGTTGGGTAATAAAACATATCTGAAACTTTGAACATCCCACAGAGTACCATTAAATCAATTTCTTTTTTTAAATAGAACGAATATGGCACCACAACAAACCTGCCAAGATTCACAAAATTCACAGACCAGGCAACGAGGGCATTAATCAGAGAGGCAACAAAGAGTCTAAAGATAACCCTGAAGGAGCTGCAAAGCTCTACAGCGGAGATTGGAGTATCTGTCCATAGGACCACTTTAACCAGTACACTCCACAGAGCTGGCTTTACGGAAGAGTGGCCAGAAAAAAGCAATTTCTTAAAGAAAGAAATATGCAAACACATTTGGTGTTCACCAAAAGGCATGTGGGAGACTTCCCAAACATATGAAAGAAGGTACTCTGGTCAGATGAGACTAAAATTGAGTTTCTTGGCCATCAAGGGAAATGCTATGTTTGACACAAACCCAACACCTCTCATCACCCTGAAAACACCATCCATCGGCAGGGACTGGGAAACTGGTCAGAATTGAAGGAATAATGGATTGTACTAAATACAGGAAAATTCTTGAGAGATTTGAGACTGGGACAGAGGTTCACCTTCCAGCAGGACAATGACCCTAAGCATACTGCTAAAGAAACACTTGAGTGGTTTAAGGGGAAACAGTTAAATGTTTTGGAATGGCCTAGTCAATGCCCAGACCTCAATTCAATTGAGAATCTGTGGCATGACTTAAAGGTTTCTGTACCCCAGCAGGAACCCATCCAACTTGAAAGAGCTGGAGCAGTTTTGCCTTGAAGAATGGGCAAAAATCCCAGTGCCTAGATGTGACAAGTTTATAGAGATATATCCAAAGAGATTTGCAGCTGTAATTGCTGCAAAAGGTGGCTCTACAAAGTATTGACTTTGGGGGGGTGAATAGTTATGCACGCTCTGTTTTCTGTTTTCTGTTTTTTTGTCCTATTTCTTGTTTGTTTCACAAAAAAACATATTTTGTATCTTCAAAGTAGTAGGCATGTTGTGTAATTCAGAAGATACAACCCCCCCCAAATCTATTTTAATTCCAGGTTGTAAGGCAACAAAATAGAAAAAATGCCAAGGGGGTGAATAAATTCGCAAGGCACTGTATTTCCACTGCCATTTCTCGCATAATTAATTTTACAGAAACAAAAAGATCACACCAGGTTGAACAAACAAATTGTCTTGTCTGTCAGCATTTCTAAAATTGTACCGGTTTTCATGCTTAACTTGGTTGTGACTTTTTTCATGCTTCAGATAATTCATCCTCATGGAATGGTTGGATAGAAACGTGGTTAGTGTCAACTTCCTCTCGTGTGGTTGCATGTATTTCTTTGTGATTGCATGTGTCTGAGCATGTCTCATCTTCCCGGACAACCGGAAAAGCATTCCTCTCTATCTTTCCCCTCTCTCCCTTAATCTTCACTTTCTTCTGTTCTTTCAAGCTGAGCCTCTTGAGATGTCAAGTACTCTCTCCACTTTCCGTGACATTAGGAGATGATAGGCCTGCATCAAGGCTGCAACACAGACACAGTGCCTAATATCTCCCATGACACCTCTCTCCTCAGAGTGTTATTTAACCTGCTAACTTAAATCAGCTAGTCTGGATAACACTTAATACCTCAGAGTCTGAAATGGCTCTTTTATGTTGTTGGCACAATGTGTGTAATAATGAAGGGGGCTGTGCTTTTACTGTTTGGCTCTTCTCTGTGTAGCGGGTTTGGTATGTACCACAGGAGAACCAAGAAATGAAGAGCGACACCAAGGCTGTCTTTTTGGCTTTTATGTTGATCTGCAATAGTATTGTGAAAAGACAGGACAGGAACACATCAGTCTCCAATGCACCATCTGACAAGTTGTTCTACACAGGAGCATGAAGAAAGGTAAAACACATATCCTGTCTCACATCCCCAATACATTGCTAGGTGCTTTCAGTGTTGACAGTACCAGAATACAACAACTCATGTACAAAAACACGGCAACACAAACAAGTTACAATGTGAAATTGCCTCTATCCCATTCAGACCTGTAGGGCCAAAACTACATCTCCCATAATACAACGCCAGCACCAGTCGGCAGCTCAGCTAACCGTCTGCATCACAGAAAGGCATGCTAGCTAGCAACCACAGCACTTTTAGCACTCTGTAAACTATATTAATAACAACAATAAAACTCTGAAAGTTACATGTTTCAATAGTCTCACACTCCCTTGTAACAATATCTACAGCATTAACCTTTGGATGTTTTATTTATTTCACGTTATGGACTTCTAGAGAGGAGTAATCTGCAACATCTACCTTTCTATCTGTGTTTTCTCAGACAAAGGAGAATGGGAGCTACGGGTAGTACCAGGGTGTTAGTAGGTGACGCAAGCACCCAGATGAAAAAAAAATACATTTAATGAAACAAAACCCGAAGATGTTAACATCATTCAGCTACTGTAGCTGCCTACCTAACGTCAACTGGCAGCACCAGTAGAGCAACAATTAAAAATAGACGCCAAAAGTAAAGTTCCTGGCAATCATAGCGATCTGACCACCCCTTCTGTCTGAACTTGGAATATTCCTGTTCGCGGGCTTTGGCCACTGACCTTCAACCAGGTTGTTCTGTTCTGCGTTGTGTACTATTCTAATAATTAGAAGTTTGATGGAATAACCATTTTAACTCTACTACATCTGTGTCTTTCTCTCTCAAACAGCCACACCACACATAGCCCCGAGCGCCGCCCCCTTCCAATAAAAATGGTTGGATTTTCAACCCCAGAAGAGCAAAATATATATTGTAACGACCCTGGGTTTATAAGCGCGGAAATCGACCCTGCCGCACGAGCATGCTTTTGGGGCACAGTCGATAGCGCGCCGCACCTTGGGCTAGAAGGTCGAGGGTTCGAGACCTGCTCCCTGCTGTTTCATTACATTGGTGTCAGAAGTGATCGGACCTTGGGCTAGAAGGTCGAGGGTTCGAGACCTGCTCCCTGCTGTTTCATTACATTGGTGTCAGAAGTGATCAGACCTTTCATCCATGACAGTGTGTGTGCTTGGCCGGACGCGCTCTTTGAAAGGAGGGAGTAGTGTAACGACCCTGGGTTTATAAGCGAGGAAATCGACTCTGCCCTTTGAGCATGCTTTTGCGGGACAGTCGATAGCGCGCCGGACCTCGGGCTAGAAGGTCGAGGGTTCGAGACCTGCTCCCTGCTGTTTCATTACAATATTTAAGAGAACCGATAAAACCCTTGCACAATTTCTGAGCGAATAGTGCAATAACAAACGTTCTCCTTTCCAGACCAGAGTGGTACAGCGCTCCCTGGATTGTAAGTCATGTCAACCAGGCTACAAGTTAGAAGCCTCGGCAGCCAAGCGTCTTTTTTTTCAGATCTCATTAATGATGATATAGTGTGAATTAATACCGAGCAGAAATAGCTGTCTTCTCCCGCTACCCTCTCCCTCGCCCAAATCGCCCAATTCGTGAAAATCAGAATAACTTCACAGACCTTCATTGTAAAGGGTTTAAACACTGTTTCCCATGCCTGTTCAATGAACCATAAACAATTAATGAACATGCACCTGTGGAACGGTCATTAAGACATTAACAGCTTACAGATGGTAGGCAATTAAGGTTACAGTTATGAAAACAGCAATAGGCTGAGAGAGGCTGGCCTGAGAGCTTGTAGGCCTGTTGTTAGGCAGGTCCTCACCAGACATCACCGGCAACAACGTCGCCTATGGGCACAAACCCACCATCGCTGGGCCAGACAGGACTGGCAAAAAGTGTTCTTCACTGACGAGTTGCGGTTTTGTCTCACCAGAGGTGATGGTCAGATTCTTGTTTATTGTCGAATGAATGAGCGTTACACCGAGGCCTGTACTCTGGAGCGGGATCGATTTGGAGGTGGAGGGTCCGTCATGGCCTGGGGCAGTGTGTCACAGCATCATCAGACTGAGCTTGTTGTCATTGCAGGCAATCTCAATGCTGTGCTTTACAGGGAAGACATCCTCCTCCCTCATGTGGTACCCTTCCTGCAGGCTCATCCTGACATGACTGTCCAGCATGACAATGCCACCAGCCATACTGCTCGTTCTGTGTGTGACTTCCTGCAACACAGGAATGTCAGTGTTCTGACATGTCCAGCGAGTAGCCCGGATCTCAATCCTATTGAGCACGCCTGGGACCTGTTGGATCGAAGCGTGAGGGCTAGGGCCAATCCCTCCAGAAATGTCCGGGAACTTGCAGGTGCCTTGGTGGAAGAATGGGGTAACATCTCACAGCAAGAACTGGCAAATCTGGTTCAATCCATGAGGAGGAGATGTACTGCAGTACTTAATGCAGCTGGTGGCCACACTAGATACTGACTGTTATTTTTGATTTTGACCTACCCTTTGTTCAGGGACACATTATTCCATTTATGTTAGTCACATGTCTGTGGAACTTGTTCAGTTTATGTCTCAGTTGTTGAATCTTGTTATGTTCATACAAATATTTACACGTTAAGTTTTCTGAAAATAAATGCAGTTGACAGTGAGAGGACATTTCGTTTTTAGTTTAGTTCCATTTTGGTCCAAAACACTTGACTTAGATGTCATCTAAACTGGACTGGATGAATATGAAGTTGTTAAAACATAACTTTTTTCTCAGAAACTTTTTTTGGGATCATTTCAAAACTTATCTTGAACAGTGTCTTATCCTTTGCCAACCTGAGTGAGACAGAGCTCTCTTGCTGATAGTTGTGTGTTCTTTGGCCAAAACAGATTACTTGACAACTCTCTGTGGTAATCTATTGGTGGTGTCCTAAATGGCACCTTACTCTTTATATAGTGCACTAGTTTTGACCAGAGCCTATAGGGCTCTGGTCAAAAGTAGTGCACTAAATAGATAGCGTGCCATTTGGGACATAACAGTCTCTCCTGCTGAGATAGACATCTGTTCTTACTAATGCATACACCAATCACAAACTTGCTTAGAGACAGCTACTGTAGCTATCACGTACAGTGGTCATTGATTCAAAAAGTCTAAGTAACTTCCCTTAATCATTGATCTATAGGACAGTCAAGCTTTTCCCGTATAATGTTTTAAGGTTAGAGTACAGTATATAACTCTAACTGGGTATTGATTGACTGTTGCCTCTGTATATAGTTTGGTATTTGGGATGCTTTCAGCCTTCTACAGTTAGGAATGAGGTAGAGGTATAAGGTACAATTCTACGTGTCCTGAATGAAACCCTATTCCCTATGGTGCACTACGTTGAATAGAGAGTCCTATTGGCCCTGGTGAATGAAGAACCCTATGGGCTCTGCTCAAAAGTAGTGAACTTTATAGGCTGCAGCTCCACTACACCTCAATAGTCATTTAGCAGACACTCTTATCCAGTGTCGACTTACAGGCGCGAGTAAGGTTAAGTGCCTTGCTCAAGGGCACATCGTCAGAGTTTTCACCTAGTCGGCTCAGGGAGTCAAATCAGCGAACTTTCAATAACTGGCTCAATGCTCTAAACCCCTAGGCTACCTGCCACCCTAGAATTGTGGCCCTTCATCAACAGTTTATTCAGTACCTGTGGCAGTTTATCCGAGCTCAAGCTTGAAACAAACAACTGGATTGGATTTATATAGTGCTTTTTCAGATGCTCGAAGCACTTTACATTGTATGGAGGAAACTCAAATTCCAATGGGATGAGGTTTGAAGACAGTTGGTCCAATCATTATACAGAGAGAGCCACAATTCCTCCTCCAATCACCTCAACCATCACTTATGGCTTCCAAGGTCAGGCACTCATCTCTGTGACAGTTCCTCCTATCAGCTGCTAGACTCAATGATAGCACCTCCAATCACATGCTTCCATCTGTGACAGGCCTGCTCTTTACTCCTGATAACAGAGCCCTTGTTCTGTTTGTTAATTAGCTACCAAACCACTCACACACACACACAGCTGCAGACTACTGCTGCATGAAAGTTAGTGTTGACATACACTACCTTTCAAAAGTTTGGGGTCACTTAGAAATGTCCTTGTTTTTGAGAAAAAAACCCACACATGTTTTGTCCATTAAAATAACAGCAAATTGATCAGAAGTACAGTGTAGACATTGTTGATGTTGTAAATTACTTTTGTAGCCGAAAATGGCAGATTTTTATGGAATATCTGCATAGCCGTACAGAGGCCCATTATCAGCGACCATCACTCCTGTGTTCCAATGGCACGTTGTGTTAGTTAATCCAAGTTTATCATTTTAAAAGGTTAATTGATAATTAGAAAACCCTTTTGCAAGCTGAAAACTGGCTTTCTTCAGACTAGTTGAGTATCTGGAGCATCAGCATTTGTAGGTTCGATTACAGGCTCAAAATGGCCAGAAACAAATAACTTTCTTCTGGAACTCATCAGTCTATTCTTGTTTAAAGAAATTAAGGCTATTCCATGTGAGAAATTGCCAAGAAACTGAAGATCTGGTACAGCGCTGTGTACTACTCCCTTCACAGAACAGCGCAAACTGACTCTAACCAGAATAGAAATAGGAGTGGGAGGCCCCGGTGCACAACTGAGCAAGAGTATAAGTACATTGGAGTGTCTAGTTTGAGAAACAGATTCCTCACAAGTCCTCAACTGGCAGCTTCATTAAATAGTACCTGCAAAACACCAGTCTCAATGTCAACAGTGAAGAGGTGACTCCGGGATTCTGGCCTTTTAGGCAGAGTTCCTCTGTCCAGTGCCCTTCTTAATATTTTCTCTTTATTGGCCAGTCTGAGATATGGCATTTTCTTTGCAACTCTGCCTAGAAGGCCAGCATTCCGGAGTCGTCCTTTCACTGTTGACGTTGAGACTGGGGTTTGGCATGTACTATTCTTTGAGGGGAGTAGTACAAAGCTTTGGTATTTCTTGCATGGAATAGCCTTTATTTCTCAGAACAAGAATAGACTGATGAGTTTCAGAAGAAAGTTCTTTGTTTCTGGCCATTTTGAGCCTGTAATCAAACCAACAAACGCTGATGCTCCAGATACTCAACAAGTCTGAATTCTAAATCTAAATCCTGTTCTGTTTGTTTTGTGATGATGATGATGATGATGCAATCCGGCCCATTGGTTGATGTTACAGTTAGGCTATTGTACTTCAGTGTATTATCAACTAATTGGATCCAAAGTCTTATTCTAAACTAATCTATTGGGATTGGTCATTGTTAATGCATTATCTCTAGAGGGGGTGTTCAATTAAATTCCATTACTGAAAAGGATCCGTCCCACATGGCACCCTATTCCCTATATAGTGCACTAATTTTGACCAGAACCATGTGGTCCTTGATCAATAGTAGTGCACTAAATAGGTGATAGGGTGCCATTCGGGACGGATCTGGCACCTGGTTCTCTCTCTACTTAGAGATTAGAACCCACCACAGTTTGTTAATCAGTTGGGGAGGATTTGTCAATGGGAATATAATACCGTTGTGTCCCAAATGACATCCTATTCCCTATGTAGTGCACTACGTTTGACCAGAGCCCCCCACTGATCAAAAGTAGTGCACTACATAGGAAATAGGGTGCCATTTGGGATTATATAACATGGTCCAGGAGCAGCTACTGTAGTCTACCATGCAGGTTTTTATTCTCCTAAATCCTCTCAGGCTAGGCCTCCGCCACCGGTTTGGTAAGCACTACAGGTTTTCTAATCCTGAGTTCCAAATGGCACCCTATTCCCCTACATAATGCACTACTTTTGACCAGAGCCCTATGCCACTGTATAGGGAATAGGGTGCAATTTGGGACATATCTTGTATGTCTCCCCTTTAGGCTGAGCAGAGGAAGGTCACATGGGAAAGATTACTTTAATGTGAGGGGGAGATTGCTTTCTGCTTGGTTGAGCTGAATCAACATGCCATCAGTGGTAATAACAACTAATCAGGAAACGTTTAACAGACCAAACCTGTCGCCTACACTGAGAACTCTGATACTATTTGAATGTTGTATAATGATAATGATAATGAATATTTGTACTATGTGATTGTATGTAAGTAAGCCTTGTCCAAGCCAGAAAGGCCCATAGTGCAGGAGCCTATCTCCTGTTTCTGTAGCTCAAGGCAGCTTGCTGGACAGGACGCCAGTCAATTGCAAGGCATGTGATTGTATGAGAGAGTCCAGTCTGTATGAGAGAGGGTGATATTCTCAGACACTTACCAGTATGTTCAGGACCCATGTGACTTCTTGGAGTCTGTTCTTTAAAAAAAAAAAATATATATATATATATATATATATATATATATATATATATATGTACATATATATATATATATGTATATGTTTTTTTTTTTTGGTGTATATATTTTTGGTGTATATATGGTGGTATGGTGTGTATATATATATATATACACCATACCAGTCATCCAACAGACTCCCATTCAGAGTGACACACAGAAGCATCCCGGGGCAACACCCTGCTCAAGGGTACATTGACCGATCTCCCACCAGGCCAGAAAACGTAAACCGAACCCTCCAAGATCCCCCCACAGTTCCCCAATAGCTGTCCCTCAACCATTTGAGACCCTTCCCTCAGTCCCCCCCCAAGAAGAAAAATAAAAATAAAAAATACAATTAATTCCATTCCCCACCCCCAAGAACCCCCAAATGCTCCAACAACCAAGATAATGAACTAAAGAGAAAAAAGGAAAAGACAGAAGAAAACAACAAAGAACAACGCAGAAAAAGAAAAAAAACAACAACAACAAAACAACAAAATAAAAAACAAAGGACATCAAGGACAACTAAAATCATAACAGCAATGCCAACTGTATATGTTTGTGTGCATGTCTGGCACTATTACATGTATATGTGTGTTCTTGTATGCGTTTATTGGAATGAGAGTGTGTTTATATGCATGTGTACAAACACCTGCACGACATCAGCCTCAGGCAACTAGCTGTAAAAATACTACCCCTCAGTGTCATTCAAATGTATTTTTATTATATTTTATTTCAACTTTTTTTTTTTTTTACTTTGATTTTTGACCATCATTCTATCTCCTGCCCAGCAACTCTACTCCCACTTGTCTCCAATTCCACATCCCAACCCTCAGCTTCCCTGAGCCCAACCCATCTCTGCTGGCCACCCTCTTCGGATTTCTATGCAACATATATCGTTCAACTATGCTGTGATGTTTAACGTACAATTTCAATCTATCTAATCGAATAGAATCCACAGATTGTGAGTTGAAGATAAATGCTTTTACTAACAGTATTAGTATATTAGTAATTGACTGACCCGGTCTCTCCAGATCTCCTAACAGTACTATTTCTAGATTAATGCTATGCATTTTCAGCCATTCCTGAACCTGAGACCAGAAACAGGCTACCTGATGGCAATACCAAATGATTCTAATGATTCTGTATCCTCACAACAAAATCTGCAGAGCTTCGATGATTTTATGCCCCAAACATTCAACATTTTGTTGGTGACAAGAATTCTATATAATAATTTTAGCGTAAAAGCACAAAGTCTTGAATCCTACATTGTTTTATATTTAAACTCATACACCCTGTACCATGGAATCGGTACATCAAAAATCTCTTCCCAACTATTTAAAAATCTGTATGGCACAGTTGTCAACATCCTGGTTCTCAAATGAAACTGGTATACTTTCCTAGTTATGCTATTTATATTCCTCTGCCAGTTTTGATCCTTTATATTGGGCAGACAGACTAGTTCCCTACCTCCTACCACTGCCACCTGCCTCCTCCATTTTTGGGGTAATGCTATAATCAATTAGTTGTACTCTTGGATTGAGCAGACCTTCCCATACAATTCTGATAACTCAATGAAGGACATAACTCGACCATTCCAATTTAGAATATCATTTAAGAACAAAATACAAATTTCAAACATCTTTCCCATAAATACAGGCATTTTATCAACCAGCACATTTGAGTTCACCATGATATTTGTAGGAATATTGGTTCTATCTTTTCAGGGGGATGAAATTGAAATTGTAGCCAGCTCTGCAATGCTTGTTTGAAAAAGAGAGATACTTTGAAAAAAAAGTATCATTTTCAATTAATCGAAAATGAGACATGGCAATCTGCACAAAGGCAAAAGGCAATTTTTAAACAATGGACAAGTTTTTCTTAGTAATCTACTTTAGAACCATTTAGGGTTCAAGTAAAACATTTTAATAAGTGAAGCTTTTAGAGAGAGGATTAGTGCTTTTATATTTAATAATCTCAACCCACACAATTCATATTCATTATATAGATAGGAACACTTTATTTAGCCTGTTTTAGCGTCCCAGATAAAGCTAAATATTTTTTGCTCATGTGATTTGAAAAAAGAAACATCGGGAGTAGGCAGCGCCATAAGTAAGTGAGTAAACTGAGATCTGACTAAGGAGTTAATCAGGGCAATTTTTCCATAAATAGACAGGTATTTACCTCTCCATGGTTGCAGGATCTTGTCTATTTTTTCTATTGAAATTCAATATGGAGAGCTTATTTATATATTTTGTGACATGAATACCAAGAATGTCTACTTCACCATCAGCCCATTTTATAGATACACCACAGGGTAATGTAAAAGTTGTATTTATTAAAGATCCAATACGTAATATTGTACATTTATCATAATTAGGTTTTAGTCCAGAGAGTACAGAAAAGTTACCAAAATTTTACATTTAAAGGTATCCAAAACAATAAGGGGATTTGCTAAACCTATATTATACCTAAAAATGCAGTTATAAATGATTTTGTCTTAGTTAAAAAGACAGTAAACTGTAAACTTTGATTAAATTTCCAATGTCCACGTGGAAAATCTATAAGAGTAATGTGAATGCCAATTAGATGATGATCCGATCGCATTCTGTCTCCTATTAAAACTTTTAAAAATAGATTTTCACGCATGCTATGAGTTTGTATGTCTAGTAGCGACTCCTTCTGCACCCTGTTTTCCCTGAGTAGACAATCCATGTTGGAATCGTGGATTTTTACCTTGTTCTCTCATTGGAGCGTGAGAATTTAACTCTGGTTAAACTCCAAACTCCCCCTCAGCCCTGCTACCTCCTCACACAACCTTTCCAGTGTTGCATGGATTCCAGCAATCGTCCGTGTCTGTAGATGAGTCTGTTTTTCTTTTTTTTTGTCGGTTGAAAGTTGTTTTGTGAGGTAGTCGGATCTTTCCACGATGGACTATGTTGTTCCTCCATAGCGTAAAGCTGTTGGTACTCATCGATTTCCCTCAGGATCTCCTTAGTATCCAGGTTGGCTCTTTACTGCATACCCTGATGAAGACAGCTTGGCTGTCGAAACGTTGGTAATTACATTTTTGCATCTGAGCTCCTAGAGTATGCGGCTCTCTTTCATTTTCCAGTTTTCTACTCCGCTAGCCAGCACCTCGTCTTAATAGGTGTGCGTTTCTTTTTCTTCTAGATGGCTCTTTACTGCAACCAGTTGTTTTATGAAAAGATAACACATCTCAGTTCTGCTGTACTTTGTGTTCATTGCATGCGTCCTAAATGGAACCCTATTCCCTAGTTAGTGCACTACTTTTGGCCAGGGCCCATGTGTCTTCTGGTGTTCCCTTGGGCTCTTCTGGACTGGTGTTGCCCCTGGCACTGACCTAGGCTCGATGCCTTTTGGGTGCAACATGGCTCTGGAACTTGGTACAGCTACTACCTCACCAACCATCTGTTCTCCCAGTTGGAGGCTGCCAGGCCAGCAGGTGGCCTCTTTTCAAGGTCCCAACTGTACAATGATCTATTTAAACCAATGTTCTGTAGAAAGAAACTGACCCCATATTGATGCTTTAAGTATGAACTGTACTGTGATCTACAAACCAATGCACTGTAGAAACTGACCCAATATTTATTTTTTTAGTTAGAGACTCCCCATAGTA
Organism: Oncorhynchus tshawytscha; assembly: GCF_018296145.1. NCBI lineage: Eukaryota > Metazoa > Chordata > Actinopteri > Salmoniformes > Salmonidae > Oncorhynchus > Oncorhynchus tshawytscha. Next base: position 18,343,973 of record NC_056459.1, read on the forward strand.
GAATTAGACTATTTCCTTAATTCTGACTATATGGTTTGAGTTAGACTTGGACATGATCTTCCTAGAGTAAATTATATGATATTAATTCAAGCTATTTAGACATATGGTATATCCTATTATGCATTATTATGTATTAAGATGAGAGCAATTTAGGTTGGCTTTAATCATTCTAAATTAACAAAGCTACTCTTTAAAGTGCTGTGTAACCTATGTGGATTATTGTATACCAGTCAAAAATATCAATTACCAATGGTAATCACTTCTGGAGAGGCAGAGCACAGCCTGTGGTTGAGTCTCAAATGGCACCCTATTCCCTTAAAAGTGCACTACTTGTGATCAGAACCGTAAGGGCCCTGGTCAAAGTAGTTCAATATAAAGGCAATAGGTTGGTATTTGGGACACACACTTCTATGAAAGGCTGCTACACTCTTAGATAAAAAACAGTTTCAAAGGGTTCTTCGGCTGTCCCCATAGGGAACTAATAGCAGAGGACCGATAAAAGACTGAGAACAGCAGTAGAGGCTCTCACAGAGGCACAAAGGACCACAACACTGGGAAGGAGGGAAATAGGGAGAGAGAGATGGGAGATTGGGAGGGAGGGAAGGAGTGATGGAGGGAAGAGGGAGGGAGAGATGGGAGGAAGCGAGTGAGCAGGGTGATTTGTGTCTTCGACAGACGAGGGAGAGGGCCGGACCAACAGTCCAGATCAGCCATCTGCATCCACTCCTTTTGACCCCCCTCTCTTCTCCATCTTGTTCTATCCCTCCCTCCATCCCTCCATCCTTGTGTCCTGGGCTGGCTTCGGTAACCTCTGTGCCCCCAGTGACCAAGAGGACACGGTCACCCTGGACACGGTCACTAACCCGGCCCCATCTCTAATACCATATGGCTTCACCCTGCTCTAAGCATTGTGCCCAGATCATGAATGGCCATTTAAAATGAATTGTCAAATACAATACTCTACCAAAATAAGTAAGCTGCCTTCACTGCCAAAAAGTTATTTTAATTTAGTTGTATGAACGTTATCGGAGGATGTAATGTCTATTCAAAATTAAACAAAATGAAACACCCTAAATCCTCTAGTTACTAGTTTCATTGTTGTGTTTTTCTTTTACTCAGCATTGCCCACTACGCTGTTCCTGTCAATCTGCAGAAGAGAGAGAGAGTGTGTGTCCGTGTCATGGATAATGTGCTTTTCTGTGTTGTTTTAAAGCATATCTATGTGTTTGCTTTGTTGCAGGGATTTTAGTTGTTTATGCACAGACTTAAGCTAACCAGCAAGAAGACAACAAGGGCACATCAGTGTTTGTATCCAGTCCCTCTACAGGGGTACTCTGTATCACCATAATATATAGTGACAGGCAGCCAGAGGTGGCCTGAGGTAGACCCACTGTCCAGTGTTTGCTAGCTGGTACTCAAACTACACATACAACCTGTTGTGCTCTCTACATCTCCCTCTCATAAACACACACATGCACACACACACATCCTGCAAACAGCCAGGCTAGTACAAGCAGCCAGGCTAGTGCAAGCAGCCAGGCTAGTGCATAACACAACATGCTGCAGACACATCCTGACCAAGGCTGCGACTCAATCAAAGGTGCATTGTAGAGAAGGTCATTTCTGCTTGAACTGACATCTACAGGGTTTACCATGATGGCTTGTGGTAGTGCGAGAACTCTCCTCTGGTTGAATCCCGGGGTTGCTGTTTTCTTAGATACATAGACCCAGCATGCCACCCACACCCACCTGTGAGCTGAGAGACCAGTCCCTCCTGTGGATCACACCAGTGGGAAATTGATTGACTACAGAGACATGCTCCAATAGAGAGCACAGATCAGCCCACTAACTAAAACCCAATGTGCTATCTGCACAGCCAGGCTATTGTGGGTGACATACATTATGCTGTTAAACTGTCGGCCAGCCAGGTGCTGCGTTGCTGGGCCCAGACAGGCAGAGTATACCATATGCACTGGGAGAATATAATGGTAGCTTGTGGGCCTTGCAAATACCGGAGGAGGGTGTGTGTGTGCATGGATAGATGGTGTGAGTGAGTGAGTGAGTGAGTGTGTGTGTGTGTGTGTGTGAGAAAGAGAGTGTGTGAGTGAGTGTGTGTGAGACAGAGCATACAATATAAAGCTCTTAAGCCATCACCCAAATAACGTTAACACCACAGGAGAGGAATTTCACCTCAATACTTTATTGAATAATAATAGCAATAATCATCAACATCGTAATGAAAAAAGGAAACAAAATTGCATTTTAACATGAAAAACAAAGTCACATTGTTTTCATCTTCAAGTGTTCCCCAACAACAATATTAGACACATTGAGTTGCATACAGATGTAGGATCTTAATTTGAGCCAGTTTGCTACAACAGGAAAATAATCCTGCAGCAACAGGAAATGTGGATTATTATGTGGATTATAATTAATGGACATTTTTGTAAGGGTTGATACATTTTTCAAAAGGGAAGAAATTAAGTCTGAAATTTCAAAGTGTAAAATACAAACTTCAGAAGCCTTTTTAAACCTCAAATTCACTACAAGTTTTAAATGTCCCCACACTAGGGTGATCAAAGTAAGATCCTACATCTGTACACACATATGAGGTGGCTTTATAAAAGTAACTCTGGTCTCTCCATTTCAACTGAGTTTTATCACAATGACATTGTCAGTCAGTGCCAGGTAACCATGGAAACCTGGGGTAAGGGTTGAGTTGGCAGCAACGGTGAGAGGAGACTGAAGGGTACAGGTCTTATGAGAGGGTTGGCAACAGGTAAGTGTCTAACTCAAAGCACTGATCATTCAGACAGTTCTTTATTGATGTTTTGTTCAGTATTTTGTTTAAGTATTTTCCTTTCATATAAATAGGAGTGCTATGTAGCCTTGAAAAGAAGCAGAGGCCTCAGTTATATGCAGTGCTGTGGGTTAAGACATAGCTACAATGAGGGTAAGGACCGGAGGTGCTTGTGTGGGGACGCCTGTCTGTGATCTGACCACTACAATGTCTTCCATTGTGCATCAATTCACCGTCTGTTGTCGCATTGATGAGGCCTCGCCATTGATTCCAATGATTATGCATTTGCTATACACACAGCAGCCATTACAAAATTATGTTGATGTTTTCGTGAAAATCAATCATCCGCCCATTTCACAACATCCTCAGAGGAAGTGAGACAAGCACAAACTGAAACACTTCCTTCTAACAGAAAGCTAGGGTGTGTCCCAAATATTACTCTATTCCCTATATAGTCTATAGGGCTCTGGTTAAAAGTAGTGCACTATATAGGGAATAGGGTACCGTTTGGGATGCGACCCTACGTACCCAGCCTCCTGACCCACCACCCATCACAATGATGCCAATTATACCATTATACCACCAGATCTACCGTGTCTGAACAGTGTTGTGTCAAAAACTGTCTGAAATCGCAGTGTTGACATCTTTGAACACTAAGACATAGCGGTGGAGAAATGGGAGAAACTATGTTATCATTGTTTACGTGATTTCACATTCTTCGAGATGTTAAAGACAAAGGTTCATCAAAATAAAATGAGAATACAGGTACTGTAGACTCTATCTCTGTCATTCAATAACATAACATCCACAATGACAATAACACTTCAAATCTGCAGTTATAATTATAACAGTCATCATGACTTGAATTACCCCTTGAATTATATACTAATACTGTTTGACATCAGATCTTCTCCCACGACTAGGGATGAACTGATTACATTTTTTAAGTTAAGGAAATAACATTTAATTGAAAACACATTTACGGCATTAAAGCAAAAGCAAATCAAAACAAAAAAGCAAACGTAAAACAAAACAATAAATGCTAGTCTATCTGGCATGCTCACCACCACAGTAACAAGATATGACCCATTTTTTGGTTTTTCCTGTCGTCAGTTTATTTTGTCACACAGCAACATTTTAAGCTGCACAATTTTCTACTTCTTTTAAAGGGATATTTCAAACCAATATGTCATTTTGTAATTGTAACTATCCCTTTAAGTCTGCACTGAGACTGTTATAGGTGTGCCATTGAAATTCTACTCCAACACAGCAGAAAAACACACTGAGAAAACAAGTTCACCAGAACTCACAGAGCAATGGTGACTTAAACAGCCTTCGCCTGATATTCCCGCCAAACCAGTCTCCCACTATGCCAAACTAGGGCCTGAGATCCATTTGAAATATCCTGGATGGTTGAGGTGCAATAGTCTTTGCTTGAGTCCTACCCATGTAGTTCATAGAATAGGGTCCAACAGTCTTTTGTTTTATTCCTGGTTGACTCTCCATATTTAGTCCATTTGTAGTGAAGGAGAATCTCTTGACCAATGGGGTTGCAAAGAATATCCTGTCGGCCAATCAGTAGTTTCATCCAACAGTCAAACCGAGTTCCAGGGTTCTGCTGAGGTGTTTGATTGGACAGGTAGAGTCACAGTTCCTGTTGAGTAGCATATGATTGGTTGGAAACAGAGAAACAGGTCTGGTATAGGCATACGATTGGATAAACAGGGATCCAGCTCAAGGTTTTGTTTGGGTGGGTGGAGGTAAAGAGATAAAGGGGTAATCTGCTTAAGGTGAAGGTGAGGGTGGACTCAAGGTTGATGGATGTCACATTACAATAACATGCTAATAATAAATATACCATCTGCAGGGCCTATGTCTCTCTCTATCTCTCCATGGACTACCTGTACTTTACAGTAAGAAATACTCTTGTTCACATGGACTACAGCGTAGTCCCATAGCTGTAACCTGTATGGGCCACATCTTAACTTGAGATCCATACACATAACTGAAATCTTCATGCCTATCTCCCACTGACCTCAATGGAATGATGATTTCCAACAAAACTGCCAGTTACATGTAGCGTGTACACGTTTTAACGTTATGATGCCTAAAAAGGTCACACACATAGACATGCAACATTTTATGATTTCCCTGAAAGATGCAATAATATAACATAAGAGGAGAACAGGACTTGACTAGGAGACTCCTGGTGTAAGCAAAATCCTCCCAATAATATGACCCACGTGCAATCGCTATCACCCCTATAGACAGGATAGCATACAACACACGGTATAGATAGAGGCCATAGAGCCCCATTACTAAGGCTGTGTCTGTGACTGACTGTTGGCCAACAAACAACACCATTCTATCTGCTCCTCTCTCCACAATGTGGTTGAACATCCAATCAAATGGCAACAGGCAGGGGAACAACAGCCGAGTGTGTGGAAAGCGAGACGGGGATAAGGGAGAGGAGGAGAAAGGAGGAGCGGGTAAGAGGAGGGGGATAGGGTTCATTGCTGTCAACACACTAGAGGCCTTGAGTGCTGGACAGTGGCCAGTGTCGTACTGAATGCACAACAACGTCCACAACAATAGGAGTGACCGGCCGTCTTCCAAGATGGCCGTCGACCAAGGTTCCTGAAACAGAGACGGTGGTCCCCAGCAATGAGACATCCTTGCCAACCTCGCCCAGCTCTAGTCTCCCACTTCTTAGATAGAAATACAAGGCCCCTGAGCAGGCAGGCAGGAACCACTGGACTGGACTGCCTCCAACACCAATAAGCCTCGGTCTGAGTGGAAGGAGTGAACATGAGGTTTGTCCATTGGTCTTGGGGGACCTCCAAGTTGTTATAAGGAGTGTGTCATGAATTGGAAGGCTGAGCGGAGGGCCAACGCAGTGGGAAGGATGGAAGTGCAAGACCAAATCTCATCAGATTTTGAACCTTTTGGCATTTACTTATTCCCCCTTGCTCTATTTGATTGGATGGGAGGATTAATCGTGGATTACCACGGTGTGTGTGTCTGCTTGAGTGTGTGTGTACGTACTGTATGCACGTGTCAAGGGGCGGATCTAGCGTGAGGGTTTGTCAGTCAGAGAGTGGAGTGTAAATCCATAGATAGGTGTGTGTGTGGGGGGGGCGGGGTATTCCAGTACAGTATGCTCAGCCCACATAACATAAGTGTGTAAATGCATTTTGCCTGGCATGGGGGAGGGGACGGTTAGGGTGGCACATATACTGTTCCTGAATGTGCCACCCACCACCCGTCTGGGCGAAAGAGGAGCATTGAGCGCCAAGGTTCCAGACCCTGAAACATGTCTTCTAGGTCTAGGACAGTAGACCAGTTGCCTTGGTTCAACAAACCCATAGCAACCCATTGCAACCTATAGCACTCTCATCCAGAATCAGAGTGGAGAGACTGAGAGGCTGTTATGTTGCTTTAGCATCAACAGAAATACAATTGGTTTGGCAGCAAGACCTGTCTGCATAGAAGGCGATAGAAGAACGTCCTCACCCTCTCATACCGGGAGTAACTATCTTTGTGATCCTACTGTATGGGTGCATCCCAAAATAGCACCCTATTCCCTACACTGTGCACTAATTTTGACCAGGGGCCTATGGTTCTTATGAGCGCTATGGGCCATTTGGGACAATTCCCATGTCTCACCTTAGGTGTGTTTCTACATTCTACACACCTCGTTTTCATATTGTAGCTATTGTAGTTTTGCTCATTAGCAGGCTAACAGTCTGCCATGGCCAGAAGGGAATGAGAGGATCCAAAGCCTCTCGCGCTCTCTGTTCATATTTCAAATCAGATTTTTTTTAATGCCTTGGCAACCATGATAAATATATTTTTATGAGCACAGCTTGCACACAGAAAAAATTCCGCCCTCTGGCCCTGAGGTACATCTGTGGTCTATTCCTGACAGATACAAACACACATTAGAGCACATGTGACTTAGATCAAAACGTGTGAACCAGAAATTCCAAGGTTTCATTAAAAACATTTTATAAAGAGGAGAACAAGGCCTATGGGTCCTGGTCAAAAGTAGTGCACTATAAACAGAATAAGGAGCAATTTGGGACACAGATGTAATCCCTAGAATGAGACAGCGAGGCTAACAACAATAACAGCAGCATTTAACCACAACTACACACATCTTGCCATTCCAGGCCAGCCTTGCACTGGGACTAAGGACCACCTTCAGCTACCTCTTTTACAGGGCACGTGAGACTCATATCTACACCCCTCCTCTCTCCCTCTCATACATTGTTTCAGGGGACTCCCGGCGCAGGAGACTAGGTATTTAAGTGTGTGTGTGTGTGTGTGTGCGTGCGTGACTAAATTCCAGGCAAGCCTGGATTAGCCAGTGACTGAACCTCTAGTCCTGTAGAGTAGCCTAGAGGGGGACAGAGGTGGATGGAGGGTATGGGGCCAGAGTAAGACTGGAGGAGTGGTGGAGGAGGAGGTGGGGGGTGTAGTCTCATTAATGCCACAGTAGCAGCGGCCGGGTGCCCTGATGACAGGCACAGCCAGGGAACAAAGGACTGATAGGGTAAACAGCTGATGAACCTCGCTATCTGCCAATAACATACCCACATACACAAAAGCACACACACACATGCAAAATAAGGTCGTATTTTGCTTCCACCAGGAGACCCTTAGATTAAATGATAGCTGGAGAGAGACACACAAACGGCCCTGCACCCTACAGATGTTTTTTACGCTCTGTCCTAAATGGTACCATAGTCCGTATATAGTGCAATACTTTTGACCAGGGTCCAAAGGACTCTGGTCTAAAGTAGTGCATTATTTAAGAAATAGGGTGCCATTTGGGACGTAAACTGAGTGAATGGTCTTAATGGGTTGGTAGCTGTTCTAGCTTTTCCAGATGTCAGATGACCCTCTGTTGAAAAAAAGAATCCTGCAAAACACGGTTTGTTTTGTTTTACTGATGACCAAGCACACGACAGACAGAATCAAGTGGACCTAGATGACATGGGACCTAGATAATATGGGACGTAGATGACATGGGACGTATATGACATGGGACCAAGATAATATGGGACCAAGATAATATGGGACCTAGATGACATGGGACCTATATGACATGGGACCTAGACAACATGAGACCTTGGCAACATGGGACCTTGGCAACATGGGACCTTGGCAACATGGGACCTAGATGACATGGGACCTAGGCAACATGGGGTTTTGTTACTTAGATAAGGAATTTAGTACACTACCATAATACATGCCTGTAGGTCCTATTGTAATGTCCTGTTATGTCTTCAGTTAGGTCTGTTGACTTAGCGCAAAGTAATTTATAGGTAATGATGTCCATGATCTTCTAGGTAAAAATGTTGTTATTGAAATGCCATTCCCTTGGGTTGCTTATGACCCAACCAATCACTGTTTAGAACGTCTGACCCGGCTCTGTATGTGGTTGTAATAGTGAATGCCTTTTTTTCTGACAAAAAAACTGTTCCATGCAAACGGATGTTGCTATCACATTCAGACAAGGATTATTGGCTGTGGTAGAGGTGGGAGAGGGGAGGAGAGAGAGTAGAGGGAGGAAAGCGAGGAGAGGGGAGAGGAGAGAGGGGAGGGAGGGAGGAGAGAGGAGAGTGAGGAGAGGGGTGAGAGCATAGGGAAGATGGAAGGGGAGAGAGGGCAAAGGAGAGAGGAGAAAGGAGAGAGGGGGAGAGGGGAGAGAGGATAGAGAGGAGAGGGGAGAAGTGAGGGAAGAGACGGGAGAGAGGAGATAGAGGAAATGGGAGGGAGGAGATAGGGGAGAGAAGAGAGGGGAGAAAGAGGAGGGGAGAGAGAGTGGAGAGGGGCGAAAGAGGGGAGAGTGGGGAGAGGGAAGGGGGGAGAGTGGGGAGAGGGAAGGGGGAGAGTGGGGAGAGGGAAGGGGGAGAGTGGGGAGAGACTGTTCCCCCAGCTCACTGAGACACAAGAGGTGAGAATGGGGTCACGAAGGACAGGTGGACCAAATGGTTCCACCATTCAAGTAAAATCAGGTGAGTATTACATAACACAAAAGGGCTTGTGCTAACAACATAAGCACTCAACCCTATTGATGACACATGCAAATTTCTGATCTAGTCTTAGGGGGACAAGTTTCCCCATTGTCTTAATGTGGATGGCTCACTGATGGTTAATGGCTGGGTCTCGGGATGTACCATTAGACGGGGGGTGGAGGGGGGCAGTCCCTTATCACTGTGTTACATTCTTGGAGGTAGGTGGCTGGAGCGGGTGGGAAATGTTTGGCAGAGAAGTGGGGGGAAAGGACAGGGGGATGGGGATTGGGGGGGTTGTACCCCACTACCCCTCCTCTCACCGGTCCAGCACGCGGCTGTAGTCCTGTGGGCTGCAGCCCCCTTCACTCTTCAGCTCAGCGAACACCTGGGTGAAGAAGTGCGGGTCGGCGTTGATGCGCAACATCTTGGCGCTGGTGGCGTCGATGATGGCTAGGCAGCGGTCCCAGAAGGCCTCCTTGCCAGCCTCCACCAGAAAAGGTTTCAGTGGGTAGGATATCTCATTGCCCATGTAGGAATAGGACAGGTAGAGACAGGTGAGTAGTGTGGCCTGAAGCTCGTGCTCTGACGCCACCAGGTCTCCATCCACCACATCACGACACAGCATGTAGACAAACACCACGTTGGCCGGAGTCACGAAGGCCTGATCCTGCCAGCCCTGGAGGAGCAGAGAGCGGTCCACCGCCCGCAGCCACAGCACCGGGTCCGCAGGGGAGAGGTGCTTCAGCCGGTAGCAGCGGCCACACAGGAACTCACCCAGGCACCGGAGGAGTTCACTGGTGGACGCCTGGACAATGATGCGCTTGGGGGATGAGGCAGCCGTTCCTTGGTGGGGCACCTTCTTGACAGAGGACAGCTGCTGGGGCTTCATGCCCATGCCATAGCTGTAGTGCCCCTGGCCGAAGCCTATCCCCAGACCCAGTCCCGTTGGCCCGTCGTAGCTTGAGAGGTTGGCACACGACAGAGACTTCTTGACATTCTCGCGGTTGAGGTGCAACACCGGATCCTTCTGGTAGATGTTGTTGTTGTTGTTGAGGGGGTCTCCAAGTGACCCCGGACCCCCAGGACATTTCTTAGAGCCCCCTCGTTTCTTGGTGGAGGCGACAAGGCGTTTCCAGGTGAGGGCTGGGAGAAAGATTGACTGTCCCCGTTTCAGGCCACTGGCGCGGTCTTTCTGAGTGTTGAGCGAACGGCTGCTCAGGCTCGGGTAATGGTTGAGTGAGCCAGGCCGCGTGTCATAGTAGCTGTTCTTCCTGAATGCAGGGGAAAGGGATAGTACTGTGCCCATTGTGAGTCAGTGCTTTAAAGAATATTACACTGGCTTTGAATTTGGACAGGGCGATGTGGAGGCACAGTTCTCTCCTGTTTTAGCGATTACAAATCAGGCAGTGAATACTGGACGGAGAAGCGATATGAAGAGATGACTGAGGAAGACATTTATAAAGCTTAGTTGAGCTTTGTTACTTTTCAGTTGATGCTGACACTATTCAAATGCCCATGAAGACACATCCAGTATCTGCAACACATAAGAACAGGCAAACGTATGATTTTGAGAATAAACAAGGTAATACTTTAACATTTAAAATAATACATTTGTAATAACGTGTAATAATGTAATATAAAAAATTTAAAAATCCCGTCAAGCAGCGACGCTACATTATTCCCACATGCATATCAAGACAAAGCTCTGGTCCAGGACGTTAGTGCGTGTTCTTCTACTAACATCTACGACCGCGAACTAACGCCCTGGACCGGAGCTAGTACAGACAATTAATTCCCTAGCCTAGTGTGAGGACTGTTCCTCATGCGCCTGTCTCTTTAGTCACTAGACTGACTCAGACAGCCTGTACATGCAGCAATAATTGTCGAATCAATGCAACATATTGTAACCTAGGCTACTGCAGTGGGATAAATCAATAACTATTATTTCTTTCACAAAACACGATGATATTCTAGGACAGGTTACAACAACATGTCACAGTGCGCACTATAACAAGAGCTTAAAGCCGCAAACCCCAACCTCAGACAATAACATCACACAATGAATGAATCCCCACAAACACAGAAAATAATTAACAGGATAATCTAACATTTATAAAATACCTGCATGTAACTACAAAGAGGTTGTATAATAATCAATATGAAGAGAGTAGAGGTGCTCACCAATTTATTATCGGATGTCCACTGTCGCCTATCCGTCGCATTCAGTGATTTACAGAACTGCACAACAAAGCGCAACAAATGAACTGCCTGTGTGGAAGTAGCCTACCATTGACAACAGTTCAGATACGAGTAGAAATGATCGATTCAGTTCAAGAAGCGCTTCTGAGCAATTTGTTATTGAGCGGAGAGCCGCGTAGAAGCCGTCTCGGCCAAGTCGGGTGCAGGTGTCCGGCGCCGCGTAATAGCTGCAGACAATAAATCCAAAAGGCCGCTCCGCTATGATAAAAAGTGAATAAATTATGTTATTCGCGTCTCCATCTCAGAGGGAGTGCTGTGCAAACTTTCACTCTGATATCGGACCTTACTGTCCTTTCGATTAATTCCATCTTCGCAGCCATCCTCGCGATCAAATACGCAGTATTTATAGCCTACAGAACTTTATGTAAATACAAAGTCCTTCACCTTCAAAATCCAGACAGTTCTCTATGCGTCTCTGGCCATTCTGTTCAACGTGGAACGAGCGGAGGGACAGGGATAGCATACTAAGCTTCTAGGCTACCCGGTGAAGAGGGACGGGGTACCGGGGAAGCGATTCTCCTTGTCAACCCTTCAAATCGGTCCCCGTAAACCACTGAGCGCACAGAGTTGAGCGAGGCGGATAATCAAATCGTTTACTGACTCCTCCTAGCAGGGGTGCGTGTACTGCTCAGCTGCCTGACGCGCGCACAAACACACTCACTGATGGCAATGTGTTGTTCGACACTACATTGCTAGATCACAAGACTATCCTTATCGCATTCGACTGATATTGTACATTTTTAGAAACGGTGGCTGTAGATTACGATATTTTGCTTGTTTTACCATGTGTTTGTTTGGAGTGGGATAACGGGTAAGTGGCTTCAGTGTGTCTCTCATAGTTTTCAAGCTAACTGCAGGCATGGTCTACAATAGATATTACATGCCACATACCCAGTAGGTGACCGTGGTCTATAACATATAGTTACAGTATGGTGAAACTCTAGCACAAGGTTCCTAACTGGTGGCCAGTTTTTACAGTTTTTAAACTTTTCGCACCAAAGTACTTAATCTCTAGGAGACAGAACGCGTCTCCTTCCTGAGCGGTATGACGGCAGCGTGGTCCCATGGTGTTTATTCTAGCATGCTATTGCTTGTACAGATGAACGTGGTACCTTCAGGCATTTGGAAATTCCTCCCAAGGATGAACCAGATTTGTAGAGGTCTACAATTTTTTTTAACCGAGGTCTTGGCTGATTTCTTTTGATTTTCCCATGATGTCAAGCAAAGAGGCACTGACTTTGAAGGTAGGCCTTGAAATACATCCGCAGGTACACCTCCAATTGACTCAAATGATTGCAATTAGCCTATCAGAAGGTTCTAAAGCCATGACATAATTTTCTGGTATTTTCCAAGCTGTTTAAAGGCACAGTCAACTTAGTGTATGTACACTTTTGACCCATTGGAATTGTGATAGTGAATTATAATTGAAATAATCTGTCTGTAAACAATTGTTGGAAAAACTACTTGTGTCATGCACAAAGTAGATGTCCTAACCAACTTGCCAAAACTATAGTTTGTTAACAAGAAATTTGTGGAGTGCTTGAAAAACGAGTTTTAATGACTCCAACCCAAGTGTATGTTAACTTCTGACTTCAACTGTACATATAGGTACAGTTAAAGTGACTATGCGTAGATAATAAACAGAGAGTAGAAGCAGCGTAAAAGGGGGGTGGGGTGCAATGCAAATAGTCTGGGTAGCCATTTGATTAGCTGTTCAGGAGTCTTATGGCTTCGGGGTAGAAGCTGTTTTGGACCTAGACTCGGCACTCCGGTACCGCTTGCCATGCAGTAGCAGAGAGAACAGTCCATGACTAGGGTGGCTGGAGTCTTTGACACCGCCTGGTATGGAGGTCCTGGATAGCAGGAAGCTTGGCCCCAGTGATTTACTGGCCGGTACGCACTACCCTCTGTAGTGCTTTGCTGTCGGAGGCCGAGCAGTTGCCATACCAGGCAGTGATGCAACCAGTCAGGATGCTCTTGATGGTGCAGCTGTAGAACCTTTTGAGGATCTGAGGACACATGACAAACATTTTCAGTGTGCCCTCTTCACGATTTTCTTGGTGTGTTTGGACCATGTTAGTTTGTTGGTGATGTATACACCAAGTAACTTGAAGCTCAATCTGCTCCACTACAGCCCCGTCAATGAGAATGGGGGCGTGCTCAGTCCTCCTTTTCCTGTAGTCCACAATCTTCTACTTTGTCTTGATCACGTTGAGGGTGAAGTTGTTGTCCTGGCACCACACGGCCAGGTCTCTGACCTCCTCCCTATAGGCTGTCTCATATTTGTTTTGTGATCATGCCTCCCACTGTTGTGTCATCTGCAAACTTAATGATGGTGTTGGAGTTGTGCCTGGCCGATGCAGTCATGAGTGAACAGGGAGCACAGGAGGGGGCTGAGCACGTGTTGAAGGTCAGCGTGGTGGATGTGTTGTTACCTACCGTTACCACCTGGGGGCGGCCCGTCAGGAAGTTCAGGATCCAGTTCCAGAGGGAGGAGTTTCATCCCAGGGTCCTTAGCTTAGTGGTAAGCTTTGAGTGCACTATGGCATTGAACGCTGCGCTGTAGTCAATGAATAGCATTCTCACATACATACATAAGTATTCAGACTCTTTCCTCTGTACTTTGCTGAAGCACCTTTGGCAGCGATTTTATCCTCGAGTCTTCTTGGGTATGATGCTACATGCTTGGCACACCTTTATTTGGGGAGTTTCTCCCATTCTCAGATCCTCTCAATCTCGGTCAAGTTGGTTGGGGAGTGTTGTTGCACAGCTATTTTCAGGTCTCTCCAGAGATGTTCGATGGGGTTCAAGTTCGGGCTCTGGCTGGGCCACTCAAGGACATTCAGAGACTCAGACAGTCTGAGGTCCTGAGAGCTCTGGAGCAGATTTTCATCAAGTATCTCTCTGTACTTTGCTCCATTCATCTTTCCCTCGATCTTGACTGGTCTCTCAGTCCCTGCCGCTGAAAAACATCGCCGCAGCATGATGCTGCCACCACCATACTTCACCAAAGGGAGGTGCCAGGTTTCCTCCAGACGTGACCCTTGGAATTCAGGCCAAAGAGTTCAATGTTGGTATCATCAGACCAGAGAATCTTGTTTTTCGTGGTCTGAGAGTCTTTAGGTTCCTTTTGAAAGCCTGCATGGAGATTGCCATGTTCCTTTTACTGAGGAGTGGCTTCTGTCTGGCCACTCTACCATAAAGGCCTGATTGGTGGAGTGCTGCAGAGATGGCTGTCCTTCTGGAAGGTTCTCCCATCCCCACAGAGGAAATCTGGAGCTCTGTCAGAGTGAACATCGGGTTCTTGGTAACCTCCCTGACCAAGGCCCTTCTCCCCTGATTGCTCAGTTTGGCTGGCTCTAGGAAGAGTCCAGGTGGTTCCAAACCCCTTCCATTTAAGGATGATGGAGGCCACTGTGTTCATGGGATACCATCAATGCTTCAGATATTTTTTGTACCCTTCCCCAGATCTGTGCCTCGACACAATCCTGTCTCGGAGCTTTATGGACAATTCCTTCGACCTCATAGCTTCTTGCTCAGACATGCACTGTCAACTGTGGGACCTTATGCAGACAGGTGTGTGCCTTTCAAAATCATGTCCAGTCAATTGAATTTACCACAGGCGGACTCCAATCAAGTTGTAGAAACATCTCAATGATGATCTGTGGAAACACGATGCACCTGAGCAACATATTCAGCCTTATAGCAAAGGGTCAGAATACTTATGTAAATAAGGTATCCCTGTTTTTTTTATTTTTAAAACATTTGCATAGCAAATGTTCTTTTTTTTTGCTTTGTCATTATGGGGTGCTGTGTGTAGATCGATGAAGGGAAAAAATTATTCCATACATTTTAGAATAAGTCTAACGTAACAGCATGTGGAGAAAGGGAAGGTGTCTGTGTAACGGCCGTTGTTGGTGGAAGAAGGTGAGGACCAAGGTGCAGCATGGTATGTGTCCATATTTATTAAATGAACACGGAAATAACAAAACTAACAAAGAGAACGACCGAAAACAGTTCTGGCTGGTGCAGACACACAACAGAAAATAATCACCCACGAAACACAATAGAAAACAGGCTACCTAAATATGGTTCTCAATCAGGGACAACGATTGACAGCTGCCTCTGATTGAGAACCATACCAGGCCAAACACAGAAATAGCAAATCATAGAAAAACTAACATAGACAACCCACCCAACTCACGCCCTGACCATGCTAAAACAAAGACATAACAAAGGAACTAAGGTCAGAACATGACAGTACCCCCCCAAATGTGCGGACTCTGACCGCAAACCTGAACCTGGCTGACGGACAGCTCTGGCAGCTCCTGGCTGACTGACGGCTCTGGCTGCTCCTGGCTGACTGGCGGCTCTGGCAGCTCCTGGCTGACTGGCGGCTCTGGCAGCTCCTGGCTGACGGGCGGCTCTGGCAGCTCCTGGCTGACTGACGGCTCTGGCTGCTCCTGGCTGACGGGCGGCTCTGGCAGCTCCTGGCTGACGGGCGACTCTGGCAGCTCAGGACAGACGGGAGAATCTGGCAGCTCAGGACAGACGGGAGACTCTGGCAGCTCAGGACAGACGGGAGACTCTGGCAGCTCAGGACAGACGGGAGACTCTGGCAGCTCAGGACAGACGGGAGACTCTGGCAGCTCAGGACAGACGGGAGACTCTGGCAGCTCAGGACAGTCGGGAGACACTGGCAGCTCAGGACAGACGGGAGACTCTGGCAGCTCAGGACAGACGGGAGACTCTGGCAGCTCAGGACAGACGGGAGACTCTGGCAGCTCAGGACAGACGGGAGACACTGGCAGCTCAGGACAGACGGGAGACACTGGCAGCTCAGGACAGTCGGGAGACTCTGGCAGCTCAGGACAGTCGGGAGACACTGGCAGCTCAGGACAGACGGGAGACTCTGGCAGCTCAGGACAGACGGGAGACTCTGGCAGCTCAGGACAGACGGGAGACACTGGCAGCTCAGGACAGACGGGAGACACTGGCAGCTCAGGACAGACGGGAGACACTGGCAGCTCAGGACAGACGGGAGACACTGGCAGCTCAGGACAGACGGGAGACACTGGCAGCTCAGGACAGACGGGAGACACTGGCAGCTCAGGACAGACGGGAGACACTGGCAGCTCAGGACAGTCGGGAGACTGGCAGCTCAGGACAGACGGGAGCTCAGGACAGACAGACGGGAGACTCTGGCAGCTCAGGACAGACGGGAGACTCTGGCAGCTCAGGACAGACGGGAGACTCTGGCAGCTCAGGACAGACGGGAGACTCTGGCAGCTCAGGACAGACGGGAGACTCTGGCAGCTCAGGACAGACGGGAGACTCTGGCAGCTCAGGACAGACGGGAGACTCTGGCAGCTCAGGACAGACGGGAGACTCTGGCAGCTCAGGACAGACGGGAGACACTGGCAGCTCAGGACAGTCGGGAGACACTGGCAGCTCAGGACAGTCGGGAGACTCTGGCAGCTCAGGACAGAAGGGAGACACTGGCAGCTCAGGACAGTCGGGAGACACTGGCAGCTCAGGACAGACAGACACTGGCAGCTCAGGACAGACGGGAGACACTGGCAGCTCAGGACAGACGGGAGACACTGGCAGCTCAGTACAGACGGGCGACTCTGGCAGCTCAGTACAGACGGGCGACACTGGCAGCTCAGGACAGACGGGCGACTCTGGCAGCGATGGGCAGGAGGAAGACTCTGACAGCGCTGAGCAGGCGGGAGCACCTGTAGGAAGGAGACGGAGAGACAGCCTGATGCGGGGGGCTTTCACCGGAGGGCTGGTGTGTGGAGGTGGCACTGGATAGACCGGACCGTGAAGGCGCACTAGAGCTCTCGAGCACCGAGCCTGCCCAACCTTACCTGGTTGAATGATCCCCATAGCCAGGCCAGTACGGCGAGGTGGAATAGCCCGCACTGGGTTGTGAGACGCACTGGAGACCAGATGCGCTGAGCCGGCTTCATGGCACCTCGCTCAACTCTAGCCCACTCTAGCCCACTCTAGCCCGGCCGATACGAGGCGCTGCTATGTATCGCACCGGGCTATGCCTGCGCACCGGGGACAAAATAGGACAAAATCGAACTTTAAATGCACTTTAAATTACATTTTAATTTAATTTAGTACTATTCTTTAACCTTGATTTTTGGTTGAGATGGAGACGTCAATCCAACATATCAATGATTTATTTGTAGATAAATGGAAATTAAAGCCAGTGGCACAGATGGAACTATTCAAGCAGAATACAAATGTCCTTCAAATGTTGATATTTGGTTGCATTGACAACCAAACACAATTCAATATCACTAAAGCCTCGGCCAATTGCATTACCAGACAGATAACCAGGACGTGTACTGCGAGCATGCGCTGACCAACTGGCAAATGTCTTCATTGACATTTTCAACTTGTCCCCGACTGAGTCTGTAATACCAACATGTTTCAAGCAAACCACCATAGTCCCTGTGCCCAAGAACACTAAGTTAACCTGCCTAAATGACTACTGACCCGTAGCACTCACGTCTGTAGCCATGAAGTGCTTTGAAAGGCTGGTCATGACTGACATCAACACCATTATCCCAGAAACTATAGATCCACTCCAATTTGCATTCCGCCCCAACAGATCCACAAATAATGCAATCTGTATTGCACTCCACACTGTCCTTTCACACCTGGACAATAATAACACCTATGTGAGAATGCTATTCATTGACTACAGCTCAGCGTTCAACACCCATAGTGCCCTCAAAGCTTGGACTTAACCCTTGGACTTAACACCTCCCTCTGCGACTGGATCCTATGCTTTTTGATGGGCTTCCCCCAGGTGGTAAGGGCAGGTAACAGCACATTTGCCACACTGATCCTCAACACGGGGGCCCCTCAGGGGTGCGTGCTCTGTCCCCTCCTGTACTCCTTGTTCACTCATGACTGCAAGGCCATGACTGCAAGGCCAGGCATAACTCCAACACCATCATTAAGTTAGCAGATGACACAACAGTGGTAGGCCTGATCACCGACAATGATGAGCCTATAGGGAGGAGGTCAGTGACCTGGCCGTCAGGTGCCAGGATAACTACCTCTCCCTCAATGTGATCAAGACAAAGGAGATGATTGTGGACTACAGGAAAAGGAGGACCGAGCACGCCCCCATGCTCATTGACGGGGCTGCAGTGGAGCAGGTTGAGAGCTTCAAGTTTCTTGGTGTCCACATCACCAACAAACTACTGTATCATGGTCAAAACACACAAAGACAGTTGTGAAGAGGGCACGACAGAGCCTATTCCCCCTCAGGAGACTGAAAAGTTTTGGCATTGATCCTCAGATCCTCAAAGTTGTACAGCTGCACCATCGAGAGCATCCTGATTGGTTCACTGCCTGGTATGGCAACTGCTCGGCCTCCGATCGCAAGGCACTACAGAGGGTAGTGTGTACGGCCCAGTACATCACTGGGGCCAAGATTCCTGCCATCCAGGACCTCTATACCAGGTAGGCCCTTTCACTTTAAGGTGAAATGCTGTTGTATTTGGCACATTTGACAAATACAATTTGATTGTATTGCCCATTTTTTATTTTTTATTCTGGGTTGAATTGAAACAATAGCTGTTGGTGACTTTGCAAATGCTATGTAGGCCTAAATAGCATCATTGATGATATGTGAGGATAATGTATGGTCACATTTAATTTGCTCTGTTAAACCTAGCCTTTGGAATGGCTTCAATAGCAACAGTGAATGTATTTAGCTTTTAAGTGGAAACCTCTCAACAATAATTCTCACGATAGCACATTGGTAATAGTTAGTGACAAATACACTACATGACCAAAAGGATGTGGACCCCTGCTCGTCGAACATCTCATTCCAAAATCATGGGCATTAATATGGAGATGGTCCCCCCTTTGCTGCTATCACAGACTCCACTCTTCTGGGAAGGCTTTCCACTCGATGTTGGAACCTTGCTGCGGGGACTTGCTTCGATTCAGCCACAAGAGCATTAGTGAGGTCGGCCACTGATGTTGGGCGATTAGACCTGGCTCGCAGTCAGCGTTCCATGCCAAAGGTGTTCGATGGGGTTGAGGTCAGGGCTCTGCGCAGGCCAGTCAAGTTCTTCCACACCGAACACAACAAGCCATTTCTGTGTGGACCTCACTTTGTGCAAGGGGGCACTTTCATGCTGAAACTGGAAAGGGCCTTTCCCAAACTGTTGCCACAAAGTTGGAAGCACAGAATAATCTAGAATGTCATTACATGCTATAGCGTTAAGATTTCCCTACACTGGAACTAAGGGGCTTAGCACGAAATATGAAAAACAGCCCCAGACCATTATTCCTCCTCTGCCTAACTTTACAGTTGGCACTATGCATTCAGGCAGTTAGCGTTCTTCTGGCATCCACCAAACCCAGATTTGTCAATCGGACTGTCAGATGGTAAAGCGTGATTCATCACTCCAGAGGATGTGTTTCCACTGCTCTAGAGTCCAATGGCGGCAAGCTTTACACCACTCCAGCTGACCCTTGGCATTGCGCATGGTGATCTTAGGCTTGTGTATGGCTGCTCAGCCATGGAAACCCATTTCATGAAGCTCCCGGCAAACAGTTGTTGTGCTGATGTTGCTTCCATAAGCAGTTTGGAACTCGGTAGTGAGTGTTGCAAACGAGGACAGATGATTTTTATGCGCTACGTGCTTCAGCACTCGGTGGTCCCATTCTGTGAGCTTGTGTAGCCCACCACTTCACGCCTAGCTGTTGTTGCTCTTAGATGTTTCCACTTCACAAGAACAGCACTTACAGTTGACCGGGGCAGCTCTAGTAGGGCAGAAAGTTGACATACTGACTTGTTGGAAAGGTGGCATCCTATTCTCCAGTAGAAGGTTCTGCCCAGCCTAAAAGTTCTGCTTTTTTTTGTACAAGGTTTGTCTATGTTAAAATTTGGTTATGATGACATAATCCTGTGGTTGAAATGTCATCCTCAAAACAACAGTTGATTACTTTTTTCAAATCCAGTGTATTTTCTATGTAGATTACACACCACAATACGTTGACAAATTACACTGAAACCATGTTGATTCAAAACGTTTGTGCCCAGTGGGAAGGCCATCAACATAAATATAATTTAACTCTCTAAAGGGTAGTTTCCCAGACATGGATTAAGCCTAGTCCTGGACTAAAAAAAATACTTTCAATAGAGATTCTCCATTTAGAATGCTTTTTAGTCCAGGACTACCTACTAAACCGAATCTGTGTCCTGGAAACCGGCCTTAAGAGTGTAAACTGAATATACCCTATTGGTTAGGGTCTATTGGAAGCAGAACAGCCATGTAGCTCTGTGAGTCCATTCATGTAAGCCCCCTCCATGGGTTATTAGATGGCTTCTGGCCATTGTGGGCATTTGCGGCTGAGATGAGACATGGATTCATCATGACCTCCTCTGTGGTGATGACTGACTGAATGATTGAAGAGTGTTGTGTTGTGTCACTCACTTCCTGTTGTTGTTATGAGGTTCGACCTGCTGTCACACTATTCTGTTGTGATGAGGACAGACAGACAGATAGAGAGACAGACAGACAGACAGACACAATAAAAGCCAGAGAGAAAGTGATGACAGGCAGCTCATATTTCCCAAAGAAGGTTATATAATAATCACACGTTGCAACAACAATCTAATAAAACAGTTCTCAAGTCATGAAGGCCTGCTTATGGGTTATTGTGCTGTAGAAACAGGGAAAAAAGCCTCCCTATTATCTAGGTTGCTATGCTAAAATGTGTTTCAAGAGACTGAATCGATGTATGAGTTAGGGAAGTATGTCAGTCCAGATGAAAGTTGGTCTACATTTTTACATTTGAGCAGACACTCTTATCCAGAGCAACATATAGTAGTGAGTGAATATATTGTTATACTTTCTCAGTGGTAGGAATCAAACCCACAACCAATGCATTGCACGCAACATGCTCTGCCAACTGATCCACATGGGACCATCCAAAGCAAATAAATAATATAACAAATGGAACAAAAAAAGGCACCAGTTCCTAATTTGATTCAAAGCCTCTGTTTGGCAGGATGCTGATGCCTAAGATTTTCAACCATTTATGACCTGCCTCAAACATCCATTATTAACAGTTTCCCTACTCTGTTGTGTCATCAATAAGTCCGTGTGAAAGAGATCACATAGCGCAGAACACAACCATGCCTTTGCAGTTAGCTCATCATCCACAAATACACTGTAGACTACATGACCAGCCACTTTCTAGCATCAACCTACAGTACAGATGCAAGAAAACAACATCAAAGCATCACAAGCCAAGGGAAAAGTCTACTATTGGCATAGACCAATCTTTGTTGTTTTATGCCCCTAGTCTAGTGGATCACAGTGAGCTTGCTGATTGGACGTGCAGCTGAATAGGAGGTTGTGTTCCAAATGTCACCCTATTCCCTATACAGTATAGTGCACTACATTTAAGTAGTGCATTATACAGGGAATAGGGTGTCATTTGGGACCTAGCTGGGGAGATCTCCTCATTCACTGCCCCTACCCCCTTCCCTCCTCCACCCCTCCTTCCTCCACCCTGGAGGAACAGCTGCAGGGCTGCCTGCCCTCCCCAGAACAGCTGACCGAGACTGGCTACTAGCAGCTATGAAAGGGGCCCTGTTGGATCCGGCTCGGCGGCCAACACCACTACACAGATTGGAGGGAGAAAACAGCGGCGACATCCCAAATGGCACCCTATTCCCTAAATAGTGCACTACTTTTGACCAGGACCCAATAGGGCGATTCCATGTGAGTGTGGACTTAAAATATTTTTGATATCTCAGATTGTTCTGGCAATTCTCATTTAGAAACTTCAAAGGGAGGAAGAATGTTTGACATTCCCTTTACATTTGTATCACTTTTTAGAAAATCAAATCAAATCAAATGTTATTTGTCACATGCGCCGACTACAACAGGTGTAGACTAACAAGGCAGTGAAGTTCTATCACAGTTTACCTATTTGCTTATGGTTTTTCCTACACCTAGTGACCTGCTTTTTAAATTATATGAACAAAAAATATTCTATTTTATTTGGAATGGCAAGCCAGATAAAATTAAAAGGGCCTATTTATATAATGAATATGAATTCGGTGGGCAGAAATGATTAAATATTAAAGCATTAGACCTCTCACTGAAGGCATCAGTTATACAAAAATGATACTTAACTCCAAACTGGTTCTCTAGTCAATTGGTATGAATGTCTATTCCTATATTTAGGAAGGGCCTTTAACCCTTTATTCAGATTACACCTGCTCACTTTCGGTTGTTTGAAAAGGAAATCATCTCCAAAATATCTTGTGGTTAAATATTGTGGTTAAATTCAAATATACTAATTGATTAAAAAAAAACCTATTTATCGAAGAAATAAAAAATAAAAAAGATATAATTTTAGTGAATGATATCATAAATATGACTGATGTCACACATGCAGCGAACACAGACATATGGAAATGTCTGCTCTACCCAAAATTACAACCAATTAATTGCAGCATTACCACAAAAATGGAAGAGGCAAGTAGAAGGGGAAAAATGTAAGGAACTTGTATGTCGGCCCTGTATTAAAGAACATAAATGGTTAAAGAAAAGTGTGATAAATAAAAACATATACCAATTTCATTTAAGGACCAAAAAACTGACAGCTGTGCCATATAAATTGCAAAATAGTTGGGAAGAGATTTTTGATGTACCCATTCCATGGTACATGGTTTATGAATAGATACACAAAACAACGCCGGATTCAAAACTTAGAATTTTTCAATTTAAACGACTATACAAAAATCTTGCAACTAATAGAATGTTATATATTTATGGGGGATACAATCTTCCCAGTACTGCAGATTCTGCTGTGAAGAGGCAGTCATTAGATCATTTATTTTGGTATTGTCCATATGTAGCTCGTTTTTAGTCACAGGTCCAGGAATGGCTGAAGAATTGCAACATTTGCCTAGAACTAACGCTACAGATAGCAATACTGGGTGATTTTGAAAAGCCATAGTCAATCAATCAATAATATAATGATTATTTTAGGAAAATTTTTAATTTTTAATTTACAATCTGTAGAAGCTATGAGAACAGGAAGGTTCAATTATTTTGTGAAGCATCACAGCACAGTTGAAAGATATATGGCAAATAGAAATCTGAAATGGATGATGTTGAGAGATAGATGGGAGGGGTTGAATGGAGCTGAAGGGTGGGACTAATAACAAGATAAACAATGTAAAACATACGGGATCTGTAAAATGTATATAGGTTCGGAACTTTTGTGAAATAGCATAGTTACAAATAGAAATCAAACTGGATGGACATCAGAAATAGAGGAAGGTCTAAGAACAAACAAGAGAGAACTATTGTAAAGTAGACTGTCTGTAAAATGTGTATAAGATGTATAAATTGAAGGTAAAAGCAGAAGTGTTTATTCGTTTACTCCAATTGGGGGATCGGCAGTAGGGTTTGCGGGGAATAATAATGAAGATATATTCTTTAAAAAAAGTATGTATGTGTATGTATATATGTGTATATGTATGCATGTGTGTATGGATATATTTACCAAAAAAATATGGGAGATTGGAAATGATGCAGACAATTACATTGAAAGCAATATTCTTTCCGCAATATTAAGCCGATCCACCCCTTAATTTTTTTTAAAGGCAGTTAAGAAAATACCCCCCAAAATTAAGAAATAAAAGTAACAAATAATTAAAGAGCAGCTGTAAAATAACAATGGTGAGGCTTTATACAGGGGGTACCGGTACAGAGTTAATGTGCGGGGGCACAGGATAGTCAAGGTAATTCAGGTAAAATGCACATGTAGAGTTAATAAAGTGACTATGCATAGATAATAAACAGAAAGTAGCAGCAGTGTAGAAGAGTGTGGGAGGGGGAGGGGGGGGGCGGGCAATGCAAGCAGTCTGGGTAGTGATTTGATTAGCTGTTCAGGAGTCTTATGGCTTTGGCTTTGGGGTAGAAGCTGTTTAGAAGCCTCTTGGACCTAGACTTGGAGCTCTGGTACCACTTGCCATGCGGTAGCAGAGGGAACAGTCTATGACTAGGGTGGAGTCTTTGACAATTTTTAGGGTCTTCCTCTGACATCGCCTGGTATGGAGGTCATGAATGGCAGGAAGCTTTGCCCCAGATGTACTGGGCCGTACACACTACCCTCTGTAGTGCCTTGCGGTCGGAGGCCGAGCAGTTGCCATACCAGGCAGGGAAGCAACCAGTCAGGAGGCTCTCGATGGTGCAGCTGTAGAACCTTTTGAGGATCTGAGGACCCATGCCAAATATTTTCAGTCTCCTGAGGGGGAATAGGTTTTGTCATGCCGTCTTCATAACTGTCCTGGTGTGCTTGGACCATGTTAGTTTGTTGGTGATGTGAACGCCAAGGAACTTGAAGTTCACAACCTGCTCCAATATAGCCCCATTGATGAGAATGGGGGTGTGCTCGGTCCTCCTTTTCCTGTAGTCCACAATAAACTTGTTTGTCTTGATCACTTTTAGGGAGAGGTTGTTGTCCTTGTACCACACGGCCAGGTCTCTGACCTCCTCCCTACAGGCTGTCTTGTCATTGTCGTATATCAGGCCTACCACTGTTGTGTCATCTGCTAACTTAATGATGGTGTTGGAGTCATGCCTGGAGGTGCAGTCATGAGTGTGACAGGGATCACAGGAGGGGACTGGGCACGCACCCCCGAGGGGCCTCCGTGTTGAGGATCAGCATGGCAGATATGTTGTTACCTACCCTTACCACCTGGGTGTGGCCCGTCAGGAAGTCCAGGATCGAGTTGCATAGGTGTTTAGTCCCAGGGTCCTTAGCTTAGTGATGTTGTTGAACGCTGAGCTGTAGTCAATGAATGGCATTCTCACATAGGTGTTCCTTTTGTCCAGGCGTGAATGGGCAGTGTGGAGTGAAATATAATTGCATCATCTGTGGATCTGTTGGGGCGGTATGCAAATTGGAGTCTGTCTAGGGTTTCTGGGATAATGGTGTTGATGTGAGCCATGGCCAGCCTTTCAAAGCACAGTGCTACGGATCGGTAGTCATTTAGGCAGGTTACCTTAGTATTTTTGGACACAGGGACTATACTGGTTTGCTTGAAACATGTTGGTATTACAGACTGGGAGAGGTTGAAAGTGTCAGTAAGGACATTTGCCAATTGGTCAGCGCATGCTCAGAGAACACGTCCTGGTAGTCCGTCTGGCCCTGTGGCCTTGTGAATGTTGACCTGTTTAAAAAACCTCTTGGTGTTAGGGGCCAGTATTTTCATTTTTGGAAAAAAAAACGTTCCCATTTTAAACAGGATATTTTGTCAAGAAAAGTTGCTAGAATATGCATGTAATTGACAGCTTTGGTTAGAAAACACTCTAACGTTTCCAAAACTGTAAAGATATTGTCTGTGAGTATAACAGAACTGATGTTGCAGGCGAAAGCCTGAGAAAAATCCAATCCGGAAGTGTTTTGAAAGCGCTGCGTTCCAATGACTCCCTATTCAGCTGTGAATGTACCATCAACGAGTTTATGCTTTCTACATATTCCCCAAGGTGTCTACAGCATTGTGACATAGTTTTACGCATTTCTGTTGAAGAATAGCCACATTGCGTAAGTGGTCACATGGTGGCTCCGAGAGAGGTTCTCGCGTAAAATACAGAGGTAGCCATTATTCCAATCGGTCCTAGTGAAAAAACGAATTGTCCCAACGGATATATTATCGAATAGATATTAGAAAAACACCTTGAGGATGGATTCTAAACAACGTGTGCCATGTTTCTGTCAATATTATGGAGCTAATTTGGAATATTTTTCGACGTTGTGGTGACCGCAATTTCCGGGAGATTTCTCAGCCAAACGTGAAGAACAAACGGAGCTATTTTGCCTGCAAAAATAATATTTTGGGAAAAAATGAACTTTGGCTGTCTACCTGGGAGTCTCGTGAGTGAAAACATCCGAAGTTCATCAAAGGTAAGAGAATGCAGGAGTGGCTTCGGGACAAGTCTCTGAATGTCCTTGAGTGGCCTAGCCAGAGCCCGGACTTGAACCCGATCGAACATTTCTGGAGAGACCTGAAAATAGCTGTGCAGCAAAGCTCCCCATCCAACCTGACAGAGCTTGAGAGGATCTGCAGAGAACAATGGGAGAAACTCTTCAAATACAGGTGTGCAAAGCTGGTAGCGTCATACCCAAGAAGACTTAAGGGTGTAATCGCTGCCAAAGGTGCTTGAAAAAAGTACTGAGTAAAGGGTCAGACCGCTTATGTAAATGTCATATATATTTATTATAATTTTAAAAACCTGTTTTTGCTTTGTCATTGAATCCATTTTAGAAGAAGGCTGTAACGTAACCAAAATATGAAAAAAGTCAACGGGGCTGTTTAAGATCAGTTACGAGTTACAAGATGACATGGTGTCTTTCTCTGGGTGGAATGAGCCTGTTTGTTTGTTGTGAATGAAAGTCGCCTTGGCATACACACCTACATGACTTCTTTGAATACGCTCCAAAATTACGATCTGTTTCGCTGAATTACCTTGTGAAAGCCTAACACTGTACAATTTTATTTTATAACTTAGCTAATCATGTTGGCATAGAACAAGCTTTCAAATCATATCCACCGGACCCAGATTGCGATTTATGTAACGTTTTTGGGGATTGTGTCAACAACAACAGTAATTGTGTGATGGCGGGGATGCAGTGATGTGTTCCAACCAAAACAACTACTGTGTGCTTGCTCTAGTTCCTCAATGGCACAGCTAGGAGAGCTCAAAAACACCTTATAGTTGAAGACTCTTATTTGTGTCATAAAAGTGCATTGAAATTACTTAGGAACTGTGCACACTTTGTAAAGGTGTGTGGCCACTTGGAGACACCAGTTCGTCTCACCCTTGTCATTTTGTTTTCTTGTTTCATGTTGCACCTACCCCACATTTTTTCAGGAATAGTCTTATCACATTTCTGAATGTATCCAGAGTATTTTCAGATTTTGTTGGCAACAAATGTGAGAAAAAGTACAGTAAATGTAAAATGCACATAAAATCAACAGTGTAATGTTTGGATTCAGTCTTGTCAGGTGAACTGTTGTGCACTCACCTTTGGTCTCATCATTTTCCCATTATCTCCAAACTGTTCTCTTTCAATTGCTACCATGGTTATGCATATGCTTTTCATATTTCTTATGTAAGAAACATTTAAATGTAGCCCTATCCATATCGGCCAATTCCCATTAGTTTAAAGGGTTAACCAACCACAACCATCAGGATTGTACATTCAGCAAATCACTAGCAGAGGAAGTTCCCTTTGAACCCATTTTTCCATTCACTGTGTTGGTGGTGCTCATAAAATTGATCATAACTTCTAAATTAGTAGAGAGCCCACTCATGGAATGTGATGTACTTGTGGAGTATATTGTTCCAAACACATAAATAAGCCAAATCAGAAAGGGTTGTTTTGAGATATGAATCATAATATTTGTAATCTTGAATAAATTAATGTGAAATATTGTATTTCAGCATCTAGACATAGTTCAATTAGAGGACCATAAGGATTATAATAACAGCAGGATGTTGTCTGGACCATTTCCTGTTCACAGATCATAGCGTCTTACAGGAGACATGTATAGGTCTAACAGGTGCCTTCCGTCCACACTCGCATGGAATCTCCCTATAGGGGTCTGGTCTAAAGTAGTGAACTATGTAGGGAATAGGGTGCCATTTGAGATACAACAAAGCCATGGGATACAGAAAGGCCCATGACTTGCCCTTCTCCTGTAGCATACCCCTATCTCAAACCTGTCCCCAGGGACCCCCAACTGTTCCATGTATTTAAACAGTTCCAGAATGAGCACACCTGATTCAACTTGTCAACTAATTGTCAATCAGGTGTGCTCGTTCAGGTCTACAACAAAATTGTGAAACGTCTGGGGGTCTTTGAGGAGAGGTTTGAGAAGCACTGCTCTAGGCCTACACCTGGGGTTATTGTCTTAGCACTTGGCAAAGATATCATCCACAGAATTCAGACATTTTGTCTTTCGTAAGTCTAATGAGTGTAATTTGCTAAATATTAGGAGTTGAGAAATAAAGTTGACATCATTAGAAATATATTTTCTACTGTACGTATGCCACTTAAAGTGTTTCTGCTGTTGTTGCAAACAGTATTCATAAAAACATTTAAATAAAACATATATTTGTGTTTAAGTTGCTCTATTTTCAAGGTGTCCTTGTTTCATTGTGTAATGGTATTATTTCATTGCCGTCTGTCTATGACATTCTGCTGTAAGAGAGAAGGTTGGCAGAGTATCAGACAGAACATATGTTTTATCCTCCAGAGCTACTCCACTCAGTGCTGTTAGCACTTTGCTAGCTACCTTTATATAACAGGACACAGTGTCCCCGGCAGCATTCTCTCATCACATGCTTTCATCCTGTTCCAGCCATGCTCTGGCTCTGTCTTGTTTATTAGTCACATTCCCACTTTGTAATAAGTACTACAGTATGTCCCAATTTTCTCTCCTTCCTCCCAAAGTATGCACTTGTTCAATTCCCTTCAATTATTTGAAAGGAAATGACTGGTATGAGAAATATGGTGGAAACACCCTATATTCTATGCAGTCACCAATCCAATGCTTTTAGATTTGTGAGAATCTGCCGGGTGATTCTCTCCCAGTGCTCCCTCATTTTCAAGCTGCAGCCCTCTTAATTTCCTTCGGACCATTCAAAGATAGTGTATCTTATAATGCTGAGGTCACTTGCATGGGCTGCTGCGGTGTGGGAGAAACAATCCACTGTTTGCCTTAGTCTGAAGGATTTTGTGGCGGAAGTAAGGAAGGTGTTTGACTCACCGTTGTCTGGGAGAGAAGTGGCTCGGAAGCTACTTTAACTGTGTTAAGACTCCCGTAATGTGGCAGACTATGCGGTAGACTTTCGCACTTTAGCCACCGAGAGTGCCTGGAACCCGGAATCCCTGTCAAACACATTTCTTCATGGATTATTTGAGGGAATTAAATACGAGCTTGCAGCCCGGGAGTTGCCATTGGACCTCGACTCTCTCATAGCCCTGACCATAAGGATTGATGGGCGACTATGGGAACGCAGTAGGGAGAGGTCTATCCCCGGGCACACACGCCCGCCCACAGTTTCCCCCTCGCCTCCAAAGAACCACAGAAGTCTCTGATGCCTGCACTCCCGAGAGATTCCGATCTCATCCGAGTTCCCTCAGAAAACTCTGAGAACTATCAATTTTCCTCCTCTGGCGCCCATGCAACTGGACTGTCCCCTGAGGACGGAGCTCTAAAAGCTGTCTATATTGTGGAACTTCTGGACATTATATCCACCTGTTGGATTGGCTTGGTCATTCACAGTACAATTCCTATCAACCTGCGAGAGTCAGGGAATCACAGTGAGTTCATGCAATTTCTACTCATTGAGTATACAGCCATACTCTCGGCTCGAGACGATAGCGGGAAGCCGGGTTTCGGTGGCGGTTCGCTTGTCGGCGATACCCAGAGGTGGTCTTAAGAGTGGACTGGGGTCTCTGGGTCAAGCGTATATTGACTTCTTCTTGCTCAGGGAAGAGAAGGTGCTGATAAACCACGGAGCACTCGAAGGGCAAGAGACCAGTGGCCGAGCAGGAAAGGGTGTTCCAGGCGTTCTCCACCCACACAGGTTGCTGGCTCCAGGTGGTGGGGTTGGCTGAGACAAGGTATGAGGAGTCGTCTCCATGTCCTGATTGGCACGTGTCATACTAACAGTCAAAATTGCATTATCATTCAACATGAAATAAAGATTTTTAACCTTTTTGGGATACCTTTTTTGGATGAATAGCATGCCCAGAGTGAACTGCCTCCTACTCTGTCCCAGATGCTAATATATGCATATTATTATTATTATTGGATAGAAAACTCTGAAGTTTCTAAAACTGTTTGGATGATGTCTGTGAGTATAACAGAATTCATATGGCAGGCGAAAACCTGAGAAAAATCCAACCAGGAAGTGGGATATCTGAGGTTGATAGTTTTTCAAAGCTTGGCCTACTGAGTACACATTGAGATATGGATGAGGTTGCACTTCCTAGGGCTTCCACTAGATGTCAACCGTCTTTAAAAACTTGAATGAGGATTCTACTATAATGGAGGGGCTCATGAGACCTCTTTGAGTCAGTGGTCTGGCAGAGAGCCTTGGTCTCATGACGCGCGCTCCCGACAGAGCTACCTCGCGTTCCAGTGCTTTTTCTGAAGACAAAGGAATTCTCTGTGTTAAGGGATTTTTTTAATCAATAATGACTAATTATGTATACATTTCAATCAGGACTGACTAATCAGAATACTATTATGTTACTGTATAGATGTATGAATTTTCTTTTAATCCTAGTACTGAATATAATATGTGTAATTATAATCAAGAATTAGAACAAAGACTGTCTGTCTGTTCCTTGGTAGAAACGAATGAACTTATCGTCAGACTGGCTAGAATGCTTATTTACACAGGGAGACCTTGGCCTGGTCATAAATTATCTAAACTGGTGGAGGACGATGTAGGAAGGCTTGAGAACTATACTGCCATTGTACACTGACTCTACTCCAGCCACTTTAATTGGAGGATGGGACAATGGGACAGTTTGAAACCTAATGACGCCATTTTCAGTTTATAACCTGTTGTAAATTGTATCATGTTCAGTACTGCCTCTGAGAATAAACGCTATTGCTTGAGTTTTTTTTGAGACTGGTCTCCGCCCATTTTATGCAAATAAGTATCTTACACTCAGCCCATTTCTAAGGATTTGTATTAATTGAATTGGGTAATAAACATATAGGAATCTAATTCCTCTAACACTCTGGTTGGAACATTAATGATGTTTTATGTTAAAAACATCCTAACGATTGAATCCATACATCGTTTGACATGTTTCTAAAGGACTGTAACGGAACTTTTTGAGTTTTTGTCTGGATGAAATACTCGCGCCTCATGAATATGGATTACTGGGCTGAACACGCTAACAACAATTGGCTATTTGGATATAAATGATGGAACTTTATGGAACAAATCAGTCATTTATTTTCAAACTTAGATTCCTGGGAGTGCCTTCTGATAAAGATCATCAAAGGTAAGTGAATATTTATGGTGTTGTTTCTAACTTTGTTGATTCCAAAATGGCTGCTATTCCTCTGGCTGTTTTGGGTTCTGAGCGCCGTTCTCAGATTATGCTTTTACCGTAAAGTTTTTTGAAATCTGACACAGCGGTTGAATTAAGAAGAAGTCTATCTTTAATTCTGTGAACAACACTAGTATCTTTTATCAATGTTTATTATAAGTATTTCTGCAAAATCCCTGGATGTTTTCGAATCAAAGGCGCCAATGTAAACTGAGATTTTTGGATATAATTATGCACATTATGCACATTATCGAACAAAACATACATGTATTGTGTAACATGATGCCCTATGAGTGACATCTGATGAAGATCATCAAAGGTTAGTGATTAATTTTATCTATATTTCTGCTTTTTGTGACTCCTGTCTTTGGCTGGAAAAATGGCTGTGTTTTTTCGACTTGGCGGTGATCTAACATAATCATATGTTGTGCTTTTAGCTGTAAAGCATTTTTTAAATCGGACACGATGGGTAGATTAACAAGATGTTTATTTCATTTGCTGTATTGGACTTGTTAATGTGTGAAAGTTACATATTTCCCCCCAAAAATTTGGAATTTCGCACGCTTCCGTTTCAGCGGAATTTTTTTGAGGTGTTCCGCTAGCGGAACCCCTGCGTTGGGAAGGTTAACAGGCACTAAATTTCACAGATAAATCTCTTCATTTTTCAAACCATACATATGTACCAATCCTGTCATTCCCCAGAGCAGCACAGTCCTCTCCTGAAGGGTCCGGCTTGTTCCAGTTATCAGGCTCATCTTTCCCTTCTGACCTCAACCACGAGAATCTAATGAGGAAGGAAAAGCACATTTTTATGAATTGGGTAACACTAGATATAAACTGCACTCCAGTTTGATTCAAAGGCTTGTTGTCCACCCAGAGTCACTGTCCTTCAGTCTTCAGTCATTCAGTCCGATCCGGTGTGTCTTATTTTCAGTGCTTGAATACAAAAAAATCTGAAGAAAATAGAAGTTGGGTTTGAAATACAGATTAGGTAGGTATTAATTTAGGAAGTACAAATAGACACATTTATTGAAAAAATTAAATAAATAGTTTAAACGGTATTGAAAATCATACCATGGGTATTTCAAAATACCCCGGTATACGTATATGGTATACTGCCCAACCCGAGTGATTATTTTTTAAAAGCTCTCCCTAGTCTCTAACTTCTCTCTTTCATTTTGCTCACCTGTTCCTCTTAGCTCGACTCTGAGTCCAGTTCATTGGACCAGTAGAGATGGAGCATTTCCCCCCATGAAACACCCAGCCTGTACAGGCTTTACAACCTTGCACCTCTGACAAAAAGAGAATAGTAAAAGCAGGTACATTTTTCTTCTACTTATATTTGAGATTACTACTTTAGGCTACTACTACTTGTGTTATAATGTTTGTTGACTTGCAGCTTCTCAAATATTTGCTCAGTTTCAATGACAACAATATATATAATATAAAATATATTTTGACTTGTTTAACACTTTTGGTTAATACATGATTCCATATGTGTTATATCATAGTCTATGTCTTCACTATTATTCTACAATGTAGAACATTGTAAAAATAAAGAAAAACCTTGAGTAGGTGTGTCCAGAATTTTGACTGGTACAGAGTGTGTGATATATATATTATTTATATGTACACACATACACACACACAGTTGAAGTTGGAAGTTTACATACACTTAGGTTGGAGTCATTAAAACTCCACAAATTTCTTGTTAACATACTAGTTTTGGCTAGTCGGTTAGAACATCTACTTTGTGCATGACAAGTAATTTTTCCAACAATTGTTAATTAACAGACAGATTATTTCACTTATAATTCACTGTATCACAATTCCAGTGGGTCAGAAGTTTACATACACTAAGTTGACCATGCCTTTGAACAGCTTGGAAAATACCAGAAAATGATGTTATGGTTTTAGAAGCTTCTGATAGGCTAATTGACATCATTTGAGTCAATTGGAGGTGTACCTGTGGATGTATTTCAAGGCCTACCTTCAAAGTCAGTGCCTCTTTGCTTGACATCATGAGAAAATTAAAAGATATCAGCCAAGACCTTAGAAAAAAAGTGGGCCTCCACAAGTCTGGTTCATCCTTGGGAGCAATTTCCAAACTCCTGAATGTACCACGTTCATCTGTACAAACAATAGTACACAAGTATAAACACCGTGGGACCACGCAGCCATCATACCGTTCAGGAAGGAGTCGCGTTCTGTCTCCTAGAGATGAACGTACTTTGGTGTGAAAAGTGCAAATCAATCACAGAACAACAGCAAAGGACCCTGAAAAGATGCTGGAGGAAACATGTACAAAAGTATCTATATCCACAGTAAATCGAGTCCTATATCGACATAACCTGAAAGGCCGCTCAGCAAGGAAGAAGCCACTGCTCCAAAACCCCCATAAAAAAGTCAGACTACGGTTTGGAACTGCATATGGGGACAAATATCATACTTTTTGGTGAAATGTCCTCTGGTTTGATGAAACAAAAATATAACTGTTTGGCCATAATGACCATCGTTATGCTTGGAGGAGAAAGGGGGAGGCTTGCAAGCCGAAGAGCACTATCCCAACCGTGAAGCATGAGGGTGGCAGAATCATGTTCTGGGGGTGCTCTGCTTCAGGAGGGACCAGTGCACTTCACATAATAGATGGCATCATGAGGTAGGAAAATTATGTGGATATATTGAAGCGACATCCGTCAGGAAGTTGAAGCTTGGTCACAAATGGGTCTTCCAAATGGACAATGACCCCAAGCATACTTCAAAAGTTGTGGCAAAATGGCTTAAGGACAACAAAGTCAAGGTATTGGAGTGGCCATCACAAAGCCCTGACCTCAATCCGATAGAAAACGTGTGGGCAAAACTGAAAAAGCGTGTGCGAGCAAGGAGGCCTACAAACCTGACTCTGTTACACCAGCTCTGTCAGGAGGGATGGGCCAAAATTCACCCAACTTATTGTGGGAAGCTTGTGGAAGGCTACCCAAAACGTTTGACCCAAGTTTAAAAAAATTAAAGGCAATGCTACCAAATACTAATTGAGTGTATGTATGACCTACTGGGAATGTGATGAAAAAATAACAGCTGAAATGAATCACTCTATTATTATTCTGACATTTCACATTCTTAAAATAAAGTGGTGATCCTTACTGACCTACTAGGATTAAATGTCAGGAATTGTGAAAACTGAGTTTAAATGTATTTGGCTAAATTGTTCTTAAACTTCCGACTTCAACTGTATATTTTGGTATGTTGAAAATATACATTATTCATTACAAATAAAAGTCTCACCCTTTGTGGAATTGCCTCTGCTTCCACTCTTTCTTGAAGAAAGTATAAAATCGTCATTTGCGTTGATGTTCTCTTCCATCATTCTGTGCAGCTCAGTGATGTCTACACTTGATAAGAGAATTATGTTCTCCAGGTACGTAACCCAATTTAATTATATTACTCTCAGCCTGAAACCCAGAATTTGTAGGAAACTGGTTGAAATGAATCAGGCGGAGGCCCATCTACAATTGTCAAATGTTTATTCACGGGAACGTTCTAAAGTCAAGAATTCAACACAATTCATTTTTATACTGACTTCTCACGCCCATACATACACACAAACATAAACATACACATACACACATACATACACACGAACATACACATACACACAAACATACACATACACACAAACATACACACAAACATACACATACACATACACACAAACATACACACATACATACACACAAACATACACATACACACACACACACATACACACAAACACACACACACACACATACACACAAACACACACAAACACACACACACAAACACACACACACACACACACACACACACACAAACATACACACACACACACACACACACACACACACACATACACACAAACATACATACACACAAACAAACATACACACAAACAAACATACACACAAACAAACATACACACAAACAAACATACACACAAACAAACATACACACAAACATACATACACACAAACACACATACACACAAACATACATACAGACAAACACACATACACACAAACATACATACACACAAACACACATACACACAAACATACGCACACACATACATACATACATACATACACACACATACATACACACAAACATATACACACAAACATACGCACACACATACGCACACACATACACACAAACATACATACACACAAACATACGCACACACATACATACAAACATACGCACACACATGTCCTGCTACGCACACACTGTCTGTCTCACTACCCAGCCGACAGAGATAGTGACATTGTCCTTGAGACGTACTCCCCGTTCTCTCCCAAATCTCTCGTCAGGTCGGCACCAAGCTCAGAAAGTCTGTGTTTAAAATACAATAAAGACATATTGTTTTACCCTAATTCTGACTAGGACTACACATTTATTAATTATGATTTTACACATTCTAAACAATTCCATACAATTATATGTTTCAGGCGGAATATTCTAATCATTCAATTAACAGACAATTCTCACCTATCAACACTACACTTGTCTGAGAGTGTAAGACTTATGAGGAAGTTCATAGTAAGTGGGTTGTTCCACGAAATGGGTGCCTTCGGCATCCCTTTGACATTTTCTGTAGAAATGATACAGCAATGTTGAATTTTAAATCCTGTTATTTGTATTGCTTTTAAATCTTTTTAATGGATTTTTATCTTAAGAGTTTGTTCTAGCTAGCTATTTGTGTAGGTAGTTATCAAGTAAACACATCACTTGCGCTTTAATGTAGACCACAAGGAGAAATCAATAAATCTACTTTATATATGAATAAAGGCTTGCTAAAGTTCCAAATTCAGCATTCTGACATGTCCCTCCAACCCTTTGTCAAGATTTCAACCCACTAATAATCACCCAAATTATACAAGTTTCACAATCATTGTAAAGGCCTAGGTGTTTTGCTGCTTTGACAGTCATTTCTGAATATTATTATTGATATTCATGCGATTAGTGATGCAAGTATTTGGAGTTTTGGTGAGAAGAGCACCGGAACAATATCAGTCTTTCGGTGCACGAGGGAGGGCGTGCGTATACTAATTTTCCTTTCCTATTGAACATACTACTTTCTGTATGAAATATAGTTTCTGTACATTTTAGAGTACCTGAGGATTGAATTGAAGCATTGTTTGACTTGTTTGGATAAAGTTTAGCGGTAGCTTTTCTGACTCCTTTGCATGTTGAACGAGTGGATTACTGAAATCGATGGAGCCAACTTAACAAACTTTTTGGGATATAAAGAAGGATTTATCCAACAAAACAACCATTCATGTTGTAGCTGGGACCCTTGGGATTGCAAACAGAGGAAGGTCTTCAAAAGTAATTTATTTCAATCGCTATTTGTGATTTTATGAAGCCTGTGCTGATTGAAAAACATGTTGATGTGGGGCGACATCCTCAGACAATCACGTGGTATGCTTTTGCCGTAAAGCCTATTGTAAATCGGACAACGCAGTTAGATTAACAAGCTTTTAAATTATATAAGATACTTGTATGTTCATGAATGTTTAATATTACGATTATTTATTTGAATTGCCCGCCCTCCAATTTCACCGGATGTTGTCGGCTTGTGTCCCGCTAGCGGGACGCCTATCCCCATGCCTGAGATGGAAAAATACATTTCTCCATAGGCTAAACATACCCTCCATGCATTTAAATGTTGAAAGAAGAGATATTTGAAAGTACATTTTTTTAAAGGATTGCATGTTCCGAAGGCACACAAAACCAGAAAACGTCACCCTATTTCCTCTTGGCCATACCTTTCAACATAATGCAGACTCACATGGCTGAAGAGTGTAGAAATACTGTAGATGCTCAACCCAAAAATACTTTACATGATTATATTAAAGTCATGTTGCTGTCAACCTTGGTGCTGCTGTCTGTAAAATGTTCAATAAAACATCGAACTGACATAAGGGCTGGCTTTTGCCCCATGTACAAGATTTTTACTATTACTGCCAGTCAGTCTATGCTAACCTACAGTCATTACAGTATAATGTGTCCCCGTTTTGCCAAGGGACAGCACAACAAAGATAAGAATGGTTGTACTCACTTTGCGAGTATTATATTTATTGGCAAGCTTAATAAAATGTGCCCAGTTTTGCCTGGGATGCTTGTGGTAGTGGACGGTTAAAAGGGTGGTTCTAGTAATCATATTTTCTGTGGATAGTAAAGCATTGCAGCCAAAAGGTGTACAAGCCTAATAATGACCATATGTCTTTATTTGAATATCTTAAAATTCCTCAGGCTTATCACATTTATTGTATTCAATGATCACAATAACTTTATTATAAGACTGTCCATAGTATGTTATTTGATGTACAAGAGGGTGAACAGTGCTTTCTAACTTCAACAGAATAGTTATACTGCTCTCTAGTGGCCAATATCAGTCCATGAACCAGAGGTTACTAAACCATGTAGGATTATTTTAGGATTCATTTATGACTGAATTCACTCTCTACCTAGCATCTAATCTGCTTGATTCAGATTGCTCTGACCAAAAATGTTGGTTAAATAATCAATAAGGCCTGGGGGGGTGTGGAGATGGCCGGTATAGGCCTATACAAGGCTATCTATGGCTGCGTTGATAGGCAGCATAATTCTGTTATTTTTTCCACAACTTGGTCTTTTGACCAATCACATCAGATCTTTTCATGTCAGATATTTTTCAGAGCTGATCTTATGAGTCAAAAGACCAATTAGAGAAAAAAACTAAAGAATTGGGCTGCCTGTGTAAACAGCCTTGGGTAAGGGGAGATTCCAAATCAAGAACAAGGAAGTGATACAGTACTTAATAAAATAGAACTGTACACAAGTATTATACCTGTGGTATATCATCTCATATACACAAGGCTGGAATGTTAACCCGGTGTATAAGTGTAGAGTCATTCATCCACTAGCTGAAGAACCCTCAAACTACAACCACATCATGGTGCCATAAAGAAGCCTAGGCAGAGATCTGCAGTATATTTGTAAATATGCCTTTTGAAGTATTTTAATGAAAAACATGTTATTTGAAAAAAAGTATAAATACATGACTGTTTTTAATTAATTTAGTTTTTCTGAGCTACAATATCTGGAGTTTTTGACCCATGGAGTTGCTGGACTAATGGCAAGTCAGTTAGTTTGACTTGGTAACAGGTAAGACCCCCCCCCCCCAAAATGTTAAATGTTTATCATTTAAAAAAAATGTGGGGCTGAAAACAGTGAATGACTGGTCTCCACTGGCGCTAGCTAACATTACCAAAAGCTAAACAAACAAAAACATTACTTTTAAGATACATGTTTGTGCCGTCATGTGCATTAGTAGCACAATTTCTAACTTATTTACATTCGTTTTTACTTACACTTGAATGTTGACTTCTCCATATTGATGTTGGTTTTAAGTTTTGGTTGACTTCTTAGCAGATGTACAATCATCGAGAACTGAATTATAGGGGTGTTTCAGGCCCCGGAGTGAACAGAATTGTATACTCGCAAACTCGATAACAAACAAGGACTGAGGCTTACGTTGCCAACTTCCCTTGCTTTGCTAACTGCTTGGACCTATGGCAAAGATGGTTGCCTTGGATTCCCCCAAGGGCATAAGGCGAGGGTAAGTGGATGAGGGTGTGTCTTTTACGTGTTTGAAATTGGATTTGTACATTAATAATATGGATTAATAATATGTAGTGTTGTAAAGTACTTAATTAAAAATACTTTAAAGTCGTACCCCAAAAAACAACTTAAGTATTTATACTTTACAACTTTTACTCCACTACATTCCTAAAGAAAATAATGTACATTTTACTTCATACATGTTCCCTGACACCCAAAAGCACTTGTTTCATTTTGAATGCTTAGCAGGACAGGAAAATGGTCCAATTCACACGTGCTCTTTGTGACAGAATGTTAAAATTAGGTGAAATAAAGTCCCTTTTGACAAAATTACACTACCAAAAATGCACTCTATTCATGGAATGACACATGAGCAATCTTAACTAGCACTAAGTGTCTCACAGACAAATCTTATCACATATCTACAAAAACCATCAAAACACATTTTGCACCATTGCTTAGACAGTCCAGCATAGTGCTCCCCTGAAGGGTCATCCCCAGTCCAGTTATTAGGTGTATTACTCTCTTTGTGTGTGTGTGAACCAGAATCTGTTGATGAAGTGAAAACATGAACACAAGGCCTCTCTTTCCCTTCCTCTTCTGGTCTAGTGAACCAGAATTTAGTGAGGAAATAGGATCACATGCAACCATTAGGCTACATTGTAATTATATTATATTTGCAATTTTATTTAAAAAAAATATTTTTACGTTCCACTTATCCCCCCCCCCATTTTTCTGAAGATAACTTAAATGGGAGATGTTCTAGCCAGGAGGTGTTTTGCGACCGTATGGGCATTAATTCACTCTTGTTCCAATTTATTCTGTATCCTGAGAAGGTACCAAACAAATTGATCACATCAAGAATAGCTGGGATACTAGCCGGGGGTTCTGTTACATAGAGGAGGATGTCATCTGCGTATAGGGAAATCATATTTAGAGTATCTTTAGTACTATAGCCGTGTATTGCATGAGATGAGATCGTCTGAGCGAGCGGTTCGATAATTAGG
This sequence comes from Oncorhynchus tshawytscha, assembly GCF_018296145.1. NCBI lineage: Eukaryota > Metazoa > Chordata > Actinopteri > Salmoniformes > Salmonidae > Oncorhynchus > Oncorhynchus tshawytscha. The sequence goes on from NC_056459.1 coordinate 18,383,866, forward strand.
GCAAAGAGCATAGGCGACAGCGCACAACCCTGCCTTGTCCCCCTGTAAAGGTTAAATCTGGGCGACAATGATTGGTTAGTGAGTATTCTGGCACAGGGGTTCCTATATAAAAGCTGGATCCAATTTATGAACCCATCTCCAATATTACATTTCTGCAGGACCTTGAATAGATAGGGCCACTCAACTTGGTCAAAGGCCTTTTCGGCTTCAAGAGATATGACGGCAAGGTCCACGTTGGGTAACCTCTGAGAATACATAATATTGAAGAGGCGCCTGAGATTGAAGAATGAGTTTCTGTTAGGGATAAAGCCGGTCTGATCTGAATGGACCAATTTGCCAATTAAAGTGCGAAGCCTGTTAGCCAGAGTTTTTGCTAAAATCTTTTGGTCTGTATTAAGGAGAGATATTGGTCTGTATGACCCTACCTCTTCTGGATCTTTACCCTTCTCATGTATAACTGTAATGAACGCTTCGTCCAAAGTAGAAGGGAGAGCTCCATCCTCATTGGCCTGAACCAACATTTTGTGCAGGTAGGGAGAGAGCATGTTGCTGAATGTTTTATAGAATTCACCAGGGTATCCATCTGGGCCCGGGGTCTTGCCACCCTTTAGAGATTTCATTGTTTCTCGAATTTCATCAAGAGATATTTCCTTATTCAGGAAGTTAGAATCTTCCTGGTTCAGGGCAGGAAGATTACAGTCCTCCAAAAATGTTTGCATAATTAAGAGGTTATGATCCGCTTTAGATGTATATAGAGTCTCCTAAAACTGCCGGAATCTGTCATTGATGTCTTTGGGGGAAGAGAGTAATTCCCCAGATGCAGATTTAACTTTGTGAATCATTCGGTCACTCACATTTTTTCGAAGTTGTCTGGTGAGTAATTTGTGTGGTTTGTCACCAAACTCAAAATATTTTTGTTTGGCATAGAGAAAAGTTTTAGCAATTTTAGCTGAGAGAATCTGATTATATTCAAATTTTAAAGAGGTAATTTTTTTATGTTTCTCCATAGATGGATGGCTAGCATTCTCCCTATCCAGTAAGTGAATTTGTCCCTCCAGTTCTTCCAGTTTTCCTCTGTTTTGCCTACTCCTGGCAGCCTGAAAGGAGATGATACAGCCTCTCAGATAAGCCTTCAGTGTTTCCCACAATAATGCTGGGGAAGTCTCTGTGTTGTCGTTGGTATCAAAGAAAAATTTAATTTGGTCTTTAAGATATTCACAGAATGTTGGTTCTGTGAGGAGCTGAGGATTCAACCTCCAGACCCTCTCGTTTGGTACAATGTTACCCAATCTCAGGGAGAAGGTGAGTGGACTGTGGTCCGAGATTATAATATCACGATACCTCACATTACAGGTACAGGGGAGTAGTCTAGCATCCAACAAAAAGTAGTCAATTCGAGTGTAAACAGTGTGAACATGAGAGTAAAAGGAGTATTCCCTACCCGTAGGGTTAGCGATCCTCCATATATCAAATAAGTTGGATTTTTTTAATGTAGGTATTCAAGAATTCGCTTGAATAGGAGGTAGGGGTTCGCCGGGTAGAGGATCTATCCAAATATTGGTCTAGCACACAGTTAAGGTCCCCTCCAATGACCAGGTTAGTATGGGAGATATCTGGAATCAGGGCAAGGACTCTTGAAAAAAGAGGGGTTATCAATGTTTGGCCCATAGATATTTAGTAGATATTTAGTAGAATTGAAAAAAATGCACAATACCCCAAAGCAAAAACGGGTTTAGATGTCTTTCAGAAACATTTACGTATTACTGAGGTAGAGTGGATTTCTCCTATTATGATCACATACAGACCCTCTTTATCCGCAATAGTGGTTTTATGTAGAAAGGGAATTCCTTTCCGTACCAGAATCGCTGTGCCTCTCGTTTTGGCAGAGAAGTTAGAGTGATACACTTGCCCCACCCACCTACAAAACGTAGCCATTTTTTCCAGCAAAAGATAAAAATCACAAAAGCAGGATAAAAAAAAAAAATCAATCACTAACCTCTTGAAAATCTTCATCAGATGACAGTCATATGACATGTTACACAGTACATTTATGTTTTGTTCGATAATATGCATTTTATATCCATAAATCTCGGTTTACATTGACGCCATGTTCAGAAAATCCTCCAAAATATCCGGAGGAATTATAGAAAGCTACGCCAGATAACAGAAATACTCATCATAAACTTTGACTAAAGATACATGTTCTACATATAATTAAAGATACAATAGTTCTTAATGCAACCGTCAATGAGGTCACTCTTGCTGCTGGTGAGTCTCTGATCCACCTCTACGCAGACGACACCATTCTGTATACTTCTGGCCCTTCTTTGGACATTGTGTTAACAACCCTCCAGGCAAGCTTCAATGCCATACAACTCTCCTTCCGTGGCCTCCAATTGCTCTTAAATACAAGTAAAACTAAATGCATGCTCTTCAACCGATCGCTACCTGCACCTACCCGCCTGTCCAACATCACTACTCTGGACGGCTCTGACTTAGAATACGTGGACAACTACAAATACTTAGGTGTCTGGTTAGACTGTAAACTCTCCTTCCAGACCCATATCAAACATCTCCAATCCAAAGTTAAATCTAGAATTGGCTTCCTATTTCGCAACAAAGCATCCTTCACTCATGCTGCCAAACATACCCTTGTAAAACTGACCATCCTACCAATCCTCGACTTTGGCGATGTCATTTACAAAATAGCCTCCAATACCCTACTCAACAAATTGGATGCAGTCTATCACAGTGCAATCCGTTTTGTCACCAAAGCCCCATATACTACCCACCATTGCGACCTGTACGCTCTCGTTGGCTGGCCCTCGCTTCATACTCGTCGCCAAACCCACTGGCTCCATGTCATCTACAAGACCCTGCTAGGTAAAGTCTCCCCTTATCTCAGCTCGCTGGTCACCATAGCATCTCCCACCTGTAGCACACGCTCCAGCAGGTATATCTCTCTAGTCACCCCCAAAACCAATTCTTTCTTTGGCCGCCTCTCCTTCCAGTTCTCTGCTGCCAATGACTGGAACGAACTACAAAAATCTCTGAAACTGGAAACACTTATCTCCCCCCTACTAGCTTTAAGCACCAACTGTCAGAGCAGCTCACAGATTACTGCACCTGTACATAGCCCACCTATAATTTAGTCCAAACAACTACCTCTTTCCCAACTGTATTTAATTTATTTATTTATTTTGCTCCTTTGCACCCCATTATTTTTATTTCTACCTTGCACATTCTTCCATTGCAAAACTACCATTCCAGTGTTTTACTTGCTATATTGTATTTACTTTGCCACCATGGCCTTTTTTGCCTTTACCTCCCTTCTCACATCATTGGCTCACATTGTATATAGACTTGTTTATACTGTATTATTGACTGTATGTTTGTTTTACTCCATGTGTAACTCTGTGTCGTTGTATCTGTCGAACTGCCTTCTCAACTTGCCTACCTGGTTAAATAAAGGTGAAATAAATAAATAAATAAAAATAAAACCGTGGTGTCACTTTTTTTTACGTTACGGAAAAAGCCTAACATTGCAATAATCTGAGACGGCGCTCAGACGTAACAATATTTCTCCGCCATGTTGGAGTCAACAGAAATACAAAATTACAACATAGATATTCCCTTACCTTTGATGATCTTTCAACAGAATGTAGTGCAAGGAGTCCTAGTTCAACAATAAATCGTTTTGTTTCATAATGTTCAATTCTAGTGTCCAAGTAGCAGCATTTGCTATCACTTTCAGCTCACATGGCCAAAAATGACTTCTGGTCCAGGATAACTTTGCATGAAAACTTCCAAAAGACATATTACAGGTCGAAGAAACTGGTCAAACTAAGTGCAGAACCAATCTTCAGGATGTTATAATCATATATATCCAATAGCATTCCAACCGGATCATTCGTTTTCATCTGGTGCTGATTGGAACAGCCGTAGCAATCAAAGACAAACGCGCCACAACAAAATGGCATTCTTTTGCGACACCGACTACTTTCCTTCCCATTAGGTCAAAGTTCACAGCAAATGCTCCATTACACTTTCTATTGAATCAGGACATCTAGTGGAAGACGTAGGAAGTATTTCCAGATCCATAACTTGTTGGGAAGGGAGGGGGCGATGACGTCAAAGTTGCCCCAACTTTCAGGATTTCAAAACTTGTTTGGAAGATGGCCTGCCCTGTTCTGTTATACTCACAGACATGATTCAATCGGTTTTAGAAACTTCAGAGTGTTTTCTATCCAATATTAATAATAATATGCATATATTAGCAATTTAGGACAGATTTTGATGCAGTTCACTATGGGCACGCTATTCATCCAAAGTGGAAATACTGCCCCCTATCTCTAATCCTAAGTTCTGTAAGTGTCACGTTGTTGCATGTGCCTCCCGCCATGTCTGTCTCGTTGTTTAATGGGGAGTAGGCCTCCGCTGTGGATTTATTGTCCTTTGGTCCCTCATTACTCGGCATTTTCATATAAAAAGTTACAATCTTGTATTAGAAAGAAACGTTTGTTGTAAAAAGTGCTTATTATTATTTCGCAAAAAAGTTGCAGGAGCCTCTCACGCACAGCCATTCACTCCAACATGCTAGCTCCCCCCCATATTTGCAATTTTAAAGCCTTTAAGTAACATCAAACCAAATATGGATTAGATGAAGTTGATTTGGCCAGTACATTTTGACAGTTGCCCCAATTCACTTCAATAAATTTTTAGCTAGTGGTGGCTAAAGTTAGCTGTTGTCATGATGTGGCCCTTTCTGGGTGTAGATCGTGGCTACCCCCCCCCCAAACCCAGGTTTTATTTTCTTAGGTCATAAATTCCTGGCAGTGACTCTCTCCCCCTGGTCATACAGAAAGAGAGGGCAAGAGCACAGAGAAAGAGAACAAAGGACTAGACTTGGCCAAACTCCTAAATCCCCAAAATAGGAGAATTAAACTATATTTCCACTTTTGAGAATGTGGGAATGGTCCGTGGACACTTAAGGGACAGTTAGGATGAGTGTGTTTCATTTGGTGATCCCATGAAGGACAAGAAACACAATGGTATATCTTAAAGTGTACATTTCACAGCTGTCAGGTTTACATCTAAATACTGTGAAAAGTATGTGATTAATGAAACTATTTGGGAAAAGATGTAATGTGATATTAACCTTCTAAATGAGAGTATGGATTTTGCTATAAAGATTAACAAGTCAGTGGCCACAAACCCGTGCGCCCAGACATCACATTAGGCATCATGGACCTCCCTTTTCTACTGAAATGTATAAAACTCACTCCTGATCAAATTCACACCAGACAATGTAAACCCTGGTGTAAGCTAAGGTTGCAAATGGTTGAAAGACCAAAACATGCCGGGTGATGCTGGTGTGTGAAGTGTTAAGGCTAGGGGGCAGTATCCTGAATTTCCGGATGACTGATGTGCCCAAAGTAAACTGCCTGTTACTCAGGCCCGGAAGCTAGGATATGCATATAATTTGTATAATTGGAGAGAAAACACGTTGAAGTATCTAAAACTGTTAGAATAATGTATGTGAGTATAACAGAAATGATATGGCAGGCAAAAACCCGTGCAAAATCCATTTGATGTCGTCTTCCATCATATTCTGTGAAGCTCAGTTATGTCTACACTTAGATTGTCTGGCTTGCAGTGAGAAAGGACTATTTCCTCTTAGCCGTACCTTCCTTATAACATATTGCAAAATCACACGGTCGAAGTGTGTTCAAAAAGATGCTCACACCATAGACTGCTTTGCATGATTATATGAATGACATGTTGCTGTCAACCCTGATGCTGGTGTCATGTAAGAGCTCATGCTCAATGAAATATCTAACTGGTGGTAAGGGCTGGCTTATGCCCCATGTGCACATGTTTTATTATGAACTACTATCAGTCTATGCCAACCTACAGTCATTGCATTAAAATGTGTCCATGTTTTGCTAAGGGCCAACACAACAAAGATAATCACTGCAGTATACACATTGACAAAATTCTATTGGCATCTTAAAGAGTAGCCTAGTTTTTACTGGGATGCTTATGGTGGTAAGGATGGTTAAATGGGTGACTAGAGTGATAATATTTTCTGTTGATAGTAAAGCATTGCAGTCAAAATGTGTAGAAGCTTACTAATGGCCATATTTCTTTATTTGAAATATCTTAAAACTCCTCAAGGTTTACCAAATTGCTGCAATTGAATAAGCACAATAACTTTGCCATTAGTATGTTATTTGATGTATAGATGGTGAACAGTTCTTTCTAACTCCAACAAAATAGTTATACTCTTCTCTAGATACCAATATCAGCGCATGTTGCCAGAGTTTACTAAATCGTGTAGGATTATTTTATAATGAATTTACAATTAATTTATGATTTAATTCATGATATACCTAGCAACCAATCTGCGTTATGCTGATTGGTCAGAGCAGAGGTCTGCTAATTGTTAGGAGAGAACAGGAAGTAGTTGAGTTAAAAACCTCTTGGTACTAGGGGGCAGTATTTTCATTTTTGAAAAAAAAAACGTTCCCGTTTTAAACGGGATATTTTGTCAGGAAAAGATGCTAGAATATGCATATAATTGACAGCTTTCAATAGAAAACACTCTAACATTTCCAAAACTGTAAAGATATTGTCTGTGAGTATAACAGAACTGATGTTGCAGGTGAAAGCCTGAGAAAAATCCAATCCGGAAGTGCCCCAGGTTTTGAAAGCGCTGCGTTCCAATGACTCCCTATTCAGCTGTGAATGTACCATCAACGAGCTTACGCTTTCTACGTATTCCCCAAGGTGTCTACAGCATGGTGACGTAGTTTTACGCATTTCTGTTGAAGAATAGCCGTAGGCGGACACATGGTGTAAGTGGTCACATGGTGGCTCCGAGAGAGATTCTCCCGTAAAATACAGAGGTAGCCATTACTCCAATCGGTCATAGTGAAAAACGAATTGTCCCGACGGATATATTATCGAATAGATATTAGAAAAACACCTTGAGGATGGATTCTTTATGACGTTTGCCATGTTTCTGTCGATATTATAGAGCTAATTTTGAATATTTTTTGGTGTTGTGGTGACCGCAATTTCCGGGCGATTTCTCAGCCAAACGTGAAGAACAAACGGAGCTGTTTCGCCTACAAAAATAATCTTATGGGAAAAACTTTTGCTGTCTACATGGGAGTCTCTTGAGTGAAAACATCCGAAGTTCATCAAAGGTAAACGATTTAATTTGATTGCTTTTCTGATTTCCGTGACAAGAATGCCTGCAGCTAGCAAGGCATAATGCTATGCTAGGCTATCGATAAACTTACACAAATGCTTGTCTAGCGTTGGCTGTAAAGCATATTTTGGGTGATTAACAAAAGGCTAAGCTGTGTCTCAATATATTTCATTTGTGATTTTCATGAATAGGAATATTTTCTAGGGATATTTATGGCCGGTGCGTTATGCTAATTAGTTTCAGGCGATGATTACGCTCCCGCATGCGGGTTTGGGAGTCACAAAAGGTTTTAACACATGGTAGTAAATGTGGCTAGTTCATCATTAAAAACCACAAAGAGTAATGGATTTCCATCCAGTGTTTGTCTAGTCATCCATCTACCATCTGATGAATCCCCAAACTAAAACCACACCAATAACTTTCAGTGACAGTTTGGGTCATCACAACTTTATTAAGTTCATTATAAATGCATCTCATTATTTCAAAGCATATCTATAGTTGGGTTTCTCAACTCCACGATATATACATCTTGTTGGAGTTGGGTTGCAACAACTGTGGGCGGTGTGTACCTCCCACTACATCGAGTCACTTTCAGTCGATACGAGGAAACAGACGGTGGTTGTATTTGATGAAAGTTTTATTAAAAAGTATTTATTTTATCAAACAAAGAAAGGCACGCAGCTACATAGGACAAACAGGTGTCATGACGTTGGCCTGGGGGATAGGTTAATGACAGTCATAAATACCTCTTTCCCCCTTTTTCCTCTCTATCCTACTGAGGTTACATTTGCAAAACCCATAGAGATTCTGGGAACGTCAGAATGTTGGGGGAAATTAACTATATTCTGGTAATCCGAACAATTGAACATATGCAGTGGTACTTAACTTCTTAAGGTATAGGGGGCAGCATTTTCTCTTTTGGATAAATAGCGTGCCCAATTTCAACTTCCTGCTACTCATGCCAAGAATATAAGATATGCATATTATTAGTAGATTTGGATAGAAAACACTGAAGCTTCTAAAACTGTTTGAATCATGTCTGTGAGTCTAACAGAACCTATGTAGCAGGCAAAACCCTGAGGACTAATCCATACAGATCTTTTTGTTGTTGTTGAGGTCTCTGTCTGTTCAGTAAGTTCTCATTGGGAAGCAATATTTCTAAGGCACTTGTTTGCAGTTCCTACCGCTTCCACTGGATGTCGGCAGTCTTTGGAATTTGGTTGGGGTTATTCCTTCGTGCAATGAAGAAGTACGGCCATCTAGGAACTGGGTAACTGCTGAGAGTTGCGCAAGACTTGAAAAGTAGTGTTGGTTTGTTGTCTTCTTGTATTGAACACAGATAGACCTGTCTTCAATTTGATCGATTATTAACGTTTAAAAATACCTAAAGTTGTATTACAAAAGTAGTTTGAAATGTTTTGGCAAAGTTTACAGGTCACTTTTGAGATATTTTGTAGTGACGTTGCGCAAATTGGAAGCTGTTTTTTTCTGGATCAAACGTGCCAGATAAATGGACATTTTGGATATATATGGATGGAACTAATCGAACAAAAGGACCAATTGTGATGTTTATGGGACATATTGGAGTGCCAACAAAAGAAGCTCGTCAAAGGTAAGGCATGATTTATATTTTATTTCTGCGTTTTGTGTAGCGCCTGCAGGGTTGAAATATGCTACTCTCTTTGTTTACTGTTGCGCTATCATCAGATAATAGCTTCTTATGCTTTTGCCAAAATTGTAACCAAGGGTAGCGCACGTTCAATTAAGTATAATGAACCATTGAGGAAATTTAAATCTAATGATTGGAGGGAGTACAATGGAATTATCATTATTATTAGGTTTTGTTTGTTTGGGTTTGAGGATATTTCCATGAAACACGTTTCCCAGAGACACGATATCTTAAAGGGGTACACTCACATATGGAATATTAGAAGATTTATTTTATTTTTAATTGAGTTTTAATTAAACACGTGAATTCTTTAGATAAAGGGAATATTCTGGGAACCTGGGATACAACAGGTAGAAAATGTTTGATGTTTTTTTCTTTAATATATTTGTATAATATAGTAAGAAACACGACTGTAAAAGGGTGGTATGACTTTTGACCTCTATCATGACTTTCCTTTGTGGTCTGATCAGCCTGTCACGTTCGTTGTATGGAGGAGACCAAGGAGCAGCGTAAGATGAATACATACTTTTTAATGAAAACGAAGAACACTTAACAAACGATACAAAACAACAAACCGAACGTGAAGCTATATAATACTAGTGCAGACACGGGCAACTAGACATAGACATAGAATGCCCACTCATATCACACCCTGACCAAACAAAACATAGAAACAAACAACGCAAACTATGGTCAGAGTGTGACACAGCCTCATGGGAGGGCCATTTGAATAATTAATTTAAGGTATTTTGTGACACTGATTTTAATAGATTTTTATGATAGAGTTTATAGTTCTTTGACATATTTGTAATTTGAACAAATGAGAAGAAAGAAATGGCATAGCCAACAGGACAGGGATATATGACATCTGTGGTGATTTAGGATTATTGAGAGCATCGAGATAACTTAAATCAAACTATGTAATAACCTTAGAGACCATAGACAGGTGATTTTTCTAAAAATCCATGGGTTCAGACAGGGAGATAGTGAGACATTTAATGCAATATTTGGAAACAACTCATGGTTGATACTGACTGTTATGAGAAAGCGACAGACAGATAGTAAAATCATGGTTAGCAGATGTTAATGCGAGTGTAGCGAAATGCTTGTGCTTCTAGTTCCGACAATGCAGTAATAACGAACAAGTAATCTAACTAACAATTCCAAAAAAACTACTGTCTTATACACAGTGTAAGGGGATAAAGAATATGTACATAAGGATATATGAATGAGTGATGGTACAGAGCAGCATAGGCAAGATACAGTAGATGATATCGAGTACAGTATATACATATGAGATGAGTATGTAAACCAAGTGGCATAGTTAAAGTGGCTAGTGATACATGTATTACATAAGGATGCAGTCGTTGATATAGAGTACAGTATCTACGTATGCATATGAGATGAATAATGTAGGGTAAGTAACATTATATAAGGTAGCATTGTTTAAAGTGGCTAGTGATATATTTACATCATTTCCCATCAATTCCCATGATTAAAGTGGCTGGAGTAGAGTCAGTGTCATTGACAGTGTGTTGGCAGTAGCCACTCAATGTTAGTGGTGGCTGTTTAACAGTCTGATGGCCTTGAGATAGAAGCTGTTTTTCAGTCTCTCGGTCCCAGCTTTGATGCACCTGAACTGACCTCGCCTTCTGGATGACAGCGGGGTGAACAGGCAGTGGCTCGGGTGGTTGATGTCCTTGATGATCTTTATGGCCTTCCTGTAGCATCGGGTGGTGTAGGTGTCCTGGAGGGCAGGTAGTTTGCCCCCGGTGATGCGTTGTGCAGACCTCACTACCCTCTGGAGAGCCTTACGGTTGAGGGCGGTGCAGTTGCCATACCAGGCGGTGATACAGCCCGCCAGGATGCTCTCGATTGTGCATCTGTAGAAGTTTGTGAGTGCTTTTGGTGACAAGCCGAATTTCTTCAGCCTCCTGAGGTTGAAGAGGCGCTGCTGCGCCTTCCTCACGATGCTGTCTGTGTGAGTGGACCAATTCAGTTTGTCTGTGATGTGTATGCCGAGGAACTTAAAACTTGCTACCCTCTCCACTACTGTTCCATCGATGTGGATGGGGGTGTTCCCTCTGCTGTTTCCTGAAGTCCACAATCATCTCCTTAGTTTTGTTGACGTTGAGTGTGAGGTTATTTTCCTGACACCACACTCCGAGGGCCCTCACCTCCTCCCTGTAGGCCGTCTCGTCGTTGTTGGTAATCAAGCCTACCACTGTTGTGTCGTCCGCAAACTTGATGATTGAGTTGGAGGCGTGCGTGGCCACGCAGTCGTGGGTGAACAGGGAGTACAGGAGAGGGCTCAGAACGCACCCTTGTGGGGCCCCAGTGTTGAGGATCAGCGGGGAGGAGATGTTGTTGCCTACCCTCACCACCTGGGGCGGCCCGTCAGGAAGTCCAGTACCCAGTTGCACAGGGCGGGGTCGAGACCCAGGGTCTCGAGCTTGATGACGAGCTTGGAGGGTACTATGGTGTTGAATGCCGAGCTGTAGTCGATGAACAGCATTCTCACATAGGTATTCCTCTTGTCCAGATGGGTTAGGGCAGTGTGCAGTGTGGTTGAGATTGCATCGTCTGTGGACCTATTTGGGCGGTAAGCAAATTGGAGTGGGTCAAGGGTGTCAGGTAGGGTGGAGGTGATATGGTCCTTGACTAGTCTCTCAAAGCACTTCATGATGACGGATGTGAGTGCTACGGGGCGGTAGTCGTTTAGCTCAGTTACCTTAGCTTTCTTGGGAACAGGAACAATGGTGGCCCTCTTGAAGCATGTGGGAACAGCAGACTGGTATAGGGATTGGTTGAATATGTCCGTAAACACACCGGCCAGCTGGTCTGCGCATGCTCTGAGGGCGCGGCTGGGGATGCCGTCTGGGCCTGCAGCCTTGCGAGGGTTAACACGTTTAAATGTCTTACTCACTTCGGCTGCAGTGAAGGAGAGACCGCATGTTTTCGTTGCAGTCCGTGTCAGTGGCACTGTATTGTCCTCAAAGCGGGCAAAAAGTTATTTAGTCTGCCTGGGAGCAAGACATCCTGGTCCGTGACTGGGCTGGGTTTCTTCCTGTAGTCCGTGATTGACTGTAGACCCTGCCACATGCCTCTTGTGTCTGAGCCGTTGAATTGAGATTCTACTTTGTCTCTGTACTGGCGCTTAGCTTGTTTGATAGCCTTGCGGAGGGAATAGCTGCACTGTTTGTATTCAGTCATGTTACCAGACACCTTGCCCTGATTAAAAGCAGTGGTTCGCGCCTTCAGTTCCACACGAATGCTGCCATCAATCCACGGTTTCTGGTTAGGGAATGTTTTAATCGTTGCTATGGGAACAACATCTTCAACGCACGTTCTAATGAACTCGCACACCGAATCAGCGTATTCGTCAATGTTGTTGTCTGACGCAATACGAAACATCTCCCAGTCCACGTGATGGAAGCAGTCTTGGAGTGTGGAGTCAGCTTGGTCGGACCAGCGTTGGACAGACCTCAGCGTGGGAGCTTCTTGTTTTAGTTTCTGTCTGTAGGCAGGGATCAACAAAATGGAGTCGTGGTCAGCTTTTCCGAAAGGGGGGCGGGGCAGGGCCTTATATGCGTCGCGGAAGTTAGAGTAACAATGATCCAGGGTCTTTCCACCCCTGGTTGCGCAATCGATATGCTGATAAAATTTAGGAAGGGCAGACGGAGAAGCCCTCCCCGCACTGATGAGACCTTTAGGGTTGAGGGGTAGCATGAGGAGAGAAGATAGAAGTGACAGAGAAGTGGTATATAACAGTTACTGAGTGGAGACAAAAGGGGAATGAAAGCTTAGTTGGTTTCAGGGACTAAGGTGTTAGACACTGAACCATTGCCTAGAAAATATTCTGCACAACAGGCCGAAATAGTAGCATTAACTAGTGCCTGCGAAATAAGAAAGGAGAGAAAGGTTACTATTTACACAGACAAGCACATAGGCATTTAAAACCAACGAAGATAAGACACTTGACAGATAATTGTTACAGGATAGCCCTTAACGAACGCCCTGGGGAGAATTGAACATGTGGAAAATGAAAGGGGCGATCCTACAAGATAATGTCTGACATAAGGACAGTTTACTAATCTTACCTGTCATTGTTTAGATATGCGGCAATATTGATACATGGGCTGAGCACTTTGTGGCCTTTTGGATACTAAACTATTTTTTTAATATAATAGATAAATATAGCAAATGGGTAGAAGAGTTCCCAACTTACTTGGCGGACACGATTATGTTAACTAAAATATTAGGTCAAGATATTATCCCTAGAGTTGGTTTACTAGGATCTATTTATTTAAATAATGGATGACAGTTTAGCTAATCAGGTAGCACAAATAGAAGGCTAGAGTTTTGGACCAGAACAAGTAGATATAGAAGTTGAAGATATACTAGCAGAACACATGAGAATGTCCAAGATTTTGTATGTCCAAGATTTTGTGTCCAACAGGTGAATTACAGGAGAAGGTGATTCACTCAATCCAACCAGGAGACGGGGGTGAATCTAGTCCCAGAGGAGAATAAACTGGAAGCAGCCCCATTGAGAAGGCCCATACCAGGTTCTGTTAAAATATATATTCGATAATATATCAACTGAGTGTGTAGCTTTTTCCATAACAGCGGGAGGAACAATGACCGGTTTACTCAATTGGCACCAACTCACTCTGAGAGCCCCCACCTCTTCACTTACACAATGTGATCCTTCATGCTCATTTTTCAAAATAAAAGCCTGAAACTATGTCTAAAGACTGTTGACACCTTAGGGAAGCCACAGAAAAAGGTGTGAACTCTCCTGATGGGGCGGGTGCGTTCTGTCCTGATGCGGTGGTGTGTCGATCCGTCCTGATGGTGTGATTAGTGTGATTGCGTTCCATTCATGCGGGCAGGCTGCAGGGAGTAAAATAAAATATTTTTTTTGTAATTGTGTCTGCTACAGTATGTTAAAATATGGCAGAACAATGCCACGCCACTCACCAAATGTTCAGTCCTTCTTGGTTGTTTAAGTGGCCCAGCATTGTCTTTATTCAACTTTCTTCTCCATCGGGCTTCCAGGCTCTGGTGTTGTCATTTTGAGTCTCCAATTTTATTCAATAGAGATACAACTAATTATGGCTAGCCCAGTGCTATGTTGTGTTTGCTCACACATAGGCCTAACACATCTTATAAAGATTCAAGATGCAATACTAATATGCTTTACGAAATAAAATTGTTAGGAATTTTGTCCCTTATAAACAGTACACACATATGCTGAAATACTAGGGGTGTTGTTGTGTATAAACACATGCATATCAAAAACAAAATAATAAAGCTACCAGCTAGGCTAACGTTATATTGGAATGGAATATGCATAGGGGTCCTGACTGAAGTATATTATGTGATAAACTTGCATTACTAATACAAACAGATAAAGCTAATTTACTTAGTTAGCTCTTACAAACACTGATGCAACTTTTCCCTGTGAGTTTGTAAGAAGAGCTCCCTAGCAAAACCATAGGAAGTCTATTTGCTCACTGGCAACTAGCTAATCAACCCGGGCATATACTGTTTTGTGTTTATTTCAAAGAACATACTGTATAATTCATTGTACGACCTGCGGGAAGGACAGTTGGAGATTGGATTGAGATCATTGCTTTGATGATGCTGATGATGAATGATCCACGCGGACCCTCGCGGCAGATAGTTTGAATTTGCTAAGTGAAGAAGAATAAGCACCATGCAGGAGAATATGATGATGTGCAAATATGTGTCTCCTTTCACGTGTCTCAACCAGTCATCTTTTGACTAACATACGGCAGACCACCTTTACCATTTTCTCTCCCTCTTCTCAATATCTTCTCAGGACATTTTGCTTTTGTGAGGTTTGAGGATTGATACACTGCAAAAATCTTCCAAACCTGAAGAGGACGTTCCTATCAGACATTTGCAAGATCTTAGGTCAGGAGTATCCATTCTAGCCAAGTGGTCAGACAGCAGATATTATAGGGCCACTGTTGAATTCATTGGGCAGCCAGGCCAGACTGAAAAAAAGGTTTGAAAGAAAAACAATGACAGATTCTTAGATATGGACAAGCAAGAGAAGGGCCGCCCACCTCAACCAACAGTACGTCAGTCACCCGCAACTGAACATTTAAGCTCACTGTGTTCAAGTAACACTTTAATAATTTAGAGGAGCCCACTGTCTGAACACAGTGAATATGTCAGATCAATACCCCCTTTCTGCAGACAAAACACAGCCAGTCCATCTCTCTATGGTGGCAACGCACCCGCCCTGGTGAGACAGCATCCACCAACCCCAATTGAACAGCACACACCAACCCCAGTTGGACAGCATACCCCAGCCCCCATGAGACGGCACACACCCACCCTGGTGAAACAGCATCCAACAGCAGTGAGACAGCATCTACTAGCAGTGGGACAGCTCCCCTAGCCCCCGTGGGACAGCACACACCAGCCCCCACTGGATGGAACGCACCAGTCTCAGTGGAAAAGCATGCACCAGCCCCCACTGGATGGAATGCACCAGTCCCAGTGGGACAGCACGCACCAGCCCCCACTGGATGGAATGCACCAGTCTCAGTGGGAAAGCATGCACCAGCCCCCACTGGATGGAATGCACCAGTCGCAGTGGGAAAGCATGCACCAGCCCCCACTGGATGGAACGCACCAGTCGCAGTGGGAAAGCATGCACCAGCCCCCACTGGATGGAATGCACCAGTCGCAGTGGGAAAGCATGCACCAGCCCCCACTGGATGGAACGCACCAGTCGCAGTGGGACAGAACGCACCAGCCCCCACTGGATGGAATGCACCAGTCTCAGTGGGACAGCACGCACCAGCCCCAGTGGGACAGCACGCACCAGCCCTCACTGGATGGAACGCACCAGTCTCAGTGGGACAGCACGCACCAGCCCTCACTGGATGGAACACACCAGTCCCAGTGGGACAGCACGCACCAGTCCCAGTGGGACAGCACGCACCAGCCCCAGTGGGACAGCACGCACCAGCCCCACTGGATGGAACGCACCAGTCTCAGTGGGACAGCACGCACCAGCCCCCACTGGATGGAAGCACCATTCTCAGTGGGACAGCACCACCAGCCCCCACTGGATGGAACGCACCAGTCTCAGTGGGACAGCACGCACCAGCCCCAGTGGGACAGCACGCACCAGCCCTCACTGGATGGAAGATACTGTACCAGCCCCAGTGGGACAGCACGCACCAGCCCTCACTGGATGGAAGATACTGTACCAGCCCAGTGGGACAGCACGCTCCAGCCCTCACTGGATGGAACATACTGTACCAGTCCCAGTGGGACAGAACGCACCAGCCCCCACTGGATGGAACGCACCAGTTCCAGTGGGACAGCACGCACCAGCCGCATGGCAGCCATGTGATGGTTGCAGGGACGAGGTCAAAAAATCCATTGTGACAAGGTAAGGATGGAGGAAGTAATTTTGAGAATAGGTAAGTAATTAATATTATGTCACCTATCAAACTTGAATTGTAAATCATTTTGAAAAACTTCTCCAACCACATTTCTGTTGTTTGTTTTTTTGTTTACCTTTGGAAGAGTGATTGGGCCTTGAACACAAAATAATGAATGTACTGTATGTGCTATTGTCTCCTCTCAGACCCAGTCCAGATCCGAGAGCTGCACTCTCTCATTGACATCGTTGGAGAGAAACACTGTGAGCTACAGGAGAGAAGGCCATCAGTGCCGTCCGGCAAGCAAGAGTTGTTTCCTGACGACATGGCAAGATTCCCGAGGGGAAGCGAGAATTCAAAGTATTTTCTCAAAGCTAGGTTACTTTGTTTGTTAAAAACTGCCTTCACTAAATTATTTTGTAATTCACCACTGCAATCAACTCAAATCAAGTTTCTGAAAACTCTATCTTAAATATCTCTCAAACAAACCAAAATCCCCAATGTCCTTTTAAGACATTTGTGTTTCAAGACTTTAATAATAAATAAATAAAAATATATATAAAAAGATCTGGAGGATATCTGAGTGAGCAACAGATTTTGTCCTATGGGGATTGTCTATAGTGAAACATTTAGTTTACAATTTACATAGTCTCACTCATTTGGCAGAGGATGTTCCATTTCACAACTGCTCACTTGATGACCTTAGTTGCTTTGAGTTTGACAACCATTTTCAGGGGCTTAAACATGCCATCAAAAGCCCACATAATCCATTGGTACATGTAACGAGGCTGTGAAGCTCAGTTATATCTACACTTATTTTGTCTGAGAGGGTAAGACTTACTGTGAGAACGTTCTACTTCCACTTGGCTATACCATCATTTTAACATATTGCAGCACCTCGTGGTCGAAGTGTGTTTCAAAAGATGCTCAAACCACAGACTACTTTGCATGATTATACAAAAGTCATGTTGCTTCCAACCCTGGTGCTGGTGACATTAAAGAGATTATGTTGAATAAAACATCTAACTGATAGTAAGGACTGACTTTAAAACATTATAATTATTAATTACTATCAGTCTATGCAAACCTACAGTCATTACAGTAAAATGTGTCCCGTTTGCCAAGGGACAACAGAACAAAGAGAATCGCAGATGTTTATACATTGGCAATATTATATTTATTGGCATCCTAAAATGTGCTCCAGTTTTGCTCCGGATGCTTATGGTGGTAAGGATGGTTAAAAGGGTGCTTAGAGTGATCAAATAAAAACAACATAGTTTCCATGTTCTCAGAATATAGTGCATTCTGAAAGTTTTCAGACCCCTTGACTTTCTCCACATTTTGTTACGTTACATCATTATTCTAAAATGGATTAAATCATTTTTTCCCCCTCATCAATCTACACACAAATGTTTTTTTTTTTTTTTTAATTTAACCTTTATTTAACTAGGCAACTCAGTTAAGAACAAACTCTTATTTACAATGACGGCCTGGGATTTAAAAAAATTAAATAAAAAATAAAAAAATAGGACAAAACATGACAACACTACATAAAGAGAGACCTAAGACAACAAAATAGCATGGCAGCAACACATGACAACACAGCATGGTAGCAACAC
The DNA here is from genome assembly GCF_018296145.1 of Oncorhynchus tshawytscha. NCBI lineage: Eukaryota > Metazoa > Chordata > Actinopteri > Salmoniformes > Salmonidae > Oncorhynchus > Oncorhynchus tshawytscha. The sequence goes on from NC_056459.1 coordinate 18,401,803, forward strand.
TACATGACAACAACATGGTAGCAACACAACATGGCAGCAGCACAACATGGTAGCAGCACAACATGGCAGCAGCACAAAACATGGTACAAACATTATTGGGCACAGACAACAGCACAAAGGGCAAGAAGGTAGAGACAACAATACATCACGCAAAGCAGCCACAACTGTCAGTAAGTGTCCATGATTGAGTCTTTGAATGAAGAAATTGAGATAAAACTGTCCATTTTGAGTGTTCAGAGCGACTGCAGCGAACTGAAAATGCAAATAACCCAGGGATGTGTGTGCTTTGGGGACCTTTAACAGAATGTGATAGCAGAACGGGTGTTGTATGTAGAGGATGAGGGCTGCTGAAGATATCTCAGATAGGGGGGAGTGCGGCCTAAGAGGGTTTTATAAATAAGCATCAACCAGTGGGTCTTGCGATGGGTAAACAGAGATGACCAGTTTACAGAAGAGCATACAGTGCAGTGATGTGTCCTATTAGGAGCATTGGTGGCAAATCTGATGGCTGAATGGTAAAGAACATCTAGCCGGTCGAGAGCATCCTTACCTGCCAATCTATAAATTACGTCTCCATAGTCTAGCAGAGAAGGACAGTGTACCGTCTAGCCATACTCCCAAGTACTTGTATGAGGTGACTACCACCTGTGGGGAGAGGGGCATTCTTATAACATTACCTTTCTTTTGTAGGTGTTCAGAACAGGTTAAGGTTAAGGGCAGAGAAAGATTGTTAGACACTAAGAAAGCTTTGTTTGTAGAGCATTTAACACAAAATCCAGGGAGGGGCCAGCTGAGTATAAGACTGTATCATCTGCATATACATTTAGGAGAGAGCTTCCTATTTCAATATCCAATAATGACAAAGCAAAAACAGTTTTTGGGAATTTTTTGCAAATATGTGACCGACCAAAATTTGAACATTTGAAATTGTGTTTTTTACTTTGAATAAAAGTAGACTCAGAGCTCGAAATGTATATATCATACAACAGTTGAGGAAAAATGGGAAAGTAATTCTGCTTTGAAAGTTGATAAACTTGTGCCCTCACTTTTGAGAAAATAGCTATTCAATGTTTTGGTACACCTACTGGAGAGCTCTTCTTTGTCTACGCCCATTCAGTATCGTCCACACCCTCTTAAGCTTTAGCCACACCCATCTCTTTAAGGGTTGATCCGAGTGTTCTGTGCTAACAACAGCAGTCAAGCACCCAAGCTAACTGGCTAACATTGGCTAGATTTCTAGCTGCTTCTAGACACAAATGAGAGAACAGCTCACTCTGACCATTTTCCTCTCCCTAGCAGAGCTGGTTAGACTGTTTTTATTTTATCCAGAGCGTTGGTGACTGAAACTGTCAGTTATTCTCAGATAAGAGTGCTCTGAAATTGGATTAGATAGCCAGAGCAAATTTACCAGCTATGTCTATCAACAGCTGTCGCAGTAGCATCACAAACATTCTATTGAAATGGATACTTGCATAGTGGAGTTTTTCTTAAGACATGAAGCTAGCTAGCTAAACAATTAACCATAATCCCAACTCATGACGTTACTATCCTGCATTAACCTGCAGGTAGCTAACCAACCAGGTATTATGCTATAACTAGCAGACTAGCATATTACTACACAGATCATACATGTAACATTAGTTAGTGAGCCAGCCAGCTAATGTCAGCTGTACACTTTAACTTGAAATGAAAAATACTTGCTGACTAAATTAGAATCGTGTAATATCTGAAAATGTAGCTAGCTAGACTATCTTACCCGTATACATGGATGGACGCTTCTCCCTCTCTGTCACGGATGCCATGTTTGCCCTTAGTTTGAAGAGGTAATCCAGAGACAGGTGTTTTCTCCATCTCCTTAGCTATCATACTCTAATACCATTGATTTTAAAACTCAGTCCTCCTGAAAGCGGAGAGCAACACTTATGCAGTTCTACTACGCAATATATATGTATTTTAAAAAATGCGTTAGGCAGGATTACCTACACATACTGACCAGCTCAAATAGACAGAAGCGTGCTACATGGCAGACCAATCCGACCTCATCTCTTGGCATGTCCAGCCCACCCATTATCTCAGCCAATCATGGCTAGCAGGAAGGTTGACGTTTTTTTCTGTGACTAAACCAACAAGGCTAGTAATTTTTTGTTGTTTTTGTGTGTTTACAGATGGCATTCAAGTTTGTTATTAAGGCACATGAAAGTTCACATGTTCCAGAAGGCATTTCTGGTAAAAAACGCATTTGGATAAAAAAACGTTAACGTTCAAATGGCTCTCCTGTAAAGAAGTGACGTGTGACATACTCCTAGTTTCCTGAAATGAGTCACACACACACACACATATATACCCTTTACTCAGTACTTTGTTGAATCATCTTTGGCAGTGATTACAGCCTTGAGTCTTCTTGGGTATGACACTACAAGCTTGGCACACCTGTATTTGGGGAGTTTCATCCTCCTTTCATCCTCTGTCAGGTTGGATGTGGAGCGTTGCTGCACAGCTATTTTCAGGACTCTCCAGAGATGTTAGATTGGGTTCAAGTCTGGGCTCTGGCTGGGCCACTCAAGGACATTCAGAGACTTGTCCCAAAGCCACTCCTGTGTTGTCTGCTGTCGTTGTCCTGGAGCAGACTTTCATCAAGGATCTCTCATTACTTTGCTCTGTTCATCTTCCCACAATCCTGACTAGTCTCCCAGTCCCTGCCACTGAAAAACATCCCCACTGCATGATGCTGCCACCACAATGCTTCACTGTAAGAATGGTGCCAGGTTTCCTCCAGTGATGTTTGGCTTTCAGGCCAAAGAGTTCCATCTTGGTTTCATTAGGCCAGAGAATCTTGTTTCTCATGGTCTAAGAGTCTTTTGGTGCTTTTTGGCCAGTTCCAAGCGGGCTGTCATGTGCCTTTTACTGAGGAATGGCTTCCGTCTGTCCATACTACCATACTACCATAAAGGCCTGGTTGGTGGAGTGCTGCATAGATAGTTGTCCTTCTGTAAGGTTCTCCCATCTCCAAAAAAGGAACTCTGGAGCTCTGCCAGAGTGACCTTATATTTACCATGACTAAATATTTTTCTGGTAAGATTCTTTAGCAAACAACCCAAGCATTAATTGGGAGTCAGGTGAACTACTGTTCTGTGGACTGGGGAAATGCATCAGGAAGTAAAATTAGGAGGCTGCAGATTGCACAGAACAAAGCAACAAAGATTGTTTAAGGTGGAGATATGATTATTCTGTTGTAGTCTTGCACAATGCTCTTGGTTTGTCATCAATCAACAAGATAATTGAAAAAAACATGCTGATTTTATTTCACAATGTACAACATTTAAAAATGGCCAAACTCCATTCACAACAGTATTCAGTTGGTAAGAGACAGACTAGGACTAGATTGTCCACCATCTGTGTTATTCAGACTGAAAAGAGAAATATGCAAAATAACGTTTAGATTCAGAGCATTACCTTTCAATAATCTTCCAAGGGACCTTACAAGTTAAAATACAATTCATTATACAATCACATTTTCAAATATATATATATATATATATATATATATATATACATATATATATTTCACTGTTACAAACAGACATAATACACTGACATACTGACCAGATAAATACTCTTAACAGTCTGAAATTATAGATTGATTCCTTCATCTACCATAGTCCTGCACAACCTTCCAATTGATTGTATTTAAATAGTCCTAAAGTACATAATACATAATACATAATAAATTCAAACAATACTTTAGGACTATTTAAATACAATCAATTGGAAGGTTGTGCAGGACTATGGTAGATGAAGGAATCAATCTATAATTTCAGACTGTTAAGAGTATTTATCTGGTCAGTATGTCAGTGTATTATGTCTGTTTGTAACAGTGAAATATATATATATATATATATATATATATATATATTTGAAAATGTGATTGTATAATGAATTGTATTTTAACTTGTAAGGTCCCTTGGAAGATTATTCCAAATTAGGACTAAAAGATTTCAGAATAAAATAAAATCAAACATTAATATCTTAAAATCTGAGAACATGATTAAACCACGTTTAGGGTAAGTTCTATTTGACATTAAGGGAATGGTCTCTTGGAAAAATTCCTTACACATCACAGGAAGATTCCTAGGAAAACTATAGTTTATGACCTAATGAGACTCTTAAAGGAATGTTCTCTAAAGTTCTTGGAACATATTGTTGTTAGCTGGGGAGGCAGTAGGTGAATAATGAGCGTTTTCAAGAGCTGCTTTAAGAATCAAGAATCAGCTTTAGTAACAATGGTTTTGGGAAACTGGAGATTGAACGATGCTCCTACAATATGAAGGTTCTAACGAACTTGGTCTTAAAATGCTTTTGGGAAACCAGAACCTGGGCTGTAGTTCTCTTTAATAAGACTAGTATATAAATTCTAGTTAAGGGACCATCAATAAATTACACACTTTCACGGATAGTGTATAATATCATCATTTTCATAGATTTGTCTTCCATCATATTCTGTGAAGCTCACTTGTCTAGGCGGGTAAGACTTGCTGTGAGAAAGTATTACTTCCTCTTGGCCATACAAACATTTTAACATATTACAGCCTCTCATGGCCGAATAATGTGGAAGTACATGCTCAAACCACAGACTGCTTTACATGATTATATGAAAGTCATATTGCTGTCAACCCTGGTGCTAGTGTCTGTAAAATGTTCAATAAAACATCTAACTGATGTAAGGGCTGACTTTTGCCCCATGTACAAAATTGTTATTATTATTATCAGAGGCTTATTTTTGGTCTTACTCTTATTAGCCCATACAAACGCATTGAATAATATATTCACTACATGGAACACAGATGGTCCCCCCCAAAAAATCTAAAAGAAGCATCTATGCTATATCTGAGATACACTGTATGTGGTATGTGACAACCCTCCCACTCTGTTTGCCGTATTCTTTCTCTTTGCTCTTGTTTTCCTTAAAACTTCTTGATACTACCCATCCCGGATCCGGGAGCGAAATTATCGCCTCAAACTAATTAGCATAACGGAGCGGACATAAATATCCCTAGAAAATGTTCCTATTCATGAAAATCACAAATGAAGTATATTGAGACACAGCTTAGCCTTTTGTTAATCACACTGTCATCTCAGATTTTCAAAATATGCTTTACAGCCAACGCTAGACAAGCATTTGTGTAAGTTTATCATAGCCTAGCATAGCATTATGCCCTGCTGGCAGCAGGCAACATTTTCACGAAAATAAGAAAAGCAATCAAATTAAATAATTTACCTTTGAAGAACTTTGGATGTTTTCACTCACGAGACTCCCAGTTAGATAGCAAATGTTCCTTTTTTCCCAAAATATTATTTTTGCAGGCGAAATAGCTCCGTTTGTTCTTCACCTTTGGCTGAGAAATCGACCGGAAAATGCGGTCACTACAACGCCAAACTTTTTTCCAAATTAGCTCCATAATATCGACAGAAACATGGCAAACGTTGTTTAGAATCAATCCTCAAGGTGTTTTATCTATTCAATATGGTTTCTCATAAAAAGCGATTGGAAAAATGGCTACTTCTGTACTTTACGCAAGATTTTCTGCGGGAGCCATCATGTGACCACCTGCTCAATGTGGTCCCTTACGGCTATTCTTCAACATAAATGCATAAAAAGACGTCACAATGCTATAGACACCTTGGGGAATACGCAGAAAGCGTAAGCTCATTCGTAGCCCATTCACAGCCATATAAGGAGTCATTGGCAGATAAACAAAACGGCAAACGCTTTCAAAATATGGGGCACTTCCTGATTGGATTTTTATCTGGGTTTCGCCTGTAACATCAGTTCTGTTGCACTCACAGACAATATCTTTGCAGTTTTGGAAACGTTGCAGTGTTTTCTATCCAAAGCTGTCAATTATATGCATAGTCGAGCATCTTGTCGTAACAAAATATCCCGTTTAAAACGGGAACGTTTTTTATCCAAAAATGAAAATACTGCCCCCTAGTTACAAAAGGTTAATAGGGTGTCAGTGGGCGGAGCTGGGAGGGTCGTCAGCGACATGGGACACACCTGGGCCCGGGTGTATACCAGGATAAATACACCTCTTCCCCAATTCATTGAAGAGACTCTTTCTTTGCAGACACACTGGTAGATTTTGGTTGTTGCTGTTTTGTTTGTTTGTTTGCTTTGGCACCTTTCAACACCCCTCATTATCACATTAATGCACGCAAACACTCACTTACACTACTGATTACTGACTACACACACCATTGTTAATTTCTTTTTACGTTATTTCAGTTAATAAATATATTTTTGTTATTCCTTATCTCCACGTTGTCTCCCTTTTTGTTACGGACTTCGAGCCAGTTCGTGACAGGTAGTAGAGTAGTGGCCCGAGTACACACATAATGTGTTGTGAAAAGTTTTATGTAATGTAATTTTTTTAGTTGTATGTAACTGTCTTAATTTTGCTGGACCCCAGGAAGAGTAGCTTCTGCCTGGGCAGCAGCTAATGGGGATCCCTAATTAATAAATACAAATGCGTGGCTAATTGATAGTAAAGGAAGAGGAGTGATATGATGGTGTGCTGTTGAGAAAATTCTTAACATCAGATGTGCCCATAGAAGAGGAAGAAATGTAAATTGTATTGTGCTCACTGAATGATGTAAAGCGAGCTGTCCATTCAGACCGGCCTTATTGATTAAACCTAAGTTATCAACTACATTACAAAACTCCAATCTGATAACACTTGTAACACAGCAAGTCTTATATCCAATACATTTTATTATACACTTAACAAAAATATAAAAGCAGCATGCAAAGTGTTAGTCACATTTTTCATGAGCTGAAATAAAATAGAAAATGTGCTGGGGACAATTAAAAGGCCACTAAACAAAATGTGTCAACCCAATGCCACAGATGTCTCATGTTTTGAAGGAGCGAGCACTTAGCATGCTGACTGCAGAATGTCCACCAGAGCTGTTGCCAGATCATTGTTCATTTATCTACCATAAGCTGCATCGAACATCGTTTTAGAGAATTTGGTAGTATGTCCAACTGGCCTCACAACTGCAGAGCTTGTGTTTGGCTTGGCGTCGTGTGGATGAGCAGTTTGCTGAACAGAGTATGAACAGAGTGCCCCATAGTGGTGGTGGGGTTATGGTATGGTTATGTTTATGTTTACTTTATAGGGAATGCATTTGTTATGCACAGTAAATCTCTGATCTTGTCAATATCAGATTTCTTTTCAATTTAGTGTAAAGTCATCAACATAATAGTACATTACATACATATAAACATATATTTTCATTATGTAGTTCTCAAAATCTGTCGTAGAAGTTTAAAATCTATAGGTTTACAAAACGGTATGATCAATTAAGAGCAGTAGGATGAAGTATACTGAACAAAAATATAAACACAATTAAACAACAATTTCAAGGATTTTACTGAATTACAGTTCATATAAGGACATCAGTCAATTGAAATAAATAAATTAGGCCCTAATCTATGGATTTCATATGACTAGAAACACATATGTATCTGTTGATCACAGATACCTTAAAAAATGGGCCTCACAATGGGCCCATCTCTTCAGGGTATTTCAGTGAATTCAAATTGCCATAGATAAAATGCAATTGTGTTGTCTGTAGCTTATGCCTGCCCATACCATAACCCCACTACCACCTTGGGGCACACTGTTCACAACGTTTGTCGTTGATCAGCAAACCGCTAACCCACATGATGCAATACACATGGTCTGTGGTTGTGAAGCTGGTTGGATGCACTGCCAAATTCTCTAAAACGACACTGGAGGCGGCTTATGGTAGAGAAATTAACATTCAATTATCTGGCAACAGTTCTGGTGGATATTCCTGCAGTCAGAATGCCAATCTCACACTCCCTCAACTTGAGACATCTGTGGCATTGTGTTGTGTGACAAAATATCACATTTTAGAGTGGCTTTTTATTGTCCCCAGCACAAGGTGCACATGTGTAATGATCATGCTGTTTAATCAGCTTCTTGATATGCCACACTTGTCAGGTGGATGAATTATCTTGGCAAAGGGGATATGCTCACGAACAGGGATGGAAACACATTTGTGCATTTGTGGTATATGTCTGTCCATCTGTCTAAATATTTCAATAAGTTTCCCATAGAAATGTATGTATGACTGTATATCTAACCCTAACCCCTAACCCTAACCACTGTGACCCTAATCTTTTCCCATTGAATGCAAAGTATTCACAAAAACATAAACTATGTAACAGATCTTTTCCCATTGAATCTGTCTGTCTGTCTATGGGTGTGTCTGTCCGTCTAAGTCTCTCAATAATTTGCCAATAGAATTGTATGTCTGTCTGCATGTCTAATCCTTAAGCCTGTGACACTCATATTTTCCCTTTGAATATAATGTATTGACAAAAACATAATAGATTTCCTCATGCAAAAACGTGACAGGATGACATTTTCCCATAATATCATATGTTTGTAGATGAAACACTGTGTAGCAATGTGCGCTGAGAGTCAGGAAGCAAGTTCAGGAAGTGTGTTTTAATAAATAAACGGACCATAATACAAAACAAGACACTCGAACAGCACACAGACAAGAAACAATGATGCCTGGGGAAGGAACCAAGGGGAGTGACATATATAGGTCAGGTAATCAAGGAGGTGATGGAGTCCAGGTGATTGTCATAATGTGCTGATGTGCGTAACGATGGTGACAGGTGTGTGCCATAACAAGCAGCCTGGTCACCTAGAGGCCGGAGAGGGAGTACACGTGACACACTGATTACGTTTGGTGAAAAAGTGACTGTATGATTGTGTGTGTTGTACTTAGTCAATTGAAAAGGAGCTTAGAGTTTTGAAACAACTGCCTTTTTGTTTATCTGTTTTGAGTTTTGTACTAAGCATTGTGAAAATGTACCACATACTTGGGAAACTTGCACAAAAGCTATAAACATTTTGAAAGTACATCTCCTACACTGTCTGTAGTGCTTGTCTAGGTTGTCACATGTTTGATAGCTACATTCTCCCTGCCAGCCTGGAATTTATTCTCCTGCTCCAGGCATGGTATGGTACTCTGGGCCAAAGAAGGGGAGAGGAAGAGAAGGTGGGGGGTGAGAGAGAGGTCCCCCCTGTTCATTTTAACCCCAAGGGAAGGCATACAAATCAGGCTTCCTGCTCTACCGTGTCTTCCTGCTCTACCGTGTCTTCCTGCTCTACCGTGTCTTCCTGCTCTACCGTGTCTTTCTGCTCTACCGTGTCTTCCTGCTCTACCGTGTCTTTCTGCTCTACCGTGTCTTTCTGCTCTACCGTGTCTTCCTGCTCTACCGTGTCTTCCTGCTCTACCGTGTCTTTCTGCTCTACCGTGTCTTTCTGCTCTACCGTGTCTTCCTGCTCTACCGTGTCTTCCTGCTCCACCATGTCTTTCTGCTCTACCGTGTCTTCTGCTCTACCGTGTCTTCCTGCTCCACCATGTCTTTCTGCTCTACCGTGTCTTCTGCTCCACCATGTCTTTCTGCTCTACCGTGTCTTCTGCTCTACCGTGTCTTCCTGCTCTACCGTGTCTTTCCACGAGTCCAAAAAGAAAGAGAAAACATTGGCACCAGGCCAATTTAAAGGGACGTCTAACAGGTCAATAGAATGAGTGACGTGTCGTTTCAGTGATTCCAATGAGGCATTAATATGTTGTTTAGTAGGACTTTAGCTGAAGCATCACTACTTTCATTTTGAGGTGGAAGATTTTTTTTTTTATACATTTTTGAAGGGATGCCGATGTTAACATCCAAATTCCTAATGTCTTGGAAAACACTACCACTACCATTCCAGATCATTTTCGGCTGCAGAGATTCCCTTTAATTCCTTCTTTGAAAAAGGTGCTATCTAGAAGCAAAAAAGTTACTTAACCGTCCCCATAGGCGAACCCTTTGACAATTCCTTTTTGGTTCAAAGTAGAACCCTTTTGGATTCCATGTAGAACCATTTCCAGAGGGTTCTACATGGAACTCAAACTAGTTCTACTTGGAACCAAAAAGCGTTCTCCGCAGAGCCCCTTTGGAATCCTTTTTTCCAATTGTATAGTGGAGGTATGTACAACCCCCTATGATGCCCTGATAACGGAATAGGGCAGAGACCGCTACTATTTGGAACTGACAAGAGTGGTGGACTGAGGTGACGGATTATGACATCTTGGGGCAAGCAGGTGAAAACATATCGTCTGCAACCCAAATGGCACCCTATTCCCTATATACTGGACTGCTTTTGACCAGGGACATAGGAATCTGGAAAAAAGTAGTGAACTATATAGGGAATAGGGTACCAGTAGGGACACATCCTTCGCCTATGACCGGAGTAAGCCCCTATGCGTGGCAGGCCGTGGAGACCATGCCTGTGGCTGCCGTCGGTAAACATACAGGCAGCCTCTGGGTCTCTGGGGGCTCCACTAATACATTAGCACAGGAATGTTGAAATGTTCTCACTGTTTGTGTAATCAGCCCTGCTTGGGTTGTGTCCACCTTTGGGATGGGCAGAGGAGAGAATTTAGACTTTATGTAAGGTATACTCCACTTGTGGTTTTGCCCACTTGTAGTGAGGACTCTTGTAAACTCAGTGAGTTTAATCGACAAGGCCTTAGCAAGGTTCTTGAGGTCAAGTTCCTAAATCAATGTTTCTCTTGCAACATTTTAGCTATATCACCTTACAGTTAAGCTGTATCTGAAGAGGTGAATCGGAAATAAAAAAACAACATCTCAGGCAAGGCCCTGGTGTTTTAGGTAACTCTAGATGTCATGATATGCTACACCTGAGTAGTTGTCTTGACGGACAGGAATTGGGTTGTCTCCCAAATGACACTCTAGTACCTATTTAGTGCACTATTTTTGACCAGGGCCCATAGGGAATAGGGTGCCATTTAGGATGCACCCACAGTTGGAGCTGATGAGGGTATTCGTGACTGCACACTTACTGGCTGACGGTATCGTGTGCCGTATTCCGGATACATCCCATTCCTGATCTGTGGAGTGGCATGCAAAAGTCCTCCAGTTTGTTATTGAGGGTGAATATGAGGCTTTCCAATTGATGGCTATACATTTTGCAGCAATTTTGTATTTATTTTTTATTTCACCTTTATTTAACCAGGTAGGCTAGTTGAGAACAAGTTCTCATTTACAACTGTGGGAATATTCCAAATAGGGGTGCCTGGCGATATTGGTTCTTTCCACCTCATGAATTGATGTACATTATTCCATATATGAATGGAATTGAGAATAATTGGATTGTCCGTTTTTTTCTTCAACGCCTTGGACCCAAAGTCGTGAATATATTTTAGATAATAAGGTATTGCATTTATGGTTTCAATACTCCTCCACACACAAGGATAGCCTGCTGTCTAAGTGAATGCAGTTGTGCAGCCCAGTAATACAGTCCTTGAGTGGCCCAGCCAAAGCCTAGAATCCCATTGAAAATCTGTTGAAAGACTTGAAGATTGCTGTTCACCGTCACTCCCCATCTGGGAATGGGAAAAATCCCCAAATCCAGATGTGCAAAGCTGAAACAGACATACCCAAGACGGAATGCTGTAATTGCCACCAAAGGTGCTTATACAAAGTATTGACTAAGTGTAAAACAGTCAATTTGACTAAGGTCTTTCTATTCCAAATACATTTGGAGAGCTGGCCATTTATTCTATTCAAAAAGTTGGATGGAAATTAAACTGGCAGGGCCTGTCAACCTTGGTAGTATATTTATTTTGATTATGTTGACCTTGCTTAACATAGAAATGGGTAGAAATCTCCATCTCTGAACATTGGCTTCTATCTTATTTATTCAGGGAAAAAATGTTGGCATCCTGGCCAGGAACAACTCCAACACCATCATCAAGTTTGCTGACGACACAACGGTGGTAGGCCTGATCACCAGAGATAATGAGTCTGCCTACAGGGAGGAGGTCAGTGACCTGGCAGTGTGATGCCAGAGCAGCAACCTCTCCCTCAATGTCAGTAAGACCAAGGAGCTGATCGTGGACTACAGGAAACAAGGGGGGTGAGCACGCCCCCATCCACATCGACGAGGCTACAGTGGAGCAGGTCAAGAGCTTCAAGTTCCTCGGTGTCCAAATCACTAAAATGCCGGCGAAGAGGATGGCTGACGTTTTAAATATTCCTGACCGATTGTCCTTTTTTGTATGTTTTTTTGCATTGTTTGTAACTTATTTGTTTAGGTATTTTGAACATAATGTTGCTGCCACCGTCTCTTATGACCGAAAATAACTTCTGGACATCAGAACAGCGATTACTCACCACAAACTGGTTGAACCTTTTTCCTTTAACGAGTCCGACAAGAAGGACATACTGCTCTCCTGGGAACAGGCCCAAATCCCTGTCATTTGCGTGAAGAAAAGACTGAGGACAAGAGGACAGACACATTGGGCTGCCGGGGAATCCGTAGGTTGCTGACATGTACTTGCCAACATGCAATCATTAGAAAATAAAATAGATTACCTACGATTACGATTGTCCTACCAACGGGACATTAAGAATGTAATATCTTATGTTTCACCGATTCCTGATTGAACGACAACACGGATAATATAGAGCTGGCAGGTTTTTCCATGCACCTGGCAGAACATAAATGATACTTCTGGTAAGACGAGGTGTGGGTGTGTGTGTATTTTTGTCAATAACAGCTGGTGTGTGATGTCTAATATTAAAGAAGTCTTGAGGTATTGCTCGCCTGAGGTAGAGCACCTTATGATAAGCTGTAGCCCACATTATCTACCAAGAGAGTTCTCATCTATATTATTCATAGCCATCTATTTATCACCACAGACTGATGCTGGCACTAAGACCGCACTCAGCCAACTCTCTAAGGCCATAAGCAAACAAGAAAATGTTGGTGTCCTGGCCAGCGACGCTCTTAGTGGCCAGGCAAACTTAAATCAGTTTTACCAAATGTTTAACAGCATATCACGTGCAACAAGAGGAAAAAAACTCTAGACCACGTTTACTCCACACACATAGGTGCATACAAAGCTCTCCCCCACCCTCCATTTGGCAAATCTGACCATAATTATATCCTCCTGATTCCTGCTTACAAGCAAAAACTAAAGAAGGAATTACCCATATGCTCAATATGGAAGTGGTCAGATGACGCAGATGCTACGCTACAGGACTGTTTTGCTAGCACAGACTGGAATATGTCCCGGGATTCATCTAATGGCATTGAGAAGTATACCACCTCAGTCATCAATAAGTGCATCAATAAGTGCATCAATGGCATCGTCCACACAGTGATCGTACGTACATATCCAAACCAGAAGCCAAAGCTGCCGCTTTCAAGGAGTGGGAGACTAATCCAGACGCTTATAAGAAATCCCTCTATGCCCGCAGACGAACCATCAAACAAGCAATGTGTCAATACAGGATTAAGATTGAATCCTACTACACCGGCTCTGATGCTTTTTTCTAGTATTACATTGATATTGATTATTGCATTGTTGGGTTTGCAAGAAAGGAATTCCAATGCACTTGTGCATGTGACATCAAAAAAACTACTTGAAAATAATAGATTTTATTTTTCTCCTCCAGATTGCATTGCACCAGTACACCCAGGTATTTCACATCTCTGTCCATTTCCACTTATACTGAACAAAAATATAAACGCTTTCATGTAAAGTGTTGGTCCAATGTGACAGAATATTTGAAGATAAATACACAACTCAGAGGACTAAAGGTCAAGAGGGAATTAACGATCAATGGGAATAGTTGTTTTAGGCAATGAATGAATTATGGGTTAGAGACATGAGAGGAATTTCAGTCCCGAACTCATAGCTACATGTGGCAAGTTCTCATTGGTCCGAACTGTCTATATACTGTACATTGAGCCTGAAACGGGAGTCTTGTTATTTGGCCATTGGCCCAATTTTACTGCAAGGAATTGTAATTGGTCAACCACAGGCTAGGGTTGGGTTATAAATGACATCCTGACGATTTGTTCTGTGGAGAATCACTGAGGACAGGGAAGAATAACCATATACTTCCAAACATAACAACTATGATTTGTTCTCTTTGAATTAACCTATTTTTCTCCCCCTGATTTTCTTTGGGGTCTGTGTTATTGAAGAATAACATCAACTGTCAACAAATGTTTCATGAGCTGAAATAAAATATCCCAGAAATGTTCTGTATGAGGAAAAAGCTTATTTCTCTCAAATGTTGTGCCACATTTGTTTACATCCCTGTTAGTGAACATTTCCCTTTTGCCAAGATAATCCATCCACATGACATTTGTGGCATATCAAGAAGCTGATTAAACAGCATGATCATTACACAGGTGCACCTTGTGCTGGGGACAATAAAATGTTAACTGCAGGAATGTCCACCAGAGCTGTTGCCAGAGAATTGAAAATGTATTTATATACCATAAGCCGCCTCCAACTTCGTTTTAGAGAATTCGGAAGTACGTCCAACCAGCCTCACAACTGCAGATCACGTGTAACCACGCCAGCCCAGGACCTACACATCCTGCTTCTTCTCCTGCAGGATCGTCTCAGACCAGCCACCCAGACAGCTGATGAAATTGAGGAGTATTTCTGTCTGTAATAAAGCCCTTTGGTGGGGAAACCCATTCTGATTGGCTGGGCCTGGCTCCCCAGTGGGTGGGCCTGGCTCCCAAGTGGGTGGGCCTATGCCCTTCCAGGCCAACCCATGGCTGCACCCCTGTCCAGTCATGAAATCCATAGATTACGGCCTAATTCCTTTATTTCAATTGATCGATTTCCTTATATGAACTGTAACTCAGTAAAATCATTGAAATTGTTGCATTTTTATTTCTGTTCAGTATAAATGTACTTTCTTGAAATGCTTGAAATGTAAGTGTTTTTGGACAATGTTTGCATGATTTTAGTCTTTGTCCTCACTGGGTATAATTTAGTGGTTAATCTATGCCACATCTATGCTCACCCTTCTTTCAAATACATTGCATCACCAAGACGGATGTCTTTTAATATTAAATGTCAAGATATCGAGAAAGCCAATCGTCTAAGTTGATCTCTTATCTTTAACACTACAGATGAAGTCAATCATATCCTAACAATCTGTTTTCATGGTTGAGGAGAGGCAGTGCTGCCTGTACATGCCTTCTGTTTTAACAGACGTATTTGCGTCAAATGACTACAGAATTATGCACGACTGACTGTGTCGGTGAAAGGGGCATTTTTCTGTAATCTTCGGTTAGTTCAATTTTCTCCATAGAAACATACTACATACAGTTCTTAAGTTGATTAGTCTTTACATGTGCCACTCTTAAAAAGCCGGCCATGTGGACAGGTCATTACTCAAATCTCTCTGTCAGGGGTACACATACTATTTGACATCCAAATCTCCTAGGTGGCAAAGGTCAGGATGGATATTGTAATTTATTGGCGTAGTAACAAACCCCCACCTCACAACCTACATGACCCTAAACTGTTCACACCCCTTTTGTTGGCAGAGAGGAAATGTAATCGTTTCAAAGCTCATTTCCTTTAATCCTACACATTTTCCATGTCTTGTGGATTCATGTGATACCAGGAATTGAATCCCGACCGAATCCACCCCCCCATCAAAAACTCACAAATAAATGTCTTGATCTTTTGACTGATTTTCCCAATCAGGGGGCATGCTCAGTAACTACTGTACGTCCCAAATGGCACCCTATTCCCTAAATAGTGCTCTAATTTTGACTATGTTAAAACACTGTGATGTCATGCCAAGAGAAAGTGCTTGAGAGGAATATGGCTTCAAATCAGCCTCTAAAGTCCAGATGTGTCACGACTCCCGCCTAAGTTGGTCCCTCTCCTTGTTTGGGCGACGTTCGGCGGTCAACATCACGGGTCCCGGTGGAGGACATATTGGACCCTTCAATGCTGCGGGAGTTCCACCGTCTCCATTCACCTTGCCCTCTGTGTGGGGTATTGTTAATTGTCTAGGTTGGCACGCTTCCAGCTGGGTTGCGCCGGGTTTTATTTGTACCCGTGATTTGTGGCAGCCGGTACTCTGTACTTGGTTGTTGTATTTTGTGCTGCATCACTTGTTCTTTGGGCATTTGTTTTTGTGACATGGTTGCTTTCTGTTCTTACATTTGCCTCAGTAAAGTGTTTCTTTGTTCACTCATCTCTGCTCTCCTGCGCCTGAATTCCATTCACCAGCTACACGCACCGCATGACAAGATGGCACTGTCGAACAAGATGAAACATCGTTGAGTAAGCAAACATTGAGTTGAGAGTGCAGAGGATTGGTCCCGCAAGCAGAGGATGAGCGCAATGACCGGTTGAGAGTGCAGAATGCGGTTGAGGGAGCAGAGGATGGGTCCTTTGAGCACACTTGCTGCGGGGGCGCTCAAATTAAACTTGAGTTTGCTAGTGTGGCTTTGAGCAAGCAGAACATAATTGCCACACACAAAATATTAATTTGAGAGCTGAGATTTTGGTTTTGCAGAGAAACTACATGTCAAGACTCAGAACAAGTAGGCTAGGTAAGGGATGAAGTGAACCTATAGGAGAAGAGCTCTCCAGGACAAGGTTTGTGCATGAAATGGCAGCAGGCTGTTCATTACTGAGCCATACTGACTGACGAGCGGCGTGGATTGGTACAACTCGGCTCAGTCTCAGTCTCACATAGTATTTTATCACATATTTGGCTAAGTGATTATCAATAGTTGCCTCTTTTAAAACCGCAGCACTCTTAAAATGGACTGTTGCCACTATTTCAACACTCTAAAGCTTCCGAAACTGTTTAAATAATGTCTGTGAGTATAACAGAACTCATATGGCAAAAACCTGAGAAAAATCCAACCAGGAAGTGGGAAATCTGAGGGTTGTAGTTTTTTTTAAATGATTGCCTATCCAATATCCTGTGTCTATGGGGTCAGATTGCAATTCCTAAGGCTTCCAGTAGATGTCAACAGTCTTTAGAAGTTGTTTCAGGCTTGTATTCTGAAAGGGGATCGAATAAGAGCTGTTTCAACAAGTGGCCAGGCTGAAAGCCTTTAGTTTAGTCTCGCGGCATGGCAGTGAGCGCAAGATTCGTTCCCTTTCCTTTCTAATGAAAACAGTATTGTCCGGTTGGAATATTATTGAAGATTTATAATAAAAACATCATAAAGATTGATTATATACATCATTTGACATGTTTCTACGAACTTTAATGGAACTTTTTTGACTTTTTATCTGGACTTTGTGCCTGCGCTTTGTGCATTTGGATTACTGGACTAAACGCGCAAACAAAAAGGAGGTATTTGGACATAAAGATGAACTTTATTGAACAAACATGGAGACCTGGGAGTGCCATCAGATGAAGATCATCAAAGGTAAGTGATTCATTTTAACGCTATTTCTGACTTTTGTGACACCTCTCCTTGGTTGGAAAATGGCTGTATGGTTTTCTGTGGCTAGGCGCTGACCTAACATAATCGCAGGGTGTGCTTTCGCCGTAAAGCCTTTTTGAAATCGGACACAGCAGCTGGATTAACAAGATGTTTATCTTTAATCCTATGTGTAACACTTGTATCTTTCATCAATGTTTATGATGAGTATTTCTGTAATTTGATGTGGCTCTCTGCAATTTCACCTGATGTTTGTTTGAGACAATGCATTTCTGAACATAACGCGCCAATTTCAAATGAGGTTTTTGGACATAAAGATTAACTTTATCGAACAAACAAACATTTATTGTCTAACATGGAGTCCTGGGAGTGACATCCGGTGAAGATCATCAAAGGTTAGTGATTAATTTTAATGCTATTTCTGACTTTTGTGACACCTCTCCTTCTTTGGAAAATGCCTGTATGGTTTTCTGTGCCTAGGCGCTGACCTAACATAATCTAGCATGGTGTGCTTTCTACGTAAAGCATTTTTGAAATCGGACACTGGCTGGAATAACAAGATGTTTATCTTTAAAATTGTGTATAATACTTTTATGTTTGAGAAATTTTAATTATGAGATTTCTGTTGTTTGAATTTGGTGCCCTGCAATTTCACTGGCTGTTGGCGAGGTGGGACACTCACATCCCGAACGATCCCAGAGAGGTTAACTTCTTGGTGACAAGGGGCAGTATTTTCACGTCCGGATGAAATGCATGCCCAAATTCAACTGCCTGCTACTCATCCCCAGAAGATAGGATATGCATATTATTAGTAGATTTGGATAGAAAACACTCTGAAGTTTCTAAAACTGTTTGAATCATGTCTTGTGAATGTAACAGAACTTATTTAGCAGGCGAATCCCCAAGGACAAACCATTCAGATTTTTTTTGAGGTCACTCTCTTTGCAATGAGATTTCATTGGGAATCCAGCTTTCTAAGGGACCTTCTTGCAGTTCCTATCGCTTCCATTGGATGTCAAAAGTCTTTAGAAATTGGCTGAGGTTTTTCCTTTGTGTGATGAAGAAGTACGGCCATCTTGAACGAGGGTCACTTGAAGTGTACTGTTAGATAGGGGCGCGTGACCAGAAAGCTATCTACAGTTTATTTTCCTCCTGTATTGAATACAGATCATCCAGTCTTCAATTGTATTGATTTATTTACGTTAAAAAATACCTAAAGTTGTATTACAAAAGTAGTTTGAAATGTTTTGGCAAAGTTTACAGGTAACTTTTGAGATATTTTGTTGTCACGTTGCGCAAGTTGGAACCGGTGTTTTTCTGGATCAAACGCACCAAATAAATGACATTTTGGATATATAACGACGGAATTAATCGAATAAAAGGACCATTTGTGATGTTTATGGGACATATTGGAGTGCCAACAAATGAAGCTCATCAAAGGTAAGGCATGAATTATATTTTTATTTCTGCGTTTTGTGTCGCACCTGCTTGCCTCTCTTTGTTTACTATGGTGCTTGGTGGCCAGCTAGCGTCCCACATATCCCAGAGAGTTTAACGACATTACTGTCAAGAATCGTTACTCCTCGGCATTTGAACCTCTCCAGGGTGTCTTCCACTCTCATGAGTGGAAGACAGCCTTCAACACAGCCAGTGGACATTTATGAGTACCAAGTCATGCTATTTGGACTCACCAACGCCCCCGCTGATTTCCAGGCTTTGGTTGATGACATGCTTCGGGACATGCTTAACCGGTTTGTGTTCGTGTACCTTGACGACATCCTGTTTTTTCCCCGATCTGCACAGTAACATATTCTTCATGTCAGACAGGTCCTTCAGTGCCTCCTGGAGATCCAACTGTTTGTGAAAGTCGAGAAGTGAGTTCCACCGCTCTTCAATCACCTTTCTGGGATAAATCATTGTTGAGGGCAATGTTCAGATGGATCCTGGAAAGGTGAAAGCAGTGGTGGATTGGCCTCAACCAACGTCCAGGGTGCAGATGCAACGGTTTCTTGGCTTTGAAAACTTCTACCGCCATTTCATTCGGGACTACGGCACCCTGGCGGCTCCCCTCTCGGCACTCACCTCTTTCAAGGTTCAGTTCAAATGGTCTCCAGCTGTCGACAAAGCCTTTGTGGATCTGAAACATCGGTTTACAACAACACCCATTCTCATCCATCCGAGCCCCTCGCGTCAAATTGTGATGGAAATGGATGCTTTGGATGTTGGAGTGGGGGCCCTCCTGTCCCAGTGATCTGCTCTGGACCAGAAGCTTCATCCCTGTGCCTTCCTGTCCCATCGTCTCAATCATAACCTGGAATATCCCCGTACAGCCAAGTGCCCCAACTCCAGGCAGGATCGGTGGGCCCTCCTGTTCACCAGATTTAACTTCACCATCTCCTACTGCCCAGGGTCAAAGAATGTGAAGCCTGACGCCCTCTCCCGCCTATACAGTTCCTCTTCCACACCCTCGACCTCAAACCATTCTCCCTACCTCATGCCTTGCCACTGTGGATTGGGGTATTGAGAACCTGGTCCGCGAGGCACAATGCTCCTTGCCTGGACCTGAAGGAGGCCCGGCTAACCGGCTGATTGTCCCTAATCCAGTCCGGTCCCAGGTCCTGGAATGGGCTCAATCCTCCAGGCTGACCTGTCTTCCAGGGCTCCTTCTGCCAAGGGGACGGCCCAGCTTATGGTGGGCCGGCTCCATGGACTCCCGGTAGACATGGTCTCTGATCGGGGTTCTCGTCTCAGTTCTGGAAGGCATTCTGCAACCTTATTGGGTCGTCGGCCAGCCTGTCATCCGGATTCCATTCCCAAACCTACAGTCTGTTTGAGCGAGACAACCAAGACCTGGAAACCACATTGAGATGCCTAGTCTCAACCAATCCCACTACTTGGAACCAACAACTGATCTGGGTGGAGTATGCCCGGAACACCCTTTCCTGTTCTGCCACGGGACTCTCCCCTTCCGAGTGCTCCATGGGATATCAGTCTCCACTTTTCCCAAAACAAGAGCAGGAGGTCAGCGTACCCTCGGGCCAGATGTTTGTCCACTGCTGTCGATGTATCCTGGAGAAGAGCCAGGGCAGCTATTCTCAAGACCAACTCTAGGTATCGTCGACAAGCCGACCATCGCCAGACCCCAGCTCCCTGCTACCGCATCAGGCAGAGGGTATGGATTTCCACTCGGGAAGTCCCGCAAACTGTCTCCCCGGTTCATTGGTCCTTTTCCCATCTCCTGAGTTCCACTGCTGTCCATCTTGTGTTACCCCTTACCCTCCGTATCCACCCTCCAGAATGAAGCCAGTGTCTCACTGTCCTTTGTCTCCTGTTTCCAGGTCCATCCCCCCTCAGGTATTCGATGGCCAGCCAGCATATACGGTGAGACGCCTCCTGGAGGTTTGACCACGGGGCAGGGGTTTCCAGTACCTGATTGACTGGGAGGGTTATGGCCCAGAGGAGAGGTGCTAGGTTCCTGCTAAGGACATCTTGGACCAGGCCCTCATCGCCAATTTCCACCGCCGACACCCCGGTCACCCAGGTATGCGCCCAGGTAGGACGCCAGGTGGCATCCCTGGTGGGGGGTACTGTCACGCCTTGATCTGTTTCACCTGTCCTTGTGATTGTCTCCACCCCCTCCAGGTGTCGCTGATTTTTTTAAATCATTTTTCCCCCCCAGGGTATATATCCCTGTGTTTCCTGTCTCTCTGTGCCAGTTCGTCTTGTATGTTTCCAAGTCAACCAGCATTTTTCCCGTTCTCCTGCTTTTTGCATTCTCCTTTATCTAGTCCTCCCGGTTTTTACCCTTGCCTGTTTTCTGGACTTTTTACCCACCTGCCTGACCATTCTGCCTGCCTTGATCATGAAACTGTCTGCCACTCTGTACCTCCTGGACTCTGATCTGGTTTTGACCTTTTTACCTGTCCACAACCATTCTCATGCCTGCCACTTTGGATTAATAAACATTGTAAGACTCCAACCATCTGCCTCCTGTGTCTGCACCTGGGTCTCGCCTTGTGCCTTGATACTGGGACACGTTCCAGCATTACCGCTGTCTGGAGAACAGCCAGAGCGTGGTCAAGACCCCCTCCACAGACATCTGCAGCAACTTCATCTTTAGCTTGTCAGCTCTGCTGCACCAGGGAGAAAAAGGTATGGCACCACACTCCCAACAGTCATGTATGATTGCTTAAACATCCTTAAACATAGTTCTGTGCTCATGAATGTGTTTCTTAATTAACTATAGATCTAAGAAAGGTTTCTTATGGCTCAGTAATATCATTGAATAGTTTGGATTGTATACCTCTGCTCAGTCCCACATAGTGACATCTGCCATTCCATATTAGGCAAACAAGCAACAGCTCTGTATGTGCCATTTGACCTTTCCTCTCTCTCTCTCTTTCCTTTCTTAATTTTCCAGTGACTCCTCCTAAAACCCCATCGGAGGAGAGGAACTCTCCTCAGACCTCCAATGGGTTTTGAGAAGGATGCAAAAGAGGATGTGAGTAGTTGATCTGAGATGAATCTTGACAGAGAAAAAAATCTAACTTTATTTGCCACATGCGCCGAATACAACAAGAGTAGACTTCACCGTGAATGCTAACTTACAAGCCCTTAACCAACAGTGCAGTTCAAGAAGTAGAAAAGATTTACCAAGTAGGCTAAAATAAAAAGTAATAATAAGAATAACAATAACAATAACGAGGCTATATACAGGGGGCACCAGTACCGAGTCAGTGTGCAGGGGTACAGGATAGTTGAGATCATGTCATTGTTTTAAGGTCTTATGTTGAATGATACATTTTTATCTGTTTGCACATATATCTTTGATCTACTGGTGCGCTTTCCACAGATGGCTCTGGCTTGCTGATAACTGATATCTGATCTAATGAGACTCCCTATGCGATTTGACTCCTGTATTACTGCCTGTACTCAATTTAACATGGTAGTTCCCAATCACACAATTACTATAAAACAAATCTGTTTTCCTCCGTTAAATGTTTGGTGAATGCATACCGTTGCTTTGTCCTCAGTACTCCTTTGAATGCTGTGTGTACCATGAGGACATGTTTAGTTGGTTAATCATGTTAATTTCATTGTACATTCTATTATTTGGTACTGATAATGTAACCAGTTCTCTCCTTTGTGTCTCCATATAATAAAAAATATACATCAATGACGTTGCTCTTGCTACTGGTGATTCTCTGATACACCTCAATGCAGACAACACCATTCTGTATATTTCTGGCCCCTCTTTGGACACTGTGTTAACTAACCTCCAGACGAGCTTCAATGCCATACAACTCTCCTTCCGTGGCCTCCAACTGCTCTGAAACGCAAGTAAAACTAAATGCATGCTATTCAACCAATCACTGCCGGCACCTGCTCGCCCGTCCAGCCTCTCACCGTCCAGCCTCAGTAGTGAGGGGGGGGGGGGCTTGCCTGTTTTGCATGTTATTTAGCCATTAATACCTGTCACATATCAGTTTGCAAACAATGTAAAAAGAATATATATATTTAAACTCAGCAAAAAAATAAAGGTCCCTTTGTCAGGACCCTGTCTTTCAAAGATAATTCGTAAAAATCCAAATAACTTCACAGATCTTCATTGTAAGGGGTTAAAACACTGCTTCCCATGCTTGTTCAATTAACCATAAACAATTAATGAACATACACCTGTGGAACGGTCGTTAAGACACTAACATCTTACAGACGGTAGGCAATTAGGGTCACAGTTATGAAAACTTAGGACGCGAAAGAGGCCTTTCTTCAGACTCTGAAAAACACCAAAAGAAGTATGCCCAGGGTCCCTGCTCATCTGCGTGAACGTGCCTTAGGCATGCGGCAAGGAGGCATGAGGACTGCAGATGTGGCCAGGGCTATAAATTGCAATGTCCATACTGTGAGACACCTGCACAGGATCGGTACATTCGAACATCACACCTGCGGGACAGCTACAGCATGGCAACAACAACTGCCCGAGTTACACCAGGAACACACAATCCCTCCATCAGTGCTCAGACTGTCCACAATAGCCTGAGAGAGGCTGGACTGAGGGCTTGTAGGCCTGTTGTAAGGCAGGTCTTCACAAGACATCACCGGAAGCAACGTCGCCTATGGGCACAAACCCACCGTCGCTGGACCAGACAGTACTGGCAAAAAGTGCTCTTCACTGACGAGTCGCAGTTTTGTCTCACCAGGGGTGATGGTCGGATTTGCATTTATCGTCGAAGGAATGAGCATTACACCAAGGCCTGTACTCTGGAGCAGGATTGTTTTAGAGGTGGAGGGTCCGTCATGGTCTGGGGCAGTGTGTCAAAGCATCATCGGACTGAGCTTGTTGTCATTGCAGGCAATCTCAATGCTGTGCGTTACAGAGAACATTTCCTCCTCCCTCATGTGGTACCCTTCCTGCAGGCTCATCCTGACATGACCCTCCAGCATGACAATGCCACCAGCCATACTGCTTGTTTTGTGCGTGACTTCCTGCAAGACAGGAATGCCAGTGTTCTGCCATGGCTAGCGAAAAGCCCGGATCTCAATCCCATTGAGCACATCTTGGATCGGAGGGTGAGGGCTAGGGCCATTCCCCCCAGAAATGTCCGGGAATTTGCAGGTGCCTTAGTGGAAGAGTGGGGTAACATCTCACAGCAAGAACTGGCAAATCTGATGGAGTCCATGAGGAGGGGATGCACTGCAGTACTAATGCAGCTGGTGGCCACACTAGATACTGACTGTTACTTTTGACCCGGCCCTTTGTTCAGGAACACATTGTTCCATTTCTGTTAGTCACATGTCAGTGGAACTTGTTCAGTTTATGTCTCAGTTGTTGAATCTTGTTATGTTCATACAAATATTTACACATGTTAAGTTTGCTGAAAATAAACGCAGTTGACAGTGAGAGGACGTATATATAAATTTGTTAATAAAGCCACATACAAAATAAAGCCACATCTCTTTTTTGTTTTCTTGAGTAAGACAGCACCAAAATGCAGGTGTTTCAGCCTAACTCAGTGCTTTCTGTGGTGGTGGGGCAAGCCAGCAGAAAATAGGAGTATTGCGCCTGATTGGCTCAGTGTTCTGTCACTCATGGGGACTCATGGGGACACTGCATCACAGGCCAAGTCTAAGTCCTTAGTAAGAGTAGACATTGAACATTTAAGCCCTTTGGGTCCTGCCATAGAGTTTTATTATAAGTGCCCTTCCAAGAAGGCTCAAGGTCATTGTCCACAGATAGGATGACGTCAAATCACATTATATGTACAGTAGCTTTGATTGGACTGATCATGTCAACATCTTACTTTCAAACTCTTTGCTAGCATTTATCATCATGAATCAGGTGGAGAATCTACTGGTAAATCCTTTTTAATCCTTGTCATATGAAGAGAAATAATTAAGAGAAATTATAGCTAAAACGTATCCGTACTCATCAGCTATTGGACATACCCATTACACAACAAGTTAAAATCGCTAATTCAACAATGAGGGATTTGGAAGGAATCAGTGGCTAACTGCAAGCATTGCAAAGCAATCACTAGCCTGCTATTCAGTGGAGTGGTTGTGTTTTTTCCCGAGTTCACACCATAAATCCAGAGAATGCCAGACTTTGATGACAAAGTTTGATGACAAAATTTGACCACAAAGGACTTCTGAGCCACCTTCCTGTTTAAGTGAGCGAGGTGAGTCCAAAAATGTCTTGTATGCTGCTGCATAAATTCTGTAATATGCCAGGGATATATGTGAACTGCAGCTAAGATTGTGATTGTTTGTACAGCTTTGACAGTACTACTGATAGTAGTGGTGGTGCTTGGCTTGCATGTGCAAATTCAGCCCACAGAACATCCTATAATAGAATTGTGTTATTTGAAGTGTCAAATTAAAAGCTTATTTAGCTTATTTAATAGTGTTAGTTGATGTGTATCTATTTTGACATGCAAAGACCCAAACGGGCGTTCAATGTGCCTCACCCTAATGCCTACTGTTGTAACTTGGTGGTGCACATGTAGCCTATAACCTGTTTTAGAGAAATGTAATGATTGAATATTGTAAGAGCTTTCATTTTCTGCTTATACAGTATGCTCCCTTTATTTATCCTACGGTTCTGACTTGGTGTATACGGAGTACACTGTAAGAACGGCCCATGTTCTGAATTCTGTCGCTGTACATTTCAAAAGAGCTGAACAAATATATATTAAATATACAAGTTATATTGACTACGTCCGTCGTCGATCGCTTAATGTCTTAAGAGGATCGCCTCTTATCCGCTCATCGTTCCCTTATGCCATAGTTTGTACATCTCAATTGTCAGTAGAAACCACATTTGTTTAAGCAAGTCAGCCATATCAGTTATGTTTTTTTAAGACAGTAAATGAGGCCGAATAAATGGTTTTACTGCCAGACAAGGCTCCGTTATTCACCAGGTGTAGCTGTGGTAAGGTGTTGGAACTTCTGTTGGGACTCTGCTGTTGGGACAGCTTTATGTAGGACCTAACAGTTTGTGGGCACCGTTTGACACCGTTATAGTGCAATTAAAGTATTGTTTAACATTGTGCTGTGTAGTGGCTTTGCCAGCATGCATCCCACATTTTTTCCTCCACCAAGATTGACATGCTAAAATCGCTACTGGTCAAACCGTTCAGACACTACAGATGTTTCCGTGAGACCGATTGTGGGATGTCTCATGGTCTAACAAACAACGCTGTAGATCTACCCATCTACTATAAAGACCAGTGAGGTTTACCAATGCCTCGCAAAGAAGGGCACCTATTGGGTACATTTGTTATAAACCAGACATTGACTATCCTTTTGAGCATAGTGAAGTTATTAATTACACTTTGGATGGTGTACACCCAGTCACTACAAAGATACAGGCTTCCTTCCTAACTCAATTGCCGGAAAGCAAGGAAGCCACTCAGGGATTTCACCATGAGGCCAATGGTGACTTTAAAACAGTTACAAAGTTTAATGGCTGTGATAGGAGAAAACTGAGGATGAAACAACATTGTAGTTACTCCACAATACTAGTGAAAAGAAGGAAGCCTGTACAGAATAAAAAATATTCCATAACATGCATCCTGTTTGCAACAAGGCACGAAAGTAATACTGCAAAAAATGTGGCAAATCAAGTAACTTTTTGTTCTGAATGTAATATTCATACTGTATGATATCAACATACTGAATTGTCATTATCATACTGCGCTAAGATTGGTTATGACCACCCAGGTCGTGCGGTCATTTTTATTTGATCATGCCGGAGACATGTGAACATGCCAGTTAGAACTAGCTAATAAAGAGTTACGTTTAGAAAGATCCTGTCAGACTGCGTTTTATTGTTTTGTACAATGTGTGCCAAACAAGACATGGTGTCAGAGTAAAAGGACTAATAGATGGATTTTGCTGGAGTTCCTTCACCTCGAATGGACTGGGGGTCTACAAACTTACCCGATGCATGAATACATAGTGTTATCTTTGGGGAAAATCCAATACAAACATAACTGAGTACCACTCTTCATATTCTCAAGCATAGTGGTGGCTGCATCATGTTATGGGTATGCTTGTTAAGGTCTGGGGAGTTTATCAGGATAAAAAATCAGCGTAATGGAGCTAACATAGGCAAAATCCTAGAGGAAATCCTGGTTCAGCCAGACGCTGGGAAATTAATTCACATTTCAGCAGGACAATGACCGATATACACTGGAGTTGCTTACAGAGAAGACAGTGTATGTTCCTGAGTGGCCAAGTTACAGTTTTGTCTTAAATCTGCTAGATAATCTATAGCAAGAACTGAAAATGGTTGCCTAGCAATAATCAACAACCAATTTGACAGAGCTTAAAGAATTTTGAAATGAAAAATATGTAAATGTTGTGGGGCCTCCCGGGTGGCGCAGTGGTCTAGGGCACTGCATCGCAGCCATAGCTGTGCCACCAGAGACTCTGGGTTTGCGCCCAGGCTCTCTCTCGGGAAGACCTGAGCCCTAGGACCGTGCCCCAGGACTACCTGACATGATGACTCCTTGCTGTCCCCAGTCCACCTGGCCGTGCTGCTGCTCCAGTTTCAACTGTTCTGCCTTATTATTATTCGACCATGCTGGTCATTTATGAACATTTGAACATCTTGGCCATGTTCTGTTATAATCTCCACCCGGCACAGCCAGAAGAGGACTGGCCACCCCACATAGCCTGGTTCCTCTCTAGGTTTCTTCCTAGGTTTTGGCCTTTCTAGGGAGTTTTTCCTAGCCACCGTGCTTCTACACCTGCATTGCTTGCTGTTTGGGGTTTTGGGCTGGGTTTCTGTACAGCACTTTGAGATATCAGCTGATGTACGAAGGGCTATATAAATAAATTCGATTTGATTTGATTTGAAGGGCGTAAAAATTATTTGTCCTCGGTTGCAACATTCACTACGAGTTCCAAACTGCCTCTGCAGTAACTGTTAGTCGGGAGCTTCATGAAATGGGTTTCCATGGCCGACCAGCCACACACAAACCAAAGATCATCATGAGCAATGCCAAGCATCGGCTGGAGTGGTGTAAAGCTTGCCGCCATTGAACTCTGAAGCAGTGGAAACGTGATGAATCTCACTTCACCATCTGGCAGTCCGACGGATGAATCTGGGTTTGGCGGATTCCAGGAGAACGCTACCTGCCCGAATGCATAGTGCCAACTGTAAAGTTTGGAGGAGGAGGAATAATGGTGTGGGGCTTTTTTCATGGTTCAGGCCCCTTAGTTCCAGTGGAGGGGAATCTTAACGCTACAGCCTACAATGGCATTCTAGAGTAAGCGAATCTGTGCTTCCAACTTTGTGGCAACAGTTTGGGGAAGTCCCTTTCCTGTTTCCGCATGACAACGCCACCGTGTACAAGCGAGGTCCATACAGAAATGGTTTGTCGAGATCAGTGTGGAAGAACTTGACTGGCCTGCACAGAGCCCTGATCTCAACCCCATCTAACACCTTTGGGATGAATTGGAACACCGACTGCGAGCCAGTCTTAATCGCCCAACATCAGTGCACGACCTCACTAATGCTCTTGTTGTTGAATGGAAGCAATTCCCCGCAGAAATGTTCCAACATCTAGTGGAAAGCCTTCCCAGAAGAGTGGAGGATGTTATCACAGCAAAGGGAGGACCAACTCCATTTTAATGCCCATGATTTTGGAATGAGATGTTCGACGAGTAGATGTCCACGTACTTTTGGTCATGTAGTGTATATTAGTGTTTATTTGGCATGATTTGTCATGAATATTTTGTGTAGATTCTTTACAAAAAATTACAATGAAATCCATTCGAATCCCACTTTGTAACACAAAAAAAATGTGGAAAAAGTCAAGGGTGTGAATACTTCCTGAATGCACTGTGTATTTTTTGATTCACACATTTTTATTTTTGATCGGCTGCAATGATGTTCTGCTTGCCCAAAGTCACACTTGCAAGCTTTCAAGGTTGGCCTGTCGGCTCGCGGGACACTTCCTCTGCTCCAAGGACCCATCCTCTGCACTCTCGACTCAGTGTTTGCTTGCTCAATTATATTGCATCTTGCTCGCCATCTCGCGCAAATTGGACCTCAGAGGCTGATTTGAAGTGATAGAGGAACAGTATTTTGAACATAGCACATAACAGGACGATGGTGGTACCTTAACTGGCTGGAGCAGAATTGGTGGGATGGTACCATGTGTTTGATGCCATTGCATTAAATCCATTCCAGCCATTTGGAACGGTCGTCGGTGGAAGAAAATGAGGACCAAAGTGCAGCATGGTACTTGTTCATGTTATTTATTTAAACTGAACACTATCATACAACGAAACAAAAAAAGCACAACCGAAACAGCTCCGTCAGGTGCAAACCACAACTAAACAGAAAAAGAATCACCCACAACTCAAGGGTGAAAACAGGCTGCCTAAGTATGGTTCTCAATCAGGGACAACGATTGACAGCTGCCTCTGATTGAGAACCATACCAGGCCAAACACAGAAATACCAAATCATAGAAAAGAGAACATAGACTGCCCACCCAACTCACGCCCTGACCATACTAAAACAAAGACATCACAAAGGAACTGAGGTCAGAACGTGACACCATTATTATAAACCGTAGTACATGTATGTGTGGGTGGGATGAGCCTGAAGTATTTTTGTATTTATATTTATTAGGATCCCCATTAGCTCCTGGGTTCCAAACAGGATTAAGAGAAATACATCACAAAAAAATAAAATAGTACATTATACTACACATTATTACACCACTACTCTACCACTACACATCTACAATACTACATATATAATACCACAATACAACAATATTACAACATTAAAACATTATGTGTATGCAGAATGTGTTGTGTTAGCGTGTGTGTGTATGTTTATGTGTTTGTGTCTTACAGGTATTGGTAACACATGTAACAGGTTCTTTAACCAGGGCCCCCAAAGCAATGTTTGACCAGGGCTGGAGATGTCTGTGTAATGTACACTGTAAGAAGAAAAGGGTTCTGTGGCTGTCCCCAAAGGAGAACCCCTTTTCTTTCCCTACCTGGAACCAAAAGGTGTTCTTCAAACGCTTGTCCTATGGGGACAGCCAAAGAACCCTTCTTGGTCGTAGATAGCACCTTTTTTGTAAAGATCGATCTAAAGTCAAGAGCACACATTGACTTGTAAAATAATCTGGGCTGTCCAACTCATTTTTATGATCTCATTCTGGTATTGACATTATTAGTATTAGTGTTACTGTAAATCAATGTTTTATCACTAGGGTGAGCTTGGTTATAGCCTAACTAGGAAAAATCTGCTGTTGCCGAATACAACAAGTGTAGACTTTACCGTGAAATGCTTACTTACAAGCCCTTAAGCCCTTAACCAACAGTGCAATTCAAGAAGAAAAAAACATTTACCAAGTAGACAAATAATAAAAAGTACCACAATAAGAATAACAATAACAAGGCTATATACAGGGGGCACCGATACTACCGAGTCAGTGTGGGGGGTATAAGCTAGTTGAGGTAGTCTGTACATGTAGGTGGGGCCGAAGTGACTTTGCATAGGTAACAAACAAACAGCGAGTAGTAGCAGTGTAAAAAAGGGGGGGGTCAATGTAAATTGTCGGTGTCAAATTTAGGAATTGTTCATCTTCAGGAATTGTTCAATTGTCTTATGGCTTGGGGGTAGAAGCTGTTAAAGAGCCTTTTGGTCCTAGACTTGGCGCTCCGGTACCGCTTGCCCTGCGGTAGTAGAGACAACAGTCTGTAACTTGAGTGACTGGAGTCTTTGACAATTGTATGGGCTTTCCTCTGACACGCCTATTATATATGTCCTGGATGGCAGGAAGCTTGGCCCCGTGATGTACAGGGCCGTTCGCACTACCCTCTGTAGCGCCTTATGGTCAGATGCCGAGCAGTTGCCATATCAGGCTTTGATGCAGCCTTAGACTCTGGTATCAAACACAACAATGTACAACAATCAAAACCCAAGAGTAGCAGTATATCTTCCTCTCTCACTAAAGATCTAGTGATAGGCTGACACAAGAACAGTTTTCGCACAACCTGAATAGCAAACAGAGAGTGGGAGAGAGAGAGTGGGGAGAGGGCGAGAGACAGAATGACACCCTTTTCCCTTTATAGTACACTACTTTTGATTAGGGCCCATAGAGCTCTGGTCATAAGTAGTGCACTATATAGGGAATAGGGTGCCGTCCAGGAGAGACACTCATTGTTATTGTGGGTGTGGTACAGAACGTACTCTTAGTCAGCTGACATTGCTTGTGTCCCAAATGGCACATTACTCCCTATCTTGTGCACTACTTTTGACCAGAGCTCTATGGGCCTGAAGGGTATTTTCCTGTTATTTCTCCTCCATTTGCATATCCCATTGAACACCGTATTTTGTTGTGCTCCTTTGGGATCTCTTTATGTAGTGTTTCGCAGGATGGGTGTTACTTTCAATGTGTGCCCTGGGCCCTTTGGCGGGTACGATAGGGGTTGGGTGAGCTTCTATTGTATTCAACCTGCTGGTTTGTGATAATGGCTATGATTGAACATCACTGAGTCACTGTATGGTACAAAACCTCTAAATAGGTTGTCATTGTTGACTACTATTGACAATGATACATTATATCAGGATTCCCCAATTGGCAGACAGTGGGCCAGGGGGTGATTTTATTTGGCCCCCCAAGTTTTCTGAGCAAAATTGTTTTTATTTATAAAGTACCAGTCAAAAGTTTGGACACACCTACTCATTTTAAGGGTTTTACTTTATTTTTTACTATTTTCTGCATTGTAGAATAATAGTGAAGACATCAAAACTATAAAATAACATACATGGAATTATGTAGTAACCCAAAAAGTGACAAATAAATCGAAATATATTACATATTTGAGATTCTTCAAATTAGCCACCCTTTGCCTTGATGACAACTTTGCACACTATTGGCATTTTCTCAACCAGCTTCATGAGGTAGTCACCTGGAATGCATTTCATTAACAGGTGTGCCTTCTTCAAAGTTAATTTGTGGAATTTCTTTCCTTCTTAATGTGTTTGAGCCAATCAGTTGTATTGTGACAAGTTAGGGGTGGTATACAGAAGGTAGCCCTATTTGGAGAAAAAAAATGACAGTCCATCATTACTTTAAGACATGAAGGTCAATCAATCCGGAAAATTTCAAGTACTTTGAAAGTTTCTTCAAGTGCAGTCGTAAAAATCATCAAGAACTATGATGAAACTGGCTTTCATGAGGACCACCACAGGAAAGGAAGACCCAGAGTTACCTCTGCTGCAAAGGATATGTTCATTAGAGTTAATTGCACCTCAGATTGCAGACCAAATAAATGAATAAAAGTAACAGACACATCTCAACATCAACTGTTCAAAGGAGACTGCGTGAATCAGGCCTTCATGGTTGAATTGCAGCAAAGAAACCACTACTAAAGGACACCAAATAATAAGAAGATACTTGCTTGGGCCAAGAAATACAAGCAATTGACATAAGACCGGTGGAAATCTGTCCTTTGGTCTGATGAGTCCAAATTTGAGATTTTTGGTTCCAACCATTGTGTCTTTGTGAGACACAGAGTACGTGAAAGGATGATCTCTGCTTGTGTGGTTCCCACCGTGAAGCACAAAGGAAGAGGTGTGATGGTTTGGGGGTGTTTTGCTGGTGACACTGTCTGTGATTTATTTAGAATTCAAGGCACACTTAACCAGCATGGCTACCACAGCATTCTGCAGCGATATGCCATGCCATGCCATCTGTTTTGCGCTTAGTGGTACTATCATTTGTTTTTCCAACAGGAAAATTACATTAAAATGACCCACCTCTAGGCTGTGTAAGGGCTATTTCAGCAAGAAGGAGAGTGATTGAGTGCTGCATCAGATGACCTGGACTCCACAATCATCCGACCTCAACCCAAGTGAGATGGTTTGGGATGAGTCGGACCGCAGAGTGAAGGAAAAGCAGCCAACAAGCGCTTAGCACATGTGGGAACACCTTCAAGGCTGTTAGAAACGCATTCCAGGTGAAGCTGGTTGAGAAAATGCCAATATTGTGCAAAGCTGTCATCATGGCAAAGGGTGGCTACTTTGAAGAATCTGAAATATAAAATATAATTTGTTTTATTTTACACTTTTTTGGTTACTACATGATTACATATGTGTTATTTCATAGTTTTGATGTCTTCGGGATTATTTTACAATATAGGAAATAATACAAATTAAGAAAAACCATTGAATGAGTAGGTGTGTCCAGACTGGTACTGTAAATTGTTTTCATTGTTGGACATAAGAGATTAGAAAATCACCAGAAAGTCAGCACAAAGTGATTTTAATTTAGGAGATCTGTTCCCCAGTATTCCCACTCATAAATAGAGGCAGGTGTGATCATATCCCAATGTAATCAAGGTTTGAAATGCTTCTGTTTTGTTAAATATTATATATGTTTGGGATTCTGGTGTCCAATTTGCAAATGAATTAAAATTATGTTTCGGCCCCCCTGACCATCGGCTCAAGGAAAAATCGGTGCATGGCTGAATGTAATTGGGGACCCCTGCACTTATCAATCAGGGTTTTCAAGTTACGGAATTGTATTTGTTTTATAAGACACAGACAGGTGACAAACCTTTAAACCTCTTTTCCCATTCACTTTTCCTATTGTAAACAAAAATCTTCTTGTCAACCACTAACCCTAACAGTTAAATTACCCCTGCAACTGAACAGAAACAAGACCCCCCTTTGTTTCCAGTCTACTGTACTCTATCATCACATAATGCCCCATCACACATTCTCCATTCTGTCTCAACTAACCTATGCCACACTCTGCCATTGGCATTGTTACCACAAAACAAATCCAAACAGCCATGTTGAATTAAATCCCATGACTTGAACATGTCAATTATGGCAAATAAAGCATCACCCATCTTATCATATATTTTTTCCACAGGTTGGCATTTATTATCATGAATCTTGTTCTGAAGGGAGCTGTAGCACACTAACTGGCACAGACACAAATAATAAAATCGGATTTTAAACTTAACCTTAACCTTAACCCTAACCTTAACCACACTGCTTACCCTAATGCCTAACCCTAACCCAACATTTTATTTTTCATGAATTTTTATGATATAGACAATTTTGACTTTGCAGCTGGCCCATCTAGCAGAAATCGCTCAGTTCTGCCTCCAGGGCAAGACAATAAACATCAACCTGCTTTGTTCCAGTGAACTCCATTTCTGCTTGGTGTCATTTTATTTCTCTTCCAGCACCGTGGAGGACAAAGAGCTTCATGTGAGAGCTTGTATCTATATTTAAAATAATTAATCTAGATGTGTGATGATTGCGAGGCCTTGCACTTTGAGAAGCAAGTTGGTGCACACCAAAGGTTTGTTTGTGCCAACTATGATTCAACAGGGCTGATTGGTTTTATTCCTGCAAATGCCTCTGTTACCATGGTGTTTATTAACACTCAATAACACTACCCTTGGGTGTCAAGTGTGCACTCACGACATTCCAAATCATATAATGGCCGATCCTACTCTATACTGGCCTGGTCTACTGTATAGTGGCCTAGCCTACTGAACTGAACAATATGTGTGTACTGAATTGACCATAATCAAAAATATATATACCAGGTCAGTTGTATTACACAAGGCTCTGACTGGCACCTCCTTTCCTCAAAGCCCAATTCCTCATAGATAAACCAACTTGACAGACATCTATTTTGTTTTTCAAATATCAGTTAATATTTCCATAATGTTTTCACTTTCAAAGAACAACAGTCCTTTGACTCTGAATGGAAGTTGTCCTGGGACATCTACAAAACAATGGAAAGTACAGTACTCCAACAATCTAGACAGCCAATCAATTACAGGGGGGAAAGGAAAATCCATATACATTAGGACATTAGCTTTCGCCCAGACAGACATCTCTGTACGAGTGGTCATATAAGGTGAATGTTTACATGGCTGGAAGACCAGACATAGAAGGGTTAAAAGATGATGGCATTCCAAGAGGTACTTAACCTCTTAAACTCTGATGCCCTCTGGTGATATTTTCTAATGATATTGTATACAACTGCCCTCATAGTACATTTAGTTTTCAAAACTATAAATCCTACAAACACATGCTAAGAACTGTGGGATTATGATAAAGGTGTCAGAAACAATGTGACTACTACAAATCCCGATATTCAGCAAGCCAAAACATTTTTACATTATTTTTTTTACTGTCCCCATGTTGGGGAATAAGATATTTGAATGTCTAGATTTGAAATAAAATATCTCACAAATTACCTGATATTTTACTTAATGGTGGTGCTTTGAACGTGCAAATTTCCATAGGAAATCCGCCATTTTAAAAGCGAAGGGCTTGTGCAATGTGCCACATGCCTTCCTTTTTAGTCTTACAGGAATGACATACATATGATGGAGAAAGCTGAAGTGTCTACCTATCCATTGGTGTAAATATATCCCCTGTGTGATTCCCAGTTCTTCCACTAGAGAGCAGTAGGAGATCATATGATGTCTCTTGGCCACTTGAAACCAGTTGCGTCTGGTTTGGGTAGTGATTCACTGTGCAAAAATGGCTGAACAGATTTTCAAGCCTGACATCTTAAAAAAAATAAAAAATATTCACCTTTATTTAACCAGGTAGGCTAGTTGAGAACAAGTTCTTAAAATGACCCTAGCAATCAGGGCTTTCAAGTTACGGATTTGTGTTTTTTTTTATAACACACAGACAGGTGAGGAAACTTCAAACCTCTTTTCCCATTCACTTTGCCTATTGTAAACAAAATACTCTTTGTCAACCACTAACCCTAACAGTTAAATTACCCCTGCACCTGAACAGCAACAAGAACCCCTTCTGTTTCAAGTTTCATACCAGACTAACATAATGGATTTACGAATCACAGATTGCCCCTTTAAAAAGAAACAAATCATTGACTATTGGATCTCCAATACCTCTCCTCTTTGCTTCTGTCTGTTCTTGGCCCTGTATGGGTTATTCCGGTTTGTTTATTGACATGATAAGTATGTTATTATTGGGTTAATGGATCTTTTATTCAGCTCTCTTATAGTAAGAACAGTCTGGTCTAAGACTCATTCAGCCTGAGTGATGGTTCTTATCTGCTGGGTTGCAGGAGCTGCTGTGTGGTTCCTGTTATTGGGATCCCATGTCGCCCAGGCAGATAGGCTAGGTCCCAAATGGCACCCTATTCTCTATATAGTGCACTACAGGAACCATAGGGCTGATCAAAAGTAGCACATTAGAAAGGGAATTGGGTGCCATTTGGGACACATTCAGACATGTGCCCTCTTTGGCTGCCACTGAACCCCAGCCCCGTTCACTGCCCAACCATCTAGACTGCTTTTAAGGAGGCAATGGCATAAAATAAGGATTGTTTGTTATTACAATGCCAATCCACGGTGGCCTGAGCATGCGTTGTTTTGACTTCGAGAACAATGAACCTTTGCAAGAAAAGACCCCCCCTCACAGAGGCATTCTCCAACCCCCCTTCCCCATGTCTATTTAAGCAATCCTTCCTGAAACGTTAGAAAGCTTGATACTCATTCAATGTTTTTTACCGGAAGAGAGCAACACCGGTCACATTGTAAGGAATCACAGAAAGTGTGTGTGTGTGTGTGTGTGTGTGTGTGTGTGTGTGTGTGTGTGTGTGTGTGTGTGTGTGTGTGTGTGTGTGTGTGTGTGTGTGTGTGTGTGTGTGTGTGTGTGTGTGCGTGTGCGTGTGCGTGCGTGCGTCCATGCATGCGTGTCAACCTGCAGCTAAATAGTGATCATGTCTCTATTAGCGAAACTAGTAACCTAAAAATGCATCATAGCGAAATCATGCATTTTGGGTTATTGTCCCTCTTGACAGAGACAAACAATTCCTTATAAGTGACCACTAAATCAACAAGGAATTATGGAAACCAGTGGATATTCTGGATATTAGTCTAGGGTAGTAAACTGTGCAACATGTTAATGGAACAGGTACCAATAGAATAATGAGTCACAGTCAGCCAAGATAAAGGAACAAAGCTGGTTAATTAGATCCAAGTCAATAGAACAGGCCTAAAATGGAAAATGACTCACTGATGGGGAATTTAAAAGGGCCCGTTCCAAATGGTACCCTATTCCAGAGCCTAGCTCTGGTCAATAGTAGTGCACCAAATAGGAAATAGGGCACTATATAGGGAATAGAGTGCCATTTGGGATAAATCCTAAAAGCTTTTCAGGTTTCCTCCCCAAATGTTCCACCCTTTTGAATATGAGAGTGTTGTTGAAGGTGGGGGTGGAGGAGGGGTTGGCTTTGGGGGGGGGGTCATTTTATAAAGGCCAAAGAACAAAACAGGAAATCATCCCCTTCTTTTGGCTCGTGGAGCTACAAGTGTTTGGAATTTTGAAAAGGTGAATTCACATGTTATTTTCATGTCTGCATTCACAGTATGCACACACAATCGCGCACAAGCATGCATACAGACACATACACATACACACACACGCACACAAACACACACACACACACACAGAGAGAGAGAGAGACAAACAAATTGTGATGCACACAGACACACACACAGAGAGAGAGAGAGAGAGAGAGAGAGAGAGAGAGAGACAAACAAATTGTGATGCACACGGACACACACAGTCTCACTGCAGAGAATGTCTGGCATTCCTCAATAAGCAGAGACACGAAGAGCGTGAACCACCTCTGTGATGGATGTTGTGAACAGAGAAAGCTCAATAGACTAAATTTGAGACCTGATCTGCTCAGAGGCTCTGGTGACCTTGGATCAATTTTTACTCCTATTCTAAAGAGGGTCAATCCATTTTTAGCCATGTTGATTCCTATGCTACATTTCATTTAGGCTAGTATTTTCAAACTGTATCATCATGGATACTTGATGATACTGTAGGATATTTTATCATGTGCTGTAAACGTTATACAAGGATGCAGTTCATCATCATCCGTTCATGCAGTTCATCACCTTTGTTTTGATGATTATCTAACATCTTTGGTGTTTCTAGTTGTTTTTTGGAAGGACAGATTACAGGGAGCATTCTTGAGATGGGGAAACGCGTTATCAGTAAAAACAGACTGTTGGATAAGATGGATATATATACATGTGGGGACTGGTCGTGTTCTTGTTTGGAAAGTGATTGTGAAGTGCATTCACATAGGCTCTTGTTGATTGTTTTTCTGTGCCCATCTCTTGGAGATTGTGTGTGTTTATTTAGGGCTGAAGCATTAAAGATAGCTTGCTAGAAATGTAAAGGTAATTTCCTATTGAGGCTACATCTGCAGTGATTACCATGAATGCAGTCTCCGCCGACGCGGGAACATTGCCTTTAAATTTCAATCACACTGTGATGATGAATTTCTGCGGTAAGGATAACAATGAATTCGGCAGAAATTCCGCCGCCATTTATTTTCAACAAGGGCACGAGGAGAAATGTCTGGGGGTGTCCTCGGATGGGGCCACAGTGTCTCCTGATCCCTCCTGTCTCAGCCTCCAGTATTTATGCTGCAATAGTTAATGTGTCGGGGGGCTAGGGTCAGTTTGTTATATCTGGAGTACCTCTCCTGTCCTATTCGGTGTCCTGTGTGAATCTAAGTGTGCGTTCTCTAATTCTCTCTCTCTCTCTCTCTCTCTCTCGGAGGACCTGAGCCCTAGGACCATGCCCCAGGACTACCTGACATGATGACTCCTTGCTGTCCCCAGTCCACCTGGCCGTGCTGCTGCTCCAGTTTCAACTGTTCTGCCTTATTATTATTCGACCATGCTGGTCATTTATGAACATTTGAACATCTTGGCCATGTTCTGTTATAATCTCCACCCGGCACAGCCAGAAGAGGACTGGCCACCCCACATAGCCTGGTTCCTCTCTAGGTTTCTTCCTAGGTTTTGGCCTTTCTAGGGAGTTTTTCCTAGCCACCGTGCTTCTACACCTGCATTGCTTGCTGTTTGGGGTTTTAGGCTGGGTTTCTGTACAGCACTTTGAGATATCAGCTGATGTACGAAGGGCTATATAAATAAATTTGATTTGATTTGATTTGAAATGTGCAGGGGATTGTTGTAATGGCTCTCGTTGGTGGTTGGAAGAGTGGACCAAAGCGCAGTGTGGAAAGTGTTCATGTTTCCTTTATTTCAAAAACACTCAAACAAAATAACACAAAAATGAAAGCGCACAGTTCTGTCAGGCAGAAACACTAAACAGAAAACAAGATCCCACAAAGCCCAAAAGGAAAATGACAACTTATATATGATCCCCAGTCAGAGACAAGAATAGACAGCTGCCTCTGATTGGGAACCACAAACGGCCAAAAACAAAGAAATAGAAAACATAGACTTTCCCACCCGATTCACACCGTGACCTAACCAAACATAGAGAATAATGAGGATCCCCAAGGTCAGGGCGTGACAATTGTGGGAAGGTGGAGAACCCTGCTTGTGAGCTGCAGAAAAAGTTGAGCTCTGCTTGTCAAGAAGAGGTGCCACCTCTGGTCAAAACCTACTGTTAGCTGTATTGTAGCTGACAGTCTAGCCTGGTGGTAAATCATGGACACTTTACTAAATGTTTGAAAAGTGATTGTGGAGTACATTCAGACGGTTGTTTTTTATATATATATATGTATATATATATATATACATTTAAAATAATCTAATTTCAGTCGTCAGCCCATATCTTGTAAATCCCTGTTGTGTGTTTTGTTCATGCCATTAATCATGGAGTCCTTAGTAGACCTATACAGTACAGTCTACAGTCTACACTCTGGAATCCTTAACATACACTACAAACAAATACAAATGGCAACCTATTCACAATTTAGTGCACTACTTTTGACCAGGGTTCTACAGGGCTCTAGTCAAAAGTAGTGCACTATGTAGTGAATAGGGTGGCATTTGGGACTCACAGTGTCTACAGGGTTTTCATTCCTCTCTTGACATTGTCCATAATGTAAAATGAGATGGCCAGTAGGATTTTAGAGCATTTTAATGTTTCCTGTCATTGTCTACAGGAACTATTTCTTGAAACTACTGTAGCACTTTCAAGGACATGTCAAGGGAAGAAAAGGTATGCGTCCCAAATAACACCCTATTCCTTACATAGTGCACTACTTTTGACCAGGGCCCATAGGGCTCTGGTCGAAAGTAGTGCACATAGGTCTCTGGTCGAAAGTAGTACACTATGTAGGGAATAAGGTGGCATTTGGGATGCACACCAGTTTGATCTGTAATTGATCAGTAATTGTTTCATTTTTAGCCCCAGTCATCATTCAACTCCTCTATTTTCTCCTCCCTGTGATTTGAAGTTTTTGGATAAATGTGTTTTTAATCCAGCTACTTGGCATGGTCTGATTGTCTTAATAAATTCTTAGGAATTGGATGACATCCAAAGAAGTATATTAATATGATCCATCAAATACAAGGCATCGCAAGTGTTGGTTACACGTGAGACACATTTTCAGAATGTATTAAATAGCTACAGACAAGAGTTGCATTATGTTGCAATTACAATGTAAAAACAATGTATGGCCTCAGAGCAAATTTAGAGACTTGTGCCACTCTAAAAAAGACATTGAAAAACAAGAAACTGAAAGAGGTCAAAAATAAGACAATGGAAAATGGGTTGATACATTTGATTTCTTAATTTTTGTGTGATTATGTTGTCAGCACATTCAACTATGTAAAGAAAAAAGTATTTAATAAGAATATTTCATTCATTCAGATCCAGGATGTGTTATTTTAGTGTTCCCTTTATTTTTTTGAGCAGTGTATTTCCAACCTACACTGTGAATGTTTAAATTCAATATAGACAAGAAAAATACAGTAATTTGTGTGTTATTAGTTTAAGCACACTATGTTTGTCTATTGTTGTAACTTAGATGAAAATCAGATCAAATTTGATGGTCAATTTATGCAGAAATCCAGGTAATTCCAAAGGGTTCACATACTTTTTCTTGCCACTGTACATCTGCTAACCTCAGTCGCTCACGGCTCCAAGCATCATAAACTTAACATCAGCTGTCAAGCTGTCATTTTCCAAATCCTCCCCATGTGTCTGTGGAACGCAGGAGTATTGAGGAGCTAGACCATTACATTAGCATAGAGAGCTGGAAAACAAGTAATCACTAATCTACTTCTGCACCTCTGGAATGTTTTTGCGTGAACTGTGGGGTCACTTTAGAGAGGAGAGAACAAGAATGAAAGAAATTCCTTGTACCAAAATCCTTAGGAAGCGCCCGCGAGGCGTGTTACATACATACATTTAATCTCACCGAGGGAGACCGTTGTGCCACTAATGTCATATAAGACCCTCCGGCTATTCTTAGCCATGTCAATCTCTGCCTTGGTCTCTCTTTGTCTTCTTTCTTTCTTGCTCTCTCTCTCTTCCTCTCTCGCTCTCTCTTGCTCTCTCTCTATCTGCTATTGTAGTCACTGCAATACGTTTTCCCTGTGCTGTTGTGTGTCAAACGTTGAGCTGCGGAGTTAAAAGAAGCAGAAGTGAGAACTTCCACTACATGTACTTCATACATTAAACATAAC
The DNA here is from genome assembly GCF_018296145.1 of Oncorhynchus tshawytscha. Taxonomy (NCBI): domain Eukaryota; kingdom Metazoa; phylum Chordata; class Actinopteri; order Salmoniformes; family Salmonidae; genus Oncorhynchus; species Oncorhynchus tshawytscha. The sequence goes on from NC_056459.1 coordinate 18,443,171, forward strand.
ATTCCTCACGCCACACGTTCACCTTTGATCTGTGGATTCCTTCAATGTGGAAAACAATTTCTCTAACCCCAGCCGCTTTAGAAAGATTGGTTTTATGTTTTAAAAGAGAAGAAGACCTTGTACTTCCATCTTCCAACAACCTCACTTGCTATTCTGTACTTATACACTCAGAAAATCACTGGGTATTTGTCTTATTGCCAGGGTCCAGGGCAGGCATTGGCAAGGGTTTTGTTATTCAATTCCTCCCCCTTTTAGTCAGAGCCGGCTTCAAACAGTTTCAAGTTTCAAAATGGCACCATACTCCGTACGTAGTGCACTATATAGGGAACAGGGTGCCATTTGGGAAGAACACAAAGACTGAGGCTGAGTGATGTCAGTCATCTTCCCTCCCTCTGGACATCATTGGCAGCTCTAGTTTCTTTCAGCACCGTTATTACCCCCTCCCTCCCTACACCCCTTCCACCCCTTCCCTCCCTCCCTCTCTCTCTCCCTCCCTCTCCTTCTCTCTCTCCCCCTCTCTCTCCCTCCCTCTCTCTCCCTCTCTCCCTCCCTCTCTCTCCTTCTCTCTCTCCCTCTCTCTCCCTCCCTCCCTCTCTCCCTCCCTCCCTCTCCTCCCTCCCTCTCCCTCTCCCTCCCTCCCTCCCTCCTTCTCTCCCTCCCTCCCTCCCTCCCTCCCTCCCTCCCTCCCTCTCTCTCCTCTCTCTCTCTCCCTCCCTCTCCTTCTCTCTCTCCCTCCCTCCCTCTCTCTCTCCCTCTCTCTCCTTCTCTCTCTCTCCCTCTCCCTCTCCTCTCCCTCCCTCCCTCTCTCTCTCCCTCCCTCCTTCTCTCTCCCTCCCCTCCTTCTCTCTCTCCCTCGCTTTCTCCTATTTTACCCTTTGTTGTTCGCCTCCTGTCTGAATTACAGTGGTAAAGGGTAAGAATGTGTCTGTCGGTGGTGGCCCATGGCGGGGTGGAGGGTAATAGAGCAGTTAAGTGTGTTTAAGACATTTGTTAGGCGTGTACCTGTCAGGCGGTGCTTTGCGCTGCAGGCAACATGGATTGGGAGAGTTGTGTGAGACAAGGGTATATATGTACAGTGCCTTCAGAAAGTATTCACACCCCTTGACTTTTTTCACATTTTGTTGTGTTACAGCCTGAATTTTAAATGGATACAATTTAGATTTTGGGGACACTGGCCTACACACAATACCCCATAATGTCAAAGTGGAATTATGTTAAAATTCAAATAAAAATGTTCAAATATTTAAAATATTCAACCCCTTTGTTATGGCAAGCATAAATAAGTTCAGGAGTAAGCAATTCCTTAACAAGTCACATAATAAGTTGCATGGACTCTGTGTGCAATAATAGTGTTAAACATAGTTGTTTTATGACTACCTCATCTCTGTACCTCATACATAAAATGTATGTAAGGTCCCTCAGTTGAGCAGTGAATTTCGAATACAGGTTCAATCATGAAGACCAGAGAGGTTTTCCAATGCTTCGCAAAGAAGAGCACCTATTGGTAGATGGGTAAAAAAAAATCACAAAAAACAGACATTAAATATCCCTTTGAGCAGGGGGAAGTTAATTACACTTTGGATAATGTATCAATACACCCAGTCACTGCAAAGATACAGGTGTCCTTCCTAACTCAGTTGCCAGAGATGAAAGAAACTGCTCAGGGATTTTACCATGAGCCCAATGGTGACTTTATAACAGTTACAAAGTTTAACGGCCCTGATAGGAGAAAACTTAGGACAACATTGTAGTTCCTCCACAATACTAACCCAATTGACAGAGTGAAAAGAAGGAAGCCAGCTCAGAATAAAAATATTACAAAACATGCATCAAAATAAAATAAAATGTTATTTGTCACACACACTGAATACAACAGGTGTAGGTAGACATTTCCGTGAAATGCTTACTTACAAGCCCTTAACCAACAAGGTACTAAATTAATACTGCTTAACATGTGGCAAAGCAATGCACTTTTAGTCCTGAATACAAAGTGTTTTGGTTGGGGGAAATCCAATACAACACACTACTGAGAACCACTCTCCATATTTTCAAGCACAGTGAATAAATCATGTTAATGATATGCTTATAATCATTAAGGACTTGGGTGTTTTTTAGGATAAAAATGTAATCGATTGGAGCTAAGAACAGGCAAAATCTTAGAGGAAAACCTGGTTCAGTGTGCTTTCCACCAGACAATAGGATATTAATGAATCTTTCAGCAGGACAATAACCTCAAACACAAGGCCAAATTGTGACGCCCACTCCGGCACTCGACGCACCGGTCTACCAACCACCGGTCCTGGCAACCATCATTACGTACACCTGCTCCCAATCGTTACACACACTTGGACCTCATCATCACCTTGATTACTCTCCCGTTATTTAGCCCTCAGTAGCCTCAGTCATCAGGCAGTATTGGTTTTGTTCACGTTCAGTACGCTTCTCCTGTGTTGTTTATCTGCCTTCTGTTATTATTATTAAACTCACCTTCTGCACCTGCTTCCTGACTTCAAGCATAATACGTTACACAAATCAACACTATAATTGCACACCAAGAAGACAGTGAATGTTCCTGAGGGGCCAAGTTACAGTTTCAACTTAAATCTGCTTCAAAATATATGGCAAGACCTGAAAATGGTCTAGTGATGATGTACAACCAATTTGACAGCGCTTGAAGAGTTTTGAAAAGAATAATGGGCAAAAGTTGCACAATCCAGGTGAGAAAACCTCTTAGAGACTTACCCAGAAAAACTCCCTGCTGTAACAAACGTGTATTGACTCAGGGGGTTGGAGGCTTATGTAATCAAGAAATATCGGTGTTAAATTATTATTTATTTTTTTACGAATGTAAAGATATTTTTTTTTGCCCGTTTTTATGATATCTAATTGGTAGTTACAGTCTTGTATCATATCTGCAACTCCCATACAGACTCGGGAGAGGCAAAGGTCAAGAGCCGTGTGTCCTCCGAAACACAACCCAACCAAGTCACACTACTTCTTAATACAATGCCCACATAACCTGGAAGCCAGCCGCACCAATGTGTCAGAGGAAACACTGTGCACCTGGCAACTGTGTCAGTGTGAACTGCACCTGGCCAGCCACAGGAGTTGCTAGTGCGCGATGGGACAAGGACATTCCTGCCGGCCAAACCCTCCCCTTACCTGGACAACGCTGGGCCAATTGTACAGAGCCTGGACTCGAACCCAGAATCTTTAGTGGTACAGCTAGCACTGCGATGCAGTGCCTTAGACCACGACGCCACTCGGGAGGCCTAATTAAATCCATTTTAATCCCACTTTGTAACACAACAAAATGTGGGAAAAGTCAAGGGGTGTGAATACTTTCTGAAGGTACTGTATATATGAGCGCTTCTCGATATCAAGATGAAAATCGGATGACCTTGTTGTTGGAAAAACATCATCGCTGTCACGTATACTCCCTCTCCGGTGCTCAAGGTTGTCAGGCTGCTCATTAATACGCACACCAGTCCCCATCATTAAGTGCATCAGCGCCTCATCACACTCACCTGGACTCCATCACCTGCCTGATTACCTTCCCTATATTTATCACTTCCTTTGGTACTTTCCCTAGGCGTGATTGTTTCTGTTCCGTTGTTTCATGTTTGTATGCTACTTGTGTTTCTTCTTTTGTTCCTTATCTTATTTATTATTAAAAGTCGCTCCCTGAACTTGCTTCCCGACTCCCAGCATACACGTTACAATCGCCCCTGGTACGTCATCGGATCGCTTGAGCTGTAGATTGTAAAGGTGGCCTTTGGAAATGTGATCAATTAACGATTAGTTTAAAGAGAATTGAATTCATGCTACTATATCTACCGTTTGTATCGCTAACTTTATTGCCTTTTAATCAGTCACAAAGGGCCATGACCTTTGTGACCTTTATGATCTTCACGCACAGTCTTTGATCTGTGGTGTCGTTGCTGTGGGTCTCCCAGGGTGCTCAGAGGAAGGAGGAATAAGAACAGTCATTCCACAGACAGACAGACAAACACACACACACACACACACACACACACACACACACACACACACACACACACACACACACACACACACACACACACACACACACACACACACACACACATAGACAAGACGGCCCTTTGCCAAAATATTTCACGCTTAGCCAGGCTTCACCAAAGCTCGTTAACCACGTAACTCCAGGGAAGAGAGAGACGGTGACACCACTATCATAGTGAGATGAAGAAAGTGGATAAAGGTGTTTTCACGGACCTGCAGGCATCGACAAAAACAACAAATATCCAAATTGAGTAATCATGTGTAATGCTCTTTTCAGTGAGCGTCAATAGGACACGATTAGGATGTGTCGGACTATACATATGACCCTACTGTGAAAACAAACCCACATATCAAAAACATCATTTCAGTGTGGGTTGTTGAAATGAATATAGTGTGTGTGTGCAGAATTTTAGCATTAAAACATTGCCACCTGGTAGCTAAATAACAGAAGAGTCAACAGAGTGGTTGGCAACCACAAGATTCTGTCCCAAATGGCACCATATTCCCTCCATTGTGCACTACTTTTAATCAGAGCCTTATGAGCCCTGGTCAAAATAGTGCACTATATAGGGAATGGGGTGCCATTTGGGACGAATACAATAAGTGTTTCACTTTATTACACTAAGCTCAACATCAGCCTCCTGTTCAGGCAGTCAAATAATATATGTCTAAATAAAGGAACACTTTGAGATGAATTAGACAGACTCATAAGTACTGTGCTTGCTATCTATTGTTTCCATTATTTGCCATGGAATCCAAGGATAAACAGCTTTATGTTCTAAAAGGATTCTGTGTGGTCTTCTTGGAATGGAATGGAGTGGAATGGAATGGATATACAGGTGTAGCTAAACATGTGGAAAGTTAATGATGAATCTATCCAGGGCTGTGCCTGCAAGCAATGACATCCTATTCCCTTCATACTGTGCTACTTTTTGCCAAAAGTAGTGCACTACATAGGGAATAGGTTGCCATTTCAGACACAGACAAGGTCTGTAATCTGTGCTGTTCACACATGATGATGAGAGACCTGCCCACCGCCCACCAGATTTCCACTACGCCTCCTTCTAGAGCCTCTGACCAAAAGTAGTGCACTACATAGGGAATAGGTTGCCATTTCAGACACAGACAAGGTCTGTGATCTGTGCTGTTCACACATGATGATGAGAGACCTGCCCACCGCCCACCAGATTTCCACTACGCCTCCTTCTAGAGCCTCTGACCAAAAGTAGTGCACTACAAAGTGAATAGGGTGAAATGTCTGTTGTTTGTACTGTTTACATAGTATGAATCATGACCAAAGACAGAGCTGTTTTGCCTACCTGATACGAATAGTAATACAATTATAATATTTGAATAATTCTTGTTATTTTTTATTATTTTTGTGTCGCTTTTCTCAATTTAAATATGTACAGACCGCCCTAATTGGTGCTTGTCTTCTGTCTATAAATAAGGTGTGGTACACTTTTGGTGAAATGACCTGACGAAGATTCCCGGAGGATGGAAACGCTATGTGTTTATTAATAAAGGTACATGGGGCAGCTGATGAGTGTGCGGGCTATATTTCTTTTTTACATAGACAGACCTGGCCAGCCCACTGGATCTCCACTGAACCTTAAGCTTCACCTCCATGGTGTCACTTAACACTGGGGCACCTTCACTGAATAGACCTCCGTTGTCCCATCTCTCGCTCTGCTCTCTTTGTATCTGTTGTCTGTGCCATTCTTCCCTCTTAAAGGTACACATTTCTGGTTCAGTGCCTACCAGGGGAAAGGGTAGCCTATAACACAATAGGATGAGTCTAACTATTTTAGCGGCAGAGAGGGGGGAGTGTTCCTCTCTGGGTGGTTCAGTTTGTTGCTTTGGTGGCCTCAGTCCACTGATTAATTCCACTGAAGAAAGCAAGAGACAAACCATTTCACGGCAATGTGTCTGTTAGGCAAAATGTGTAACTTCCCTGCCATCGCCAATTAAACCAGAAAATTATATTAATCAATTCATTGTGATTATTCTTTATGGAGTGGACTAAAAAAGTGTTTCACAATGTCTTGCCATCCTAACGTCTTTAGTAATGTAATGTTCATTTGGTTTTGTTTCTTTCTCATCGAGGTGAAGGGGTGTGAGTGAAACCTCTTACCTGTTTGCGTATAGCCCTGAAGGAGCAATCTGTGAATGGTACATCCATTGTTTTACTTTTAAATTAATCATATATAATAATTGATTCTAGAAGAATATAATTTATAAATATCCTATGAGCATTGTTCAACTACAGTACCCCTTCAGAAACCAACTTGTAAGCTTGTTTTAAAAAAAGTATTTAGTCAGCCACCAATTGTGCAAGTTCTCCCACTTAAAAAGATGAGAGAGGCCTGTAATTTTCATCATAGGTACACTTCAACTATGACAGACAAAATGAGAAAAAAAATCCAGAAAATCACATTGTAGGATTTTTAATGAATTTATTTGCATATTATGGAAATAAGTATTTGGTCACCTACAAACAAGATTTCTGGCTCTCACACACCTGTAACTTCTTCTTTAAGAGGCTCCTCTGTCCTCCACTCGTTGCCTGTATTAATGGCACCTGTTTGAACTTGTTATCAGTATAAAAGACACCTGTCCACAACCTCAAACAGTCACACTCCAAACTCCACTATGGCCAAGACCAAAGAGCTGTCAAAGGACACCAGAAACAAAATTGTAGACCTGCACTAGGCTGGGAAGACTGAATCTGCAATAGGTAAGCAGCTTGGTTTGAAGAAATCAACTGTGGGAGCTATTATTAGGAAATGGAAGACATACAAGACCACTGATAATCTCCCTCGATCTGGGGCTCCACGCAAGATCTCACCCCGTGGGGTCAAAATGATCACAAGAACGGTGAGCAAAAATCCCAGAACCACACGGGGGGACCTAGTGAATGACCTGCAGAGAGCTGGGACCAAAGTAACAAAGCCTACCATCAGTAACACACTACGCCGTCAGGGTCTCAAATCCTGCAGTGCCAGACGTGTCCCCCTGCTTAAGCCAGTACATGTCCAGGCCCGTCTGAAGTTTGCTAGAGAGCATTTGGATGTTCCAGAAGAAGATTGGGAGAATGTCATATGGTCAGATGAAACCAAAATAGAACTTTTTGGTAAAAACTCAACTCGTCGTGTTTGGAGGACAAAGAATGATGAGTTGCATCCAAAGAACACCATACCTACTGTGAAGCATGGTGGTGGAAACATCATGCTTTGGGCCTGTTTTTCTGCAAAGGGACCAAGACGACTGATCCGTGTAAAGGAAAGAATGAATGGGGCCATGTATCATGAGATTTTGAGTGAAAACCTCCTTCCATCAGCAAGGGCATTGAAGATGAAACGTGGCTGGGGCTTTCAGCATGACAATGATCCCAAACACACCGCCCGGGCAACAAAGGGGTGGCTTCATAAGAAGCATTTCAAGGTCCTGGAGTGGCCTAGCCAGTCTCCAGATCTCAACCCCATAGAAAATCTTTGGAGGGAGTTGAAAGTCTGTGTTGCCCAGCAACAGCCCCAAAACATCACTGCTCTAGAGGAGATCTGCATGGAGGAATGGGCCAAAATACCAGCAACAGTGTGTGAAGACCTTGTGAAGACTTACAGAAAACGTTTGACCTCTGTCATTGCCAACAAAGGGTATATAACAAAGTATTGAGATAAACTTTTGTTATTGACCAAATACTTCTTTTCCACCATAATTTGCAAATAAATTCATTAAAAATCAATGTGATTTTCTGGATTTTTTTTCCTCATTTTTTCTGTCATAGTTGAAGTGTACTACCTATGATGAAAATTACAGGCCTCTCTCATTTTTTTAAGTGGGAGAACTTGCACAATTGGTGGCTGACTATATACATTTTTGCCCCACTGTATATATATATTATTTTAAAAAACTATATATTGGCTCAAAACATGGTTAGAACTATAATTTTAATCTCATGGATGGTCAGTGCTTGCATCCATAGCTCTGTCTATGAATTTGAGGGTGGTTACAGTTGTCCAGCCCTGTCCTTCAGCTGTTAATAAAAAGAGTGACGAGGTGTCTGCTTTGTTGTTGTTTGAACGGCAAATTGCCCCAATAACTCTCACATCATCTGCCATCTTTCATACTCCGCTGCTCCAGGAACAACACACATCACTCAGGTGAAGCCGTACTTCTGATCGTGTCACCATTCCTTGAAATTTTGCTTTGAAAAATGCTTGTTTTCTGCTGGAATTGCGCCTATGTACAAAGGGAAATTATCATTGTTTTAAACATAAAATTCCTACTTAAGACTAACAAACCCTGCAAATATAAATCGTACCATGGTTTATTTTTCTCTTGGTCGCAAGCTACTTTTTTTTATCATTCAGCAAAGTGTTCCAAGCAATGTGTTGGTGAAGATCGATAACAGATAAGTAGTAGAGAGAGACAGATAAGTACTAGAGAGAGACAGATAAGTAGAGAGAGAGACAGATAAGTAGTAGAGAGAGACATATAAGTAGTAGAGAGAGACAGATAAGTAGTAGAGAGCGAGAGCGAGAGCGAGAGCGAGAGAGAGAGAGAGAGAGTTGTCTATGAGCCTCCCTCATATCACAGATAATCACAATCTGTATCCTATCTATTGTGCTTTTTGGCAAGTGAGCACAAAAGGGATGTCTGCATTGCAGTGACCAACACGTCGATATCAAGTGTTTGAGTAAGGAGATACAGTGTTACGGAGGCTCTCCGCACTGCTCTATCTCCTCTGTTCTCATCCTCCTAGATCTATCCACTGCCTTTGACACCCTAAACCATCAGATCCTATTCTCCACCCTCTCAGGGCAGGACGTCTCAGGCTTTACACACTTGTGTGCATCCAACATGGCAGGCCGCTCCTACCAGGCGATGTAGAAAGCATATGTGTCTGCACCATGTACTCTTACTACTGGTGTCCCCCAGGGCTTAGTTCTAGGCCCTTTCCTCTTCTCTCTATACACGAGTCACTCGGCTCCATCATATCCTCACATGGTCTCTCCTATCATTGCTATGCGGGTGACATTCAACTTATTTTCTCCTTCCCCCCTTCTGGCACCCAGGTGGCAACACGCATCTCTGCGTGCCTGGCAGATATCTCAGCTTGGATGTTGGCCCACCACTTCAAGCTCAACCTCAACAAGACGGAGCTGATCTTCCTCCCGGGGAAGGCTTGCCTGCTCCAAGACCTCTCCATCACAATTGTTAACTCCACGGTGTCCCACTCCTAGAGTGTAAACAACCTTGCCATGAACCTGGACAACACCCTGTCGTTCTCTGCAAACATCAAAGCAGTTTTTGTAGAGAATGCGTTCATGCGCTACAACAGCGTTACTCACAATTTTTTGAAAGGGGGCGACTTTGTGTTGAGACAATCATTCAGAGGGACTGCACAGATCTTTAATTTGTTGTACTTTTTCTTCCAATATTATCAATTATCAATTGAGAGCAAATTCAGAGCAATAGAGCACATGCAATTGATTTTATGTACAACACATTACAAATAAACATACACACATCAAATAGGCTACATCACATGTATAAGACCCATATTAAGGGTTACCTCAGTAGTTGGATGAGTGAAAATGTGACTGAATTTATTCTAAATGTATAGTCTGTTTTTGCTATCCTTGTGAGGTAATCCAAGTGTGCATTGGTCAGTCTGTTTCTGTTTTTGTTTCACAATGTTCATTGTTGAGTTGCTTCTCCTTCCCTCGCATGTTTATGGCGTCGTCATTGCCCACAGATGCCAGATTTGACCTGTCAATTTGATTATCATCAGCAAAAAATGTAACAAGGGCTTTCAGAATATCCTCTCCTCGTGTTTGTCCCTGAAGGGGCAGTAAACATAAAAGTTCCTCTCTGAATGATTCGTTTTGAGGAAAGCGGACCCAAACACATAATTGGGCAATGTCACTAACATCAGTGCTTTCGTCAAGCGCAATACTTAAATACAGCACGGATATGTCAGTAGTCAGTTGCTTACCGATGTCCTCGCCGATGTCTTCTATGGGTCTTGTTATGGTCGAGTCTGAAAGTTGTAGTCCCTTAATTTGTTTTAAAATAGCTTCCTTATTTGTGAAATCAGCATACAATATTTCAGCTGAGGCCCAAAAACATTGTTTGACAATATCCGCGTCTGTGAAGGCCTTTGTGTTTCTTGCGAGTATCCAAGCAATCTCATATGTTGCCTCTGTCATTTTCTCTCCATCATTTGTTGTTGTCCTTTGAGCTGTCCTTTGAGTTGCGCTATTTTGTTGTTTCTGAGATTGTTTTGTGGCGGATATGTTTTGTCAAAATGGGCAAGTTGTGACTGGAATGTTGCTCTAAATTTGCTTGTTTAAGCGATTGACTGCCTTCTGGCAAATAAAACAAAGTGAGCTAGTCCCATTATGCAGTACAAAAAAATACTTGTCTGTCTAGTTCTCTTGGGACTTTGTGTTCTTTTTGTATCCTTCTCTTATCCACCAGTACTTCCCCTCGCACCCCCTTCTCACCCCAAAAAACTTTTTGTAAACTAACACTCACACACCCCCCTACTAGCACTGACTTTGCTGATATCTGTTTATTGAGGAAACTGTACTTACTATGACTGAGATATTTGGTTGTCCTACCTAGCTATCTTAAGATGAATGCACTAACTCTAAGTGGCTCTGGATAAGAGCGTCTGCTGCAGTGCATCCGGAAGTATTCAGACCGCTTGACTTTATCCAAATTTTGTAACGTTACAGCCTTATTCAAACATTTATTATAGGTACCTGCGGACACTCAATTAGCAGAAGTGGATTGTCTCACTGTGGTTTCCCGACGCACGCAGGTTGGTGGATGACCTGGCCTATAGAGCGCCCGTCCAGCGCTCTAACATTCATGGAAATGGAGTGGGGTAGAGTAGGGATGCCCAGCTCGGATGCCAGAGTAGCATCCATAAGACTCATATCGGCCCCCGAGTCGATGAGTATCTGGAGAGACTTGGAATAGTCGCTCCACCGCAGGGTGCATGGAGAGGGGGGCGAGTAGGGGGAGAAGCAAAATTATCCTTAGGACCCAGCAGAGTACTCATTCCTACCAATGATCTAGGTCACTTGAAGGGACAGGTAGGCACCTAATAACCGGAAATACTCCAATACAGACAACTCTGGGTGTTAAGTCTGCGTATGCATTCGGCTGGAGACAGCCTAGCCCTGCCGAGCTGCATCGGCTCTGGAAAAGGCAAATTGGCAATCTTCGGAGGCTCGTGGAGGAACCCGAGTAAACTCAAATCCTCTCGGGGACTTCCGAAGTTCATCAGATGTAAGGTGGGATCCTTGAGTGAGCGATTGGGACCACAATTAGATCTCTCCTCCCTCCTACGTTCCCGTAGCCGGCCATCGATCCAGATGGTTAAAGAGATGAGTGAGTCTAGATCCTTTCCGTAGTTCCTGGGCTGCAAGCTCGTCCTTTACTTCCTCCAATAATCTGTGCAGAAACATGTCGAACAGCGCTTCCGGGTTCCAGGCACCCTCCACTGCTAGTGTAAGGAAATCCACTGCATAGTCTTCCACACTGAGGGAGTCCTGCCGAAGCTGGACTAACTTCCGGGCAGCTTCTCTCCCGGATTTTGGAATCTCCATCGTAGCGCTCCGAGGGTAGTTAGCGGGGTTCCTGGGAAACCGGGGTGATAGCGCTGCTACCAGCCGGGTTACTGAGGGGCTGGGAGGTTACTATCATGGTAGGCTGCCTGGTATGGAACCCATGGAATTGTTCCCGCAATGCGAACAATGGTAGGTTGTGACATTCGGCCACGTCCTGGAACCCTTCCATCAGACCGCAAAGCAACTCCTCGTGTCTACTAAAGACGGCTCCTTGGGAGGAGATGGTGTTGCGGAGCTGGTCCAAGTCTGCTGGGTAAGTCAGGGCCAGTTCATACGATCACCTTTCAGGTAAGACCCAAATGAAGACTGTGTTGAAGTATTACAGCAACGGGGCAGGCAAACGACAGGTCAAGGCAGGCAGGGGTCAATAATCCAGAGTAGTGGCAGAGGCACAGGACGGCAGGCAGGTAGGCTCAGGATCTCTCTTACTTTGCTCCGTTCATTTTGCCTCGATCTTGACTAGTCTCCCAGTCCCTGCCACTGAATAACATCCTCACAGCATGATGCTGCCACCACCATGCGTCACCATAGGGATGGTGCCAGGTTTCCTTCAGATGTGACGCTTGAAAATCATGCCAAAGAGTTACATTTTGGTTTCATCAGACCAAAGAATCTTGTTTTTCATGGTCTAAGAGTCTTTAGGAGCCTTTTGGCTAACTCCAAGTGGGCACTCATGTGACTTTCATTGAGGAGTGGCTTCCTTCTGGCCACTCTACCATAAAGTCCTGATTGGTGGAGTGCTGCAGAGATGGTTGTCCTTCTGGAAGGTATTCCCATCTCCACAGAGGAACTCTAGAGCTATGTCACAGTGGCCATCAGGTTCTTGGTCACCTTCCTGACCCAGGCACTTCTCCTCCGATTGCTCAGTTACGGTACGGTAAAATCTCCCGTAATTTAATAAAATGCTCATTTACTTAGTCCTTCCATGAGAGATTAGTTTTGAGATCACCTTTGAAAATTAAAGTGAGAGTTTCTCTAATCCTGATTGAACCGTGTCCTAGCTTGCCACCCACGTTTCTAAGCCTAAAATAGTGTCCCAAATGACACCCTATTTCCTATACAGTGCACTATTTTTGACCAGGGCCACGAGGGTTCTGGTCAAATGTAGTGCACTATATAGGAAATAGGGTGTCATTTGGTACAGAACCATAGCCTCTGTAGGACTGGGAAGAGATGACCTGCTGGGTATAAAAGGTGTGTGTGGGGTCAGGATGACACCCTGCCAGTACTATGGAAAGACAATGGACATTATAACTGGAGAGGACCCAAAACCGGACTCAGCAAGAGGCCTACAACACATAGAAACAGGTAACTTCCTTATTCCTTTCAGCTCCTAGTAGAGCAGAGGGCCTCTACATTGCATCTCCAGCAGACTCTGTTCTAGGCGAGGTACAGTAAAGACACATAGAAATTCTGAGGAGATGGGAGAGATTCAGCAACTTTACTTCTCTAGTAATTCACAGTAGTTCTGACTGTGTGTGTGGGAAAAGGTTAAGTCACAATCATTGACTACAGTTAAACTAGACCAAGAGAATGTAGATCAAGGTCTTTCCTCTTTGCACTTTTCTGGTTAAAGAGGGATTATTGAGTGATTCAGAGGAGGACTTGAGTGGTCAATTACTGAAACATCACACAGTGGAGGAGAATAGGCCTATCTTTTGTCAAAGTGTTGGGTTGTGTCAAGGTTAAATAAAATTGCAAACAATCACAGTTACCTGCAGATATGGTTAGAATAGCCAATAACTTAGTTTATTTGTCCAGGAATATTGAACTAATCTGATTCCTTGTAAATGGCTATAGCTAATTTTCAAGTAATGAGAGGAAGTAGGTAAAGGTATGATGTTGTCATGAGCAGCACTGCAGATATTGAGATGAGTGAGATGCAAGACTTCACTCTCACACAGTCACACATGCTATCTGCACATGTGCACGGGTTCGCTTCACGCTGTTATATAGTGGTAGCCACAGGACCAAAGTGGGCATTTCCCCTTCCCGTGAGCATGCTTTTCCCATGTGAGCTCAAGGTTTCTCCATAATATCTGGCATGCTCACCCGAGAGTGGGAACTGCTGGCTTTGGCCTACTTGTTGCCCCCTCCGGCTTGCCCCACTGTTCCCGACAGAAAAATTGCCAGTGAGATGTCTCACCCTGGGGCAACCCCTCTCTGGGGTGGGGGTAATAACTAGACCAGAGTGGCCCTGCCCCGATCCCCCAAAAATGAGGGAGTGAGGTGTCTCGCTTTCTCTACCGTCTCTGGTTTAGCCTTGCGCTTCAATGCTCATAGTTGCATCTGTGTCATATCACTGAGTCTACCTTTATTAGCTATTCTTCTATAGCTGCACCAGAGGAGGCTGGTAGGGGGAGGACGGCTCATAATAATGAATTAATTCGTTATCATTCGTTCCAGCCATTACGATGTGCCCATCCTCCCCATTTAAAGTGCCACCAGCCACCTCTGAGAGACACGTAATGCAACAGAACACAGTGACTGACTGACAGGAAGATGAGGACCAGAGACTGCACTATCATTAAATAAACCCTCTGTCTGTGTGCTTTGTCCAAGCACATAAACTGGAAGAAAAAACAAATAAGCAAAACATGCAAAATGTTGGTACTAATCAACCTCTATGGATTCATTTAACATCTTATTTGTACATTTTCTAAATAATTCAAGATTGTTCATGTATAAATATTAATTGTTGCGAATTTCATTTTTGGGGATGCAATCTAAAATGTTGTGGTGTAGGCCTACACATAGGTGCATTACTGATGTCATAGTTATAGTATATTTCTGGGAAACCATTAATAGGGTAATGTAGCCCTTATCTGATCTGTTTTACTTACTTACTTCTTCTTCTTCTTACCTATGTGGAACATAAGTTGTTTGGGATGGGAGAAGTGGTAGGTTTTCACGCCAGTAGGGTTTAAAATGATGATACTGGCTGCTCACTAACATTCTGACCAGACTTCACACACGCCTGCGTCTGCATGCGCCATCACGCCCATGTTGATTTTGTCCCCACAACACCAGATGCGATCAGGTCACACAGGTTTAAATATCAAAACAAACTCTGAACCAATTATTTTATTTTGGGGCCAGGTCGAAAAGCATGAAACATTTATGGCAATTAAGCAAACTAGCTTGCTGTTGCTAGCTATTTTGTCCTATGATATAAACATTGGATTGTTATTTTACCTGAAATGCACAAGATCCTCTACTCTGACAATCAATCCACAGATAAAACGGTAAATCGAATTTGTTTCTCGTTATCTCTCCTCCTTCCTTCAGACTTCTTTTTCTTCTTTGGACTTTATATGGTGGTTGGCAACCAACTTTACAGCATTACTACAACCGACTGGAGTGTGGACCTCAGTTCATCTTTCAATCACCCACGTGGGTATATGCTCCTAAAAACCAATGAGGAGATTTGAGAGGTAGGACTTGCAGTGATATGAACATCACAAATAGAACCAAGTTCTATTTTAGCACCCAGCTACGCACACACTCGCTGGCGTGCGCGAGCATTGTAAGTGCAATGATTGAACAACATGTATGTGTTCATTTATTTTGCAACGACACGCGAGCAGTGTGTTCAGCATTTAAGGCGCTGGAGAATAACAAATACTCTTTAAAAAATGTTTTGATACAGTATGTTATGTCATGCTGCTACTGTTAGTGTGCACACAGTACATATTTTGTTTATTTACATATTTCATAAAAACCCAAACATTATGGTCAGCGTGTCTCAAGTCAATTCCATGCTATGCTAACATATTAAGGACTTGATGATTAATTGACAAATGTGTTAGCTCTGGAACAGGGCTGGGGGTCCCGAGGAGAGGAGAGGTTTGAGAACCCCTGGGTTAGATTACTGGGTCTGGCCTTCCTATATCAAGGACTCTAGTGTCATCGTAAATCGAGTAAATTGGGTGAAATATGAAGGCTGGGCCATACGGACACAAAACAAGGGGGAGAAGGATAAGAATGACCTCATCGGCCACCGTCCCTACCTTCTGTCTCCCTCTGAGCCCTGAGGAATGCGTCCCAAGTGGCAACCTATTCCCTATATAGTGCACTACATTTGACCAGGACCCCTATGAAGTGCACTATATAAGCAATAGGGTGTCATTTTGGATACAGCCAAGGACCCCCCCCCCAGAAGGAAGGTCACAATTTCATGAATGGCATCCTAAATAGCCCCCCTCATAAAAGGCTTGTTCAGGGCCCCTGAATGGAGCAGGTAGGTACATGGCCTGCACTTGAAAGCAGCATTGAGAGGCATTCTTCCTTTCTATCAGTCAGACCCCTGGAACAAAGAAAACAGGTGGCCATACTGTCGTTTTCCGCTTAATTTCACAGCCAAACACTAACAGGCTGGTGGAGAGAGGGAAGGACAGCCTCCAGTTCCTTCTCTCTCTCTGCTGTTTGCTTTGACATCCTTTGTGTACATTGCTATGCAGGTGCCGATTAAGCTCTCTCTCTCTCTCTCTCTCTCTCTCTCTCTCTCTCTCTATATATATATATATATATATATATATATATATATATATATATATATACATATATATATACAGTATATATATATACACACACCCTGGTGATCTATGATCTTTATCTCCAAACCTTCAAAGTGTTAGAAAGTCTCAAATGAAGTAATATGCCCTCACTGATGTACTCGCCTATACATTCAGACATACACATAGAGATTCTGTATAATGCAACACGACAAATTAACTTAATTTGCAAGTCTTTTAGGGTTAATGGTGTTCCTGTTAGTTGTTTGGGTTAGTTGTGTGACTGAGACAGAGAGACTTATTCATAATTTGACCGATATGCTGTTGACAAAGTGCACTCTTAATTTTGGGACTTTAATTCAACGTACAACTACATAGTGCAAGTGCAGACAATATTGTTTTGGTTCTGCAGCCAGATAGCTTCCCTGAAGCCAGTGTGGGGAGATTCAAACATACCTGTTGGATTCAGTGGGATTCTCTTAATAGACTTTTACTGTACATGGAGGAATTACAGTTATGTGTTGCATAAAATGTTTTTTTTTTTGCCTTATTACCGTATTAATCACACCATTGACGAAAAATGTACAAATAAATGAAATGACACAAGGATTTGAAACTGGAGGTATTCATGTTAGAGGAGAGCGAAATAGTGAATCCCAGAAGAACCAAATGAAACATGTTGTCAGTTTTTGTTTTGTGTGTGTCTGTGAGCGTGGTATGCAGCGTCAATTGGGGGAACGGGGGCCTTAGGTTGAGACTGGCAGCTAGGTTTGAAAAAGCTGCACCGCCCTGAAAAAAAAACACAGCCAGGAATGTGTAACCTCTCATTTGGAAAATACCATTACTTGTTCTCAGGTATCACCCAGAGAGAGAGAGAGAGGGAGGGAGGAGGATAAAGTGTGTGTGTGTGTGTGTGTGTGTGTGTGTGTGTGTGTGTGTGTGTGTGTGTGTGTGTGTGTGTGTGTGTGTGTGTGTGTGTGTGTGTGTGTGTGAGAGAGAGAGAGAGAGAGAGAGAGAGAGACTGTACCAAAGCCACCCCAGCAAAGCTAATGAGTAGACACTATGTCCTCTAATGTCATCATAATAGTTTCCTAATATGAAACCGTGCCTACCAGGTGTGGAGACATACACAGTTTTTTTTTACCACGTTTGAAGTGTAGTTTCCATTTGTTTTGGATGGGTCACCCCCCATTAGTATTGTTATTGCCTGACATACCTGGGTTCAAATCATATTTGAGTACAAGTTATTGTTTGTACTCTATATTGAACTCTTATGACAATTGTATTGCAGTGTGATATGCTGCTTGTTTGTCTGAATGTACATTTATTTTGTTACCATATAAAGCCTCTTTCTTTAATCGGCTCTGATGGAAATGATGAATAGTAGGCCTGGATTCAAAATGTGATGTCAAAAAAACCAAGTGTTAATGCACTTTGAGTTTTCCAATCGATTTGCTGAGGAATAGAGGGTGACTCGTCGGAGGAGAATAAGGATTAGGATTAGAGCATTCCTCCTGGGATAGGTAGGTCTGCTCCACAACAACAACATCCAGAGGTTCATCCAAAAGTGTGCGGCACCAATTCTAATCACTTACTCAGCACGCCAACTGGCATCACTCCAGTGTTTATTAGTAGGTGGGTGTGTGTGTGTGTGTGTGCATGCGCGCGTGTGTGTGTGCATGCGCGCATGCGTGTGTGCGTGTGTATCACCTGTCATTGAGACACAGGGTCACCGGAGTGCCCAGGGGCTTTCTCTTTGCTTGACAGGATCAGAACTCTAGTTTTCCACGCAAGGACACTTGAAGCGTGGAGGCAGTAGTACATCAATAGACCTAAATAGAACATCACCATGGAAAAAAATCTAATGTTAAGCAGGTTTTTCATGGCTGTCGTCAACATATTGTTAATCTTGAGGCAACTAAACACCAGTTTCCCATACAAAGATCCTTGAGTGTCAGAGGCAGTAAGTAGCATATCATCTACAGAACATCACCAAGGCTACAATCTTCATAAGCTGTAGTCAACAAAATGTTCATCCATAGAAAACTAGCTAAACCCTTTCTGGGCTTTGCACTTTGTACAGACCTGTAGTAAAAGGCCTGCAGAGCTTACATCTCTGACCTAGGCCTGCACAAATCAGATCAAAGCGGTTTGATGTTTACATCCCGGGTGCGTCTTCTTTGCAGCAGTGCATAGATGTCAACACACCCATCATTCCTGGAAGGATCCAGTATTTATAGATCGCATTTCCAACCCAGCACCCGTATTGTTGTTACTCCCATATTTCCTTTGCCTGGCTCCCTCTGGATCTGAGTGTCACAAACTTGTGACCTTCCTCTGAACCCAATCTCATTAAGTGTTACAGGACCAAGCTTATTATTAGGTCTACCCTATTAATTTTAAATCTATCTAATTAATTACCTCATTGACATTCTCTTGCTCTTGCTACGTCTCTCTACCTTTCTGCTCCAAATTGAACAGCTATCTCTGCTCCAATATCTGAAATAATCAGAGGAACTGAAACATTTCTCAGTGGGTCTTTTCAGAGTCAGTGACAAATTCCTCTTTAATACTGCATTCCACTGATACAGGCCTAAATGCATCACCACACAAAGTAATTTGATTGGCTGAGATTAAATGTCATATACGGCAGCAGGTAGCCCTTAAGCAGGGCACTAACCCCTAGTTGCTCTGGATAAGTGTTGACTAAAATGTGAAGATTGTTTGATTTATGGTAAAATAATGTTACAGTTTCACCATGTTTCTTTTTCACAATGTTGGCACAAAAGATGAGTCACGAAATGAACATGATAATCCAAAAATACTGCCTGAATGCTGCCAGGAACTACTGACTGTATATGTAGAAATTCTAGTGAGGCACCGACAGCATAATAGTTGTAATCACTTACTAAATCATGAATAGTGTCAGATCAAACCACAACTTGTTTGTGGGACAATGGAAGGGCAACACCACCTGGCCAGGACTGTGAATTCAAACCCTACCATTAACAATCACTTTATGTGTATTCCAAATGGCACCATATTCCCTATATAGTGCACTACATTGACCAGGGCCCATAGGGCACTATATAGGGAATAGGGTGCAATTTGGGACACAGTCCTTGGCATAAACCAAAACAATGAAAGGCCACTAACACAAAAGAACACAGAGGAGAGAAAGAACGAACCCTGAGCAGCAGAGTACACAATGAGTCTAACCCACTTGTTTATCACTTGGCAGTAGTCCTGTCATAACAACTACCCATGGTTCTTAGTGTTGTTGTCCCAGGCCGCCCGCCATTGGCAGCGTGATCGAGGAGGCTCTGAGCTTGTGCCCCATCCATGCCCTGATTAAAAGCCTAGGGCTGTGTTCCAAAGGCACCCCATTTCGTAACTAGGTCACTACTTGGATACGGAGCCCAGCACCCTATTCCCAGGGCTCAATAGGGCTTTGGTCAAAAGTAGTGCACTATATAGGGAATAGGGTGCCGTTTGGGACGCATCCTAGGTATGTCTTGGGTCAATATTGCATCCTCTCCGGCCTGGTACTTTGGCGCAGATGGCACAATTGCTGTTGCTGCATTGTTTAACTACTGCTGTTTTGTGGACATTTATCAATTGGTAGCTGTGAGAAATCAATGAGGAGAAGCATGAAGAAGTTGCTGATTGTCACCAGGTGAGACTGTACTTTGTGAGGTCATAACAGAGCATGTTGATCACCCCATTTGATATTATAACAGGTGCTCAACTTTGCCCTAATTAATAGGCTACTGACTTTCATAACAGGTGGTGACAGCAGATTTGGCATGCATTGTGATTCATCTTTGTAATTAACCTGATATTGATATCATTCCTGCATGCATCATCTACCTACTAATCTGGTCCAACGAGCCAACTACTGTCTCTCTCTCTCAGTCGCAAATGAGCCTGAGGACGAGGTTATCCACCTATACTTATAGTATGAATAATGCAGCACACGGGAGTCGAAAGTAAAGAGAATTAATTAATTACACTTCACAGGTAATAGTTGCTCCTGTCAATGCAGGGTGTGTATCTAGTATTTCAAGTATCTAGTTCCAGTAATTGTCCTGGCTCTCAGTATACAGATTGAACCCTTGCCGTAATTACAGCATTTTGAATACATTTGCTGTGGAGCTACAGAGAGAGAAAGAGAGAGAGAGAGAGAGAGAGCTTGTTCGGCACCTGCATAGAAATGTACACAAAGGATGGCAAAGCAAACAGCAACACTGTAGGTTTTACCACCAAGTTTTACCATCATTTGGGACGCATCACAAGTGTTACAATGTGTGCTAAATGACTCTCGGAAAGGTAATCCCGAAGTTATATCTATCTATTATATAAGGGTGATTTACTGTAGATAGCAAAATGCACACTTCATTCCAATACGCTTATCAGACACAATGTTGGGAGAGAAAAGCAAGATTACACCTCCATGGGGGAGGAGCATCCGGGTGCAGATGATGCGTACCGACGACACCTGGTCGGTATGTGCGCACGCAACCTGAACTCGTGATGTGTTCCAAGGTCTCGGGGTGCTACGCACATACCAGCCGGCGCACTAGCTCTGATCCATTGTGTTATATTAGTACGTTAATATCGTAGTGGTCGACTTTGGGAGAGCAATTACTTTACATATGAAGTGGGAGAGCTAGCTAGCTATGTCAGGATGAATTTTGTTTTTATAATTTTTTATATAATGTTACTACCAAAGATCACAACAACCAAGCAACCACTGTTGCTTGTGCGTTAACTGCCTGTGACCTTAAAAAATTGCTACACTGGCTAGCTAGCTAGTAGTTTAGCTAACTAGCTAGCAAAGATACTGGTAACTAGCCCCTGTCGTCTGTGCTACTAGCTAGCTAGTAGTGTCTAATTCTAAAAGTAATTTCACCACACCTGCTGTTGGTGGAGGTAATGCACCATCCTCTCTGGCACCATTCCACATCCTGTCTCATCTCGCATGTCTGACAGCATCTGTGGTGTGAGAAGGTACAGTATCTGCTGGAGCCAGACCCAATTGCCACTGGGAGCAATTTATGATCCAGAAAAGAATCCAACATTAAACTGCACCGGGAACTACACTTCACCTGTGGTTTTGGCAAAGGTATTCCTGCTCTACATGGTATTAACATTATGGCGTGACGCTCCTGATCCAAAAATACGACTACCTGCAGCTAATTCCTCTGGTTGGGGCTTTTGTTGTGAGAAGACAGGCAGGTAGGGCAGGCAGACGTTGCTCTCTCTGGATAACAGGCCTTGAGGCATTCTCTTGTCTGACGTTGATTAACTTTACAGATGATAAATAATTACATCTGGAACATTTCATGAGTAATGCCTGTCGTTATGTATGGCCTATGTAAAAACCTGTAAATTAAAAATGCGAAAAGATCATGTACATTCAGTGACACAGTTTAAGCAAGCTCAATGAAGAATCTCCATCCAAAATAGTTTTTTTGTCCAGGACTAGGCTTTATCTGTGGCCGGGACACCGCCGCTCAAGGTACAGAGTACTGTACACGAAGTTGCCTATTTCAAACATTTCATAAGATTGCATGTTAAAACATAGAATGCTTGAACAAGATAGCATTGCCCTATTGTTGATCTCACAGAACCACCATTAGAGTACTGTGGCTGTTTATGAACTATTCTGAAAATGTTTTAGGGATATTCCACAGGACTGCTCCTCAGTTGTTGTGCTCCTAGCTGAAATGACTGGAAATAGCTAGAGAGTGACTGGGCTTGGCAGAGCTGAGAGAGAGAGAGAGAGAGAGAGAGAGAGAGAGAGAGAGAGAGAGAGAGAGGATTACTGCAGCATTCAGACATACTGACTGACTGACAGAGTGCTGAATGATAGCTGTCTGCAAATTCCCATAATCACGTCTGAGAAGTGTGCACCAGGGCACATAGAGGATCAGTGAGGTTAGTCCCTGTGGTCGAGCAGGGTTTCGTGAGATCCGTTGGCACTGGCATGGCTGGGAGTTGGATAACAGGGTGTGTGGAGGTATCGAGCGGCTGGGGCAGGGCGGCTGAGGCTAAGTTCTGGCCACCCCTCCCTGACGTATCTAGCACACAGTCCCATTGTTTGCCTCATAGACTCGCAAATTCCTGTCGAGTCGAGGAGATTCCTTGCGGTGTAATGGGCTATTATGTTAGAAGCTGGAACTATTCAAAAGCCCAATGAGTTACACCAAAGCTAATGTCTCTGGGGAGTCCCGTGCAGAGAGGCTGCATAGCTCAGAAGGTGAGGACCATTGTTGCAAGGGCTGCTAGGGGCTCGGAGCCTGTCCACGAGTTGTTAACCTTTTCTAAGCATCCAGGTACACTGATGAACTAACTGCTATCCACCACAACACAGCAACACTTTAGAGAAAGGATTAGGGGGTAAACATAACCTCTGCATACTGATGTCATGAAAGGTCATCTTCTCTGTCTTGGGTGAACAGATCCACAGTTTGGAACCTGAATGGAAAAGTACAAAGACCCAGTGAGTCTTTTGAAATTAGTTATCAGGGTTTAGGGGCTGGAGGACTTTTGGAAAGTTTAAATGGTGATAACGCAATTATAAAGGGCACCACCACCATCATTACTGTTGTCATTATCATCACTACTGACCACTGGCGCAATAAAACATAACAGTTATCAAACATCTGATCAGTTAATCTATATCAAGTTAATTTGTGTTCCCCAAGAGAGTGTAAATATCAGCAGATTGATCTCTGATAAATCTTTCCCCTGTAGTCAACAGGAAATCCTGTAAAAACACCATCAAAGTAGAGACAGTTCTTCAGAACAGGCCAGAGGCACAATGTTTGCTGTTGATTTGTTATTTGGCTAAATAAGCTGGTAAGGAAATGTAGACTTTTCTTCTTCTATTTGCTTGGAGTGTCTCTGGCACCTGTTGTAGCCGGCATCTGATTGACAGATACAAACTAGAGAGGAGGGATCGAATAGTTTGGAAGTAAAGGACTTTAAGAAATGCTGAAGATTTTGTTAAAACATAAAACGTCTATTTTTTGTAACTCACCACAAACACATGTTGTGTAACATGCATCGACTGCAAGGCTGAGATTTAAAAGGGGGAAATCTGACAGTTTAAAGCATAGCAATTTCACCACAGTGATCTCGGCTTTGCAAAAGATGCAGAAAGTGCCCGAGGTGCTGAAAATGACATCAAAGAGCTATCCAGTTCTACTCTCCAGGCTCTAGGCTATTATAGGCTGGCATGTGGCATAACCTCTTCAGTTCCTAATGGCCTGAAAACCACAGTAAGTGATCTCTGCCATACAGTGAGGAGTCATGTAGTGAGAATTTCACAGTGTAACGAGCATGGTATTGCCCGATTAGCTAAGATGTTTTGACATGCCAATAGACTTCTACAGGGTCTGTTGAAGTTGGACCCTGAGATAATCCAACAGAGTATACCACTCAATACAGAACATACACTGAGTGTACAAAACTTTTGCACTCAGAACAGCCTCAATTTGTTGGGGCATGGACTCTACAAGGTATCAAAAGCGTTCCACAGGAATGTTGGCCCATGTTCTCCAATGCTTCCCACAGTTGTGTCAAGTTGGCTGGATGTCCTTTGGGCAGTGGACCATTCTTGATACACACGGGAAACTGGATGGCACACATAAACACTCCATGTCTCAATTGTCTCAAGGCTTTAACATCCTTCTTTAACCTGTCTCCTCCCCTCCATCTACACTGATTGAAATGCATTTGACAAGTTGCATCAATAAGAGATCAAAGCCTTCACCTGGATTCACCTGGTCAGTCCATATCACGAAGAGAGCAGGTGTTCATAATCTTTTGTGCACTTAGTGTAGGCCACTGGTCAAATGTCACATATTATGTTCTAGTTTAGTAACTTACATATAACCCCCCCCCACACACACACACACACTGGCCCCAATCACTGCTCTTATTGAGTTCTATGGGCCTGTAGTGAATCTGCGTCACATATGGCACCCATTTCCCCACATAATGCCGATAGGGCTCTGGTCAAAAGTATTACACTATATAGGGAATAAGGTGCCATTTAGGACAGGGCAGTCAGTGGGGGGGATAATAGCAAGGGCTGATTAGAATGAAAAGAAAAGGAATGCAAGGGGTATCTGCTGTGGTGTCAGGAGTTTGGGGTATATTGTGGAGGAGGAACAAGGACACTAAGGCCCTTTGGGCTTGGTAAAGGCTGATTAAGAGATGCCAGCTGTAAATGATGGCTTTTATGTCTCAACAGAGAGACTGGAGGAAGGTGGGTCTCTAAGGACAGGGCTGGTGTTAGAGAATGGCTTCAAAGGCTTTATTAAGCTGTTTATGTGTACATTTTGCTGTGTCACAACTCACTTGTCTCAGAAAATGGGTGTCAGATAGCCTAAAGATTAAGAGCATTGGGACAGTAACTAAAAGGTTGCTGGTTTGAATCCCCAGGCTGGCTGGGTGAAAAGATCTGTAGATATGCACTTAACCCTAATTACTCCTGTGAATCAATCTGGATAGGAGTATCTGTAAAATGAAAGCAACACTTGAACATTCATAAGACGGACTACAATGTACAGTTAATTGTCTTAAAATTGACATATTTCTTGATTGAAATGGAGATGAAAAGCACCTCTGACTAGCTACAATTATGCAGTAAGCTAAGCAATGCATGTAACTTGTGTCCTGGTATTCACACAAGAGATCCTCCCTTGCAGCTGTTTGACAAATTGTAAAGCTTGCATCGGTTTAGCACACTGATTAAAGGTTGAGGTTAGCCTTATTTTTCATATCACGCTTTGGTAAGCTTCCATATAATCATTTTATTTAACACTTTCTCTCTCATTATCCCAGGTCTCCCAACAGTCTCAGAGTGCATCACAAATGCCACAGTATTCCCTTAAGAGTGCACTACTTGATGCTGGTCAAAAGTAGTGAACTATTTAGGGAGTAGGGTACCATTTGGGATGCACACTGGGGCTCAAAGGACTTCTGTTTATTCCTGTTCTTTATGGATCTCATTATTCACTGTTGACTCAATGCTAACATGCATCCCAAATGGCACCCTGTTTCTTATATAGTGCACTGCTTTTGACCAGAGCCCCATCAAAAGTAGTGCACTACATAGAGAATAGGAAACCATTTGGGATGCAGACCCAGTTTTCAGAGGCTGCCTGTGGTTGGTAATACCTGGCTGTGTGTAGCAGTGAAGTGGATTGCATGCAAAAACAGCTTTGTGAGTACAGATCCCATTCCCACTGCTGTGGTTTCTCTGCTGCTCTGTAATTCAGATGATAAACAAAGAGGCAAGAGCTCAGACTCGGTGAAAGGTCACTGATCTGAACTCAATCGTTCTAAGGATTATTCATAAATCTGATTTGATCACCTTTTTTTTATCACTAACCACTTTGATGCATCTCTATAACTACTTGAATTGAACCATCTCATGTGGTGTTTTTGAGAATCCAAACGTGATGTGAGTGTAACAGAAGGAATACCAGGAGAGATTTAGTGATTTTAAATAAGTGTGACAATTTATTTCCCTAAGTTTTGCCAAATGTATCTTGGCGACAAAAGCATTTCACAGAAATGACATACAATTATCACATGGATGGGGCCAATATGGCTATAAATAAATTGAATAAATAAAACATAGGGACAGAACAATGTGCATTAATTATTATACAATATGTATAGAGAAATCTCAGACAGCAATAAATAGAACCAAATATAATCAGAAAATGCTAAAGTTCTAATGGATAACCATAAGATCATTTAGAAAGGTCTGTTGTCAAAAGTAGTGAAACTTAGTCAAACTGTGATAACGCCTGAAATCAATCAGCTGTGTTTCTTATGCCAGGTCATAGAGTCAATTCAATAAGTCTATGAGATTGTGATCTTCTATGAATCCATTGTTTTCTTGAGAGAGCAGACACAAGAACCTTGGACAGGATACACTGTAGCAGCAACAGTGCTTCTGATGCTGTTGAGTAGCTGTCCCTCAAATCCAGTGATAATCAGAGGCATGCATAGAGTAAAGTTTCAGCCATTCAATGTATTAGCTATGATCTGAAGTTCTGTTTGAGGGTTGCTGCTGAAGTCCAAAGGTGTGTCAACAGTACACAGGAGGACCATCGAGTGTCCGTCTTTGTCTTTAGGATGTGGTGTCAATAAAGTTGACTCAAGTTCATTGCATTTCTCCTGCATGTGTCTCCAACCATCTGCATCTCTCTGACACTGCACCCACCATCACTGCCATTCACCCCCTTTAATGACCCACACTGTGACTGAGCCAACATGGGGTCCAGTAGCAGGCTTCCTGTGGAGTATCTTATGCATCTCGAGGGACCAAAGCATATGAGTCCCCAATGACAGGTGGATAGAGAGAGATAGATGAATCTCTGCCCTCTCTGTGTGTGAGACAGAGTATGTGGACATCTCCCTTCTCATCTCTCTTCTCGTGCCCTGTGTTGTTGTCCCACCATCAATTTCTCCAGCAGCAAGCGAGCTTTGACTGCGGCCTGAAGAGCTGATGGGCCCACCACTTTTTGGTCTCTGTATTTCACCCTGGAGAGAAATAGGAGAGACCCATTAGACACCAATGATTAGACTTAACTCAATTCAATACAACTGTATTTATCCCCTGAAGGGCTATGAAGACTGTTGAATTCAGGTGATGTTTATTTGCATACTAAAACCACAAGGTTGGCCTGGCCTGTCAATCAGATGTAGGATCTTAATTTGGTCAACCCTTTGCAGGAGAACTTTCTTGCAATGCAATAAATGTAAACTTGCAGTGTATTTGAGGTTTAAAAGTCCACTTTGAAATTTCAAACTGTGTTTTCCCTTCACGAAAAATGTATATTTACTATAATCCACATAGAGTAATTCACATTTCATCTAGTTGCAGGATTATTTTCCTGCTGTAACAAACTGGCTCAAATTAAGATCCTACATATGTCTCGCCTGCAGGTTTCTTTTGACACATCAAACCTAAATGCTCAGCAATTTGCCATATATGTTTCCATTTTATGAATGTGAGCAGACACTGGCGCCTGACTGAGCGGGGGTAGGTTTCCAACCCTGATGCCACATGAGAAGAGCTGTGCCAGGTGAAGGCTCCATTACAGGGATCACTATGACATTTATGCAAGGGAAAGTGATACATGCCCTCATAGTCTGAGTGGGGAAATTCCATCACATAAATAAATTAGAGAAAGAAAACTGTTTCTTTGTTGTTTCTAAACTTTCACATTCTTACATTTCATATTTCAGTGAGACTCTCTCCCATAATATAATATACTATGCTTGAGGGCCAGCACTCTCTCAAATTACGTCTTTATATCCCCCATTGACTACACAATGCGTGCCGCCTGAGCTTCACAGCGGCACAGATCCTCCTACAGTTTTACCCACGGAGAAAGTATGCACTCTGCTAGATTACGTCTATCTTTCGTGAGGTTATAATTACAATGTCCATTTATTTTGCAATTAGACCTGTGGTATTCTCTTCTTACCTTTTAATCCTACTCGTCTTGGCTGCAAACTTGTGTTTGCACTGATGCCTCTCAGCACAGTCAGCGCCCACGGCGGGCTGGATCGCTGTGTCTGGCGTTACTGCTGCTGCAGCATATCTGAAGAAGAGCGAAAGTACACAAGACATGAACATAGAGTCAGTCGGGTTTCCATTAATCATAACGTTTCGAAACATTTAAGGGGGGAAATAACAAGACGAGGTGTAAACCTGTTCACACAGGTTACGATGATTTGCATTGTTGACAGCTCAAATGAGAATCGAATTGAATAGATTGCCAAGATAAATAGAAAAGGCGTTTTGAAATACCAAGCACGGGTGATTTATTGATCATAAGCTACAATGTTGCAACATCCACATAGCAGTAGCAGAGTGGAACGCGCGTAATTACCCCAAATATTAGGCTAATAACATAATGTAAGAAGTTTTTGACATGTTTTAACTAAAGTTATTGGGCTAATATTATATAACATGTTGTACCTCAGGTAAATTTCAAGCTGACAGAAGTTTGTACATGTGCTGTCATCTTCATGGACGCACTTGCAGCGAGGGTCCTGCTTGGAGAGGGCGGGATCCTTGATGGCGCGCTTCTTTCTGGAAGCGTTGCCCAGACCGTAGGAAACCACGCGCCTAAAGAAATTAAAGAAATTATTAGCCCACTGTAACCAAGCCAGTTACATTACATGTAACAATAGAATAGAAGAAATATAATCAATTGTCGGTCGTAAAAGTGACTTACTCAGGCGTGTTGACCCATATGATGTCCAGGTGACAGAAGTAAACGCACTCCTTGTCCAGGAACGTCGCGCAAGAGCATCGCTTGTTCCTGATGTGGCGCACTGGCACCGGGGTGGCTGTTGTGGAAGCCGCTGTATCCTCTTCCATAGGAGCGGATGAGACTGTGAGGGAGAAAGTATGTTAATTACCTAAATTGAATACTATTGAATAATATAATAATATTGAAACACCTATGCCAGAAATTATAACATAAGATGCTATTGCATAGGCTATTGTAATTTATCGACTACGATTGCGCAGTTATTGTGTTGGATTCATTATGTTGCTTCAGGATTAAAGAGTGTAAAATATATATATTGTTACCTAGCCTATTGTGGCCATTCATGTTAAAAAAGTGAATCAAATAATACTGAAAACACAAGATATTCAATAGTTGCTAAAACATGAGGCTCGTTTTGGAAGATCTTACCCGCATGTAAAATTCCAGAGTACATCATTGACAACATGGAGCAAATTATTCTCAAATCCATTTTTTATATTTCTTTAGAACAGTTAAAATAATCTTGTTTACAAAATGGAATATTCCCTTTTTAATGAAAAGGCTCCAAAAAGCCAGCAAAAAGCGACACCGGTGCCAACTGCGTAGGTTCGCATACAAGGTACGTTCACAAAGGAGTGCAAAAGCATTCCACTTGCACGGTTCTGTCAGTGCCTCCACATGTGCACCTTCTGCCCTTTATATACTAAGCACTTACCACCTCCTCCCTCCCCACTGCAGTCGCGTGTAAACAGTTTTGTCCTTTGACTTATTCGTAGACAATGCTGTTTGTTAATAATCACCGACAAGCAACGTGCAGCCCAAGATAAGAACTGTGGATGGAGACGCCGGGAGGCAGGCGGCGACGCGAGCCAAGTTTTGACCAAGGAAGTTCTGAAGACGTAAATGCAAACATTTTACAGTAGATGGCGACCAAGTATCAATGTATTAGCTTTACAATCGCATCAGCTCTCTAAAACGATTTAATTTCCATAGAATGTATAGTCAGGTCCATCATTTTTGGCACCCTTGATAAAAATGGAGGTCCCTGTTTTCAATACTCTAGCTCTTCAATACACTCCCCTTGCGAGGATAACTACACAGGCTTGATTGGAGAACTGGACTGACCTCTTCAATTCAAACCACAGGTTTTGAATTGGGGTTCAAGTTCGGTGACTGAGATGGACATTGCAAAATGTTAATTTAGTTGTAAAATAACATTTGTGTGTGTGTGTGTTGATTTTGAGTAGTGCTTCGAGTTATTGTCTTGCTGGAAGATCCACTTGTGGAAATGTGTTAGCCTCATGGCAGAGGCAACCAGGTTTTTGGCTAAAATGGTAAAGTTAACAAGGGCCCCAGGACCAATGGAAGTGAAATAGCCCCATAACATCAAACATCCACCACCATATTTTACCTTAGGTATGAGGTAGGCCTACTTTTCTGAATATGCTTTTGTTTTTCAACGCCAAACCCACTACTGCTGTGTTTGACCAAAGAGCTCTATTTTCATGTCATCTGACGACAGCACCGGTTCCAATCCAAGTGCCGATTCCGTAATATCAAACTCCAAGCGGTGCAATGGGCAGATTACATGAAAATAGATATCTTCAGCCATGAACACGTGGTGAGTTTGACTTTGAACATCAGACTTCCAGTGACACAATAACCCAGGCACAAGGCCTAATCAAAATCTGACTTCCAGTGAGACAATAACCCAGGCATAAGGCCTAATCAAAATCTGACTTCCAGTGAGACAATAACCCAGGCACAAGGCCTAATCAAAATCTGACTTCCAGTGAGAGGCATAAGGCCTAATCAAAATCTGACTTCCAGTGAGCATAACCCAGGCACAAGGCCTAATCAAAATCTGACTTCCAGTGAGACAATAACCCAGGCACAAGGCCTAATCAAAATCTGACTTCCAGTGAGAGGCACAAGGCCTAATCAAAATCTGACTTCCAGTGAGACAATAACCCAGGCACAAGGCCTAATCAAAATCTGACTTCCAGTGAGACAATTCCAGGCACAAGGCCTAATCAAAATCTGACTTCCAGTGAGACAATAACCCAGGCACAAGGCCTAATCAAAATCTGACTTCCAGTGAGACAATAACCCAGGCACAAGGCCTAATCAAAATCTGACCTCCAGTGAGACAATAACCCAGGCACAAGGCCTAATCAAAATCTGACTTCCAGTGAGACAATAACCCAGGCACAAGGCCTAATCAAAATCTGACTTCCAGTGAGACAATAACCCAGGCACAAGGCCTAATCAAAATCTGACTTCCAGTGAGACAATAACCCAGGCACAAGGCCTAATCAAAATCTGACTTCCAGTGAGACAATAACCCAGGCACAAGGCCTAATCAAAATCTGACTTCCAGTTCCACTTCCAGTGAGACAATAACCCAGGCACAAGGCCTAATCAAAATCTGACTTCCAGTGAGACAATAACCCAGGCACAAGGCCTAATCAAAATCTGACTTCCAGTGAGACAATAACCCAGGCACAAGGCCTAATCAAAATCTGACTTCCAGTGAGACAATAACCCAGGCACAAGGCCTAATCAAAATCTGACTTCCAGTGAGACAATAACCCAGGCACAAGGCCTAATCAAAATCTGACTTCCAGTGAGACAATAACCCAGGCACAAGGCCTAATCAAAATCTGACTTCCAGTGAGACAATAACCCAGGCACAAGACCTAATAAAAATCTGACTTCCAGTGAGACAATAACCCAGGCACAAGGCCTAATCAAAATCTGACTTCCAGTGAGACAATAACCCAGACACAAGGCCTAATCAAAATCTGACTTCCAGTGAGACAATAACCCAGGCACAAGGCCTAATCAAAATCTGACTTCCAGTGAGACAATAACCCAGACACAAGGCCTAATCAAAATCTGACTTCCAGTGAGACAATAACCCAGGCACAAGGCCTAATCAAAATCCACAAAGAAATGCTTAATTGACCTCAAAATACTTATTTGCAATGACCATCTCTGTCTCCGGACTTGAACCCTATTGAAACCATGTGGTTTGAATTGAAAAGGGCAGTCCATAAGAGCAGATGAAGGATATCAAGGATCTGGAAAGATTCTGTGTGGAAGTATTGTGTAACACTTTCCCTGTCTGTCACTGCTCTTGCTCAACAAAAATGTCCTGTGTGTCATCACAACTTTTGGAGATATTAACAAAACCATTTTGTGGTAAATTTATACATTTTTAAAAATGTTTAAAAAGTTGTAGGTATATTCCAATGAAGTTAGATCTATAATTGTTTTTTGAATATACACATAGGAAGGCCTTAAGATATATAATCCACTTGTTTTTTGAATATACACGTAGGAAGGCCTTAAGATATATAACCCACTTGCTTAGAGAGTAAATTGGGTCTAGGCCCCAGTCCATCAGGGATTTCTGTATAGACCTATTTAATCTATACTAATATTTCGAACCAAAGTAGCTTGCCTTCTGCATAAAGACCCAAAACTGCAAGGAGAATGTAATATAAATAATGAGCCAACTTGACGCTATGTATTTGAAATACAGTATTATGCATGCATTATACACAACATAATGTCACAAAAAGTTACCTCTGATACATGGTTTGGCCAAAATGGCACCAAGTATATTTTCCCTCTGCCAAACTAAAGATGGTGTGAAAAGGTAGAGAGAGGCCCCGCCACAGCTGGGGAGTGCTCTGCCATCACTTTATTCTGGCTATACTGCCATTGTGGGAAACAGTGTTCATGGAAAGTGCTTCTTGACACTCCTGTACACTTTATCATGCTTTCATTGATCCTTGTCCGGTCTGATTGTAGGCCTACTTTCATACATTTATAAAGGTTAGCAATAAGATATTTGCAGTATGCCAACCTGTTTCTGCATGCTCATTTGAGTGTGGTAATTAAGGCAGTTAAAATGGCAATCTATTAGCAACATTTAGGCCAAATAAAGTAGATACATTAAAGAAATTATCAAAGAATGCAATTCATCTCAAGTGGTCTTTTGTAACCTTAGGCAAAGGCTGGTCCAAAAGTTGATGATTAATGATGACATCATCACCGATTATCTATGCCATTTAGTCGGTGCATTTATGCAAAGCAACTTAGTCATGCATGCATACATTTTTTTTTTTTTTTTTTTACATATGTCTGGTCCTGGGAATTGAACCAACTATCCTTGCATTGCAAGATCCATGCTCTACCACTTGAGCTACATTTAATCCCAATTTGAGCAGCCCTATGGAATGCTTTGGTAGCAAATTTGACTGTTGTAAACTATTTGATGGGGGATCGAGCTACACATTTACTAATGATGGAAAGTGACGGGGGTACAAAGCGGTGCAATGTGGAAAAACGTAAAAGTAAAACATTCTGAGTCAAACATTTCTGACGGGCCTAATCAAGGGCCTGGTGTTAGACCGTTTCCATTTGCCAAGGAATAGCTTGTGCTAATGGCTACAGGACAGGACAGCCTGTCTGGCTCCTTTCCAGTCAGGACATCAGCCTATGATGCAGGGAGCAGAGCCTCAGTTTCCTATTCATAAGAGCCCAATAAAGCAGCTTCTTTCAGCCTTATTATAGGCGCCATCTCAAAGGGCTTTGGAGTAGACCTAGCATAACAGACCATGAAGCTGCTTTGGGGTTGCACAAACAAAGTAGGCTCTGAAAGTAAAAAGGCTACGGATAACCCTCACTCTCTCCATGTATCTGATTTGGTGGGTATTCTAACTTGGCAACATTCTTCCCACCCGCTCCACTACACTACACCTACGGCTCTAACAGGAAGGGCTATTGCCCTCTAGGCGTCTCTGTTGCCTCATCCCAGGATCCACCTCAGGCCCCAACAACTACTAACTAACTGAATAACAGAGGCAGACTCTCTCTCTCTCTCGCAAACCCTGATAGGCAGATAAGTCACCATCTACATCCCAAACGGCACCCTATTCTCTATATCGGGTCAACAGGGCTCTGGTCAAAAGTAGTGCACTATGTAGGGAATAGGGTGCCATTTGGGCATACACAATTTAACTAGAGTAATGAGGAGTCTTACTGTAAAAACTCTTGAGATGAGCAATACGTTCTCTTCCTCACTGATGTTCACTCTCTCTCTGGTCTAGTGTGATAGAGGTCTGATTGCATTTGTTTGGTCAGTGCCCTCCGAGAGCATTCCTGATGAAAATGGCTCTTTCCCACGGAACATGAAATCCACTATAAGGCTGATTGTGAAATTATGTAGAGCATTGGGGAACCATGGCGTTGAAAAAGCTCATGTTTTTGTTTTTAATCCGTGAACTGTTGCTGCAAGTGAGATAAAATTTTGTACAAAAGATCAAGAAAAAGGCTTTTGTCATATGTGGTCCAGAACTCTAGTCCATCTTCTAAACAGTATGACATTTTATTAAATGTGAAAACTTAGGTGCATCTGAGACAAAAAACATGAATACCATTTGTACATTTGTAAACAAGGTTTTACTGATACAGTTGATAATAATATTGATACCGCAATGTAAAGCTACCATATTACACATACCTATGGATTTATGAATAATCATGGGCACTAAATGGAATATAATAAATAGTTGAACACAACATCTGTACACAGAAACAATGCCCCAAATCCATAGAAATGTACATATACCAGTACAACACATTTATTTTTCCATAAATTTACGATTGACATAAAACCTTCCAAAATAAAATTGTTATCCTCTATTTTTACTTCCATGTCATCGAAATAAACACAAGCAACTGCTGAATTTTTAAGGTATTATTTACAGGTTCCTAAAACAAGTAACTCCAAAAAGGCACAATTGTCTATACAACATGTACAAAAGAAAATTGTCTGGAGCTGACAAATTTTTAAAAAAGAAAAACGATTGGTCATCATTATCATCATCATCATAATAATAATTATCATTTATGATTGCACATACAATATGAATGTCAGAAACTGTGCTTTGAAAGGTGATTTGCAGAGTAACAAACCCACCCTGAAGTGTTTTCAGTCTTAGAAAGTGACA
The DNA here is from genome assembly GCF_018296145.1 of Oncorhynchus tshawytscha. Lineage (NCBI taxonomy): Eukaryota > Metazoa > Chordata > Actinopteri > Salmoniformes > Salmonidae > Oncorhynchus > Oncorhynchus tshawytscha. The sequence continues at coordinate 18,477,709 of NC_056459.1, forward strand.
AGCATTACAAAAAGAGAACAAAGAAAGAGCTTTTCGATAGGTAGCCTGGTAACCCAGATTGAATGCTGCGATCACCATTGTAAGCTCAGCATTCGGTTTGATTTGACCAGGCTATTCGACTGGGGGTTTCAGGTGGCGATGACCAGTCGGTCCTCGTCATCGCTTGATGCTGAGTCATCGATAAAGTCTTCCGTCACCTGCTGCCGTGACAGCATCGACTGCCTGCGAGGCATGACAGGCTCACTGGCTCCCCCTGCCCGCTCAACAACCCCCTCAGCAGCTGGAGCCGGGGAGGGTTGTGGTAGAGATGTTGTAACCCTCCCTTCCTTCCCGGGAGTCTGCGTGTGATCAGAGCCTCCGGAGCTCCTGTGCCCAGAGCTGCTGGGTCTGCTGCCCGATGATGTCATTTCCTGGGCGGGACTTCCTCTCATGGTGGCAGTGGGAAGGGATGATGCAACAGATGGACAGCTGACCAAGGGTCCTAGTTCAGTCTGAGAGGAGAGTGGGGTGGCCCCTTGGGCCTCAGGGCTGCCCTGCCTCTCAGAGGGTCCAGGGAGGGGACTGAGGGCGGAGAGAGGGCTGAGCGAGGGGATGAGTGCGGGCAGGGCAATGTTGAGGATCTGCAGGCCGGGGATGGGTGTGTGGTGGGTGTGGTGATGGTGGGGTCCCGTGCTGCTCTGGGAGCTGGGGCTGGCAGTCAGGGCCTGCAGGCCCAGGGTTGCGTTGAGCGTCAGGCCGTGCTGGGACAGCAGCTGAGTGGAGGTCAGGGCTCCTGAGCTGGTCAGTCCCATGACGTTGAGGGTCTCCAGACCCATGGACTGCAGCATCTGCTGGGAGGCCCCAAGGGCCTGAAGTCCAGTGACCTGCCCCAGGGGGAAGCAGGGCATGATACTGCTGATGGGCTCCTGAACCACCAGGGGCTGGTTGGTGGGGGTCAAGACAGAGCCCTCAGGCTGGGGGGAGTTAGAGGATTTGGGGAACGGGAGAGGACTGGTATTCCGGTGGATGACACTCACTGCAGGGATGGTGAGCTGGACAGTGCCAGCCTGGATGGGCACAAAGGTGGAGTAGGCTGGCAGGCCAGCTGGCACCAGCTGGATGCCCCCCACGGGGACCATGCTGTAGGAGGAGCAAGAGGGCTGCTGGGAGTGCAGAGGCAGGTGACTGAAGAGGTGCGTGTGTCCCCCCTGTGTGGCCCCTGATCCTTGGGTCGGGCCCTGGGAGGGAAAGTGCCAGGGGCTGTAGGAGGAAGTCTGGGGGGTGAAAGAGGCGGTCTGAGTGCTGACGTCTGTCCCGAAAGGGACACCTGGCTCACTCGTTGGTAGGGTGGGAGCAGCCAAAGAGCCATCCTGGGAAACAGCAAACATTTATAAAATGAGTAATTATAACCTTTACATACTCTACATGTCTTATCACTGGAAACAGGACAAACACTGAACATACTCCCCATATCTTTTCACAGGAAAAACTCAGTGAAGACATGAGAAGATCATCTGTTACTAGAAAACAAGCCTTCTAACAAGCTGCCCATCAGAAATGTATTCACCTTTTCAAGCATTCAGAGCAACTTTGCTGAAGTGTCTCACATGCGGGATTCAAGGAAAAGAGTTTGGGTATGAAAGTGCAGAGAGACAGGGACAGAGGGATGGAGGGAGGGATGGAGAGAGAGAGGATGGGATGAGGAAAACATGGTGGGTCTCACCTGGCCGAGCTTGGAGCAGCCCTTGCCTGGTACGGGGGGACTAGGGGGCACGTCAACATCGGGGTAGTCGATGGACATCTGCCTGCACGGCGAGACAGGGCTCATCATGTGCACCGACTCAGTGTCGGAGGTGTGGGGGGGTGGGGAGTAGGGTAGGGGGCCAGGGCTTGAGCACCCACCGGAGATTGACATCTGCTTGACCAGGGAGACGGGGCTCAGCATGGGCACGGACTCTGTGTCTGAGGCGTCGTGGGTGTGGTGGGTGTGGGAGTCGGATGTGGGGAGCTGGGGGAGGGACAAGGGAGCTGGGTGGTGGTGGTGGATGGACATCTGAGCCAGGAGGGAGCTGGGAGGGAGCTCAGCCTGGAGGGAGGAGGGTATGTGCTGGGGGCTGGCCGAGACCGAGGGGTTGGTGGACAGGCCCGACTCAGCCTGGCTGTCCTCTTCCTCTTCTTCGTTGTCATCATCGTTGTCATCGTCAGCGCCCTCCGAGTCCTCTCCGTCTGAATCTGGGCGGTCTGTACTGCCAACCTGGCTACGGTCTCCTGGGGTAGAGAGATAGAGGGCACTTAGTATACGAGACAGCAGTGTCAATATGTTCAACTATTAACCAACATTGACACAGTCATATGGGGGCCTTGGAAATCCTATATCTGGCACTGCTTCTATATCCCACTCCTAAAGTAAGAAAACTTGGCAATGAATAGCATTAAGATTGAGTACACAATGAGTGCACAATGAGTGCACCCAAAAGGGTATAAGTTCCTGGTCAAAAGTAGAGCACTATATAGGGAATAGGGTGCCATTTGGGATGCAACCTAGCACTGAAGGAGGCAGAAGGAGAAAAACAAATATCCTATCGGCCTGGGACCATAGAAAGCCTTTTAGCCTCTGCCTCTCTCCCTCTCTCTTTCTAAAATTAGACACAGCAATTTCCCTTCTAAACACTGCCTGTGCACGCCGCCCACGTGTACTCCCAGTTAACTGATAAAGAAGCTACATTTAGAATGTCTAATTAGAAACCTAGCAGTGGCATCATGGCTATTGATTGGCATGGCTACACTACGCAGACAGGGAATCGGCATTTCATAGCTGTGTGAAGTCATTTTCGGGAACTAGAGGAGAGGGTGATTCTGTTGTTAGAATCCATATGAGATTGGTGTAAACCTTCCAAATCAAATTCACATTTGTGTTATAAACACAGGCTTAAATCTGAATGCTAGTGCACCCCAGTTTAGCTATGGGATCTGTGTGGATTAAGAGTTCTGATACTGAAAGTGAAAAAACACAAATATTACTACAAATCTGTAATATCCCTTTGAACTAAGAGGAATACATTAATTCCTGTTGGCTTATGCTCTCTTTCAAACCTGTGATGAACTGACTTTATAACAGCTATCCTATCACATACGTCAGTACACCTGTGTGCAGAGATGGGTAGAATTTCTGTTACATGTATTTGAAATATATATTTAAATTACTATTTAGTATTTTGTCATTTATATTACAATGGGCTGAACTACACTCCAATGTATTTTGTAACAAGATCATTTGGGAGCTGTAATTTGTATTTTCTAAATACAAAATACTTTTCTACACTATTTTTTATAGCGGTTCACCATATTGTGACCCCCTTTCACCCTGCATTGTTATCAGAACTCTGATGACACTATGGCGTGATAAGAGTGTCTGCTAAATGAACTAAATATAAATGTATATGTAAACATGTACAATTGCAAAGCATTCTGAGAATTATTCTAATGAGCTCTGCCCCAAAACAAGGCCAATAATAATACCCAGTGTGCTTTGCAGTTCATTTTTGTATGTTCATTTTCACATGTACATTTTGGTCATTTAGCAGACACTCTTATCCAGAGTGACTTATAGTCAGTCCATTCAACTAAGGTAGATGAACAACAACATATCACAGTCATAGCAAGTAAAACAGTTCTGTAACCGTTACAGCGAATGTTGTTGATGTTCGGGCCGCCTAATTGCAAATGTATTTCTGTATTTTAAAATGCAAAATACATGTATTTTAATTAAAGTACGATGTAGTTTATTTGGATACATTAATATTTATGGTATTTTGTAAATATATTTTAAAATTTTTGCCCATCATTGCCTGTGTGTATTACAGATCTGTAGTGAATTCATTTTTAAAATAGCCAGCACATAGGGGCCCTACGTCAGCGGGTCGATGCTGAAATGTGAAGTACCTGAGTCCTCTGTATCATGGTCCTCGAGGCCTGCAGACACCCCCATCTCCATGCACTTCTTACTGTGAGCCTTGGACTTCATATGCTTGGTCAGATTCCCTGTAAGAAGAGATTTAAGTTTTAAATGGAAACATCAATGCATAGCAGCAATATAAAGATGCTCTTTACAAGTGGAGGACCATTCTGAAATAAAAACCAAACATCACATCATAACCACATCATTTCTTTTTTTGAGAAAGAAGGCCACGAGTTCATTAAGGTGGGACAAGCTTACACACCACAGGAGGAGCTTACGTAAGTCTGAGAGCACTGACTGTGCCCCAAATGACAGCCTATTCCCTACATAGTGCACCACTTTTAACTAGGGCCGATAGGGTCTGGTCAAAACTGGTGCACTACATAGGGAATAGGGTGCCATTTGAGATTGTGCCACTATCTCTAGGCAGGCTGCATGTAATGGGTGAGTAATTGATAAATAAATGTTTTTAAAGGAACGTGGGATGATGCTCTGACACCGAGTACTGTTCTGCAGTGCCGCGTGGGTAGTCAGGTTCGAGAATGGTGAATCATCCTGCCTCTTTTAGAAGACAGAGAGAGAGACAAAGTCTTCAAAACCATAAAGGCTTCTAACAGGAAAAAGATTAGAGCGAAACTCAGTTATGTGCTATTGAAAGTAAAAAGGGCCTTAAAAAGTAGAATCAAAGGAATTAAGTGCAATATCTGGCAGGCAATTCATGTCTGCCCACACATGTCATTTAAGATTTTTTATCCTGTCATTTGATTGAACATTACGTTATTGGCCTCACAATTCTTGTTTTCTTGCCCAAAGAAATATGACAATATGACTGTTTTCTGTGCACATCCCTTATGACACCAAAGCCTGTCACAGCCAGCAGCTACTGCTAGGCATTATTTGTAACTCAAGAAAGCTATTTGCTTATCTACAGGGCTAGAGTTAATTCAGATTGAAGGCAGTCAATTCAGGAAGTACACTACGGGTCCAACGATTTAGAAGTACTACTCATTCAACGTGTTTTCTTTATTTGTACTATTTTCTACATTGTAGAATAATAGTGAAGTCATCAAAACCATAAAATAACAAATATGGAATCATGTAGTAACCAGAAATGTGTTAAACAAATCAAAATACATTTTATATATTTGAGTTTCTTCAAATAGCCACCCTTTGCCTTGATGACAGAATGCTCTCTTGGCATTCTCTCAACCAGATTCACCTGGAATGCTTTTCCAACAGTCTTGGAGTTCCCACATATGCTGAGCACTTGTTGGCTGCTTTTCCTTCACTCTGCGGTCCGACTCATCCCAAACCATCTCAATTTGGTTGAGGCTGGGTGATTGTGGAGGCAAGGTCATCTGATGCAGCACTCCACCACTCTCCTTCTTGGTAAAAAATAGCCCTTACACAGACTGGAGTTGTGTTGGGTCATTGTCCTGTTGAAAAACAAATGATAGTCCCACTAAGCCCAAACCAGATGGGATGGCATATCGCTGCAGAATGCTGTGGTAGCCATGCTGGTTAACTGTGCCTTGAATTCTAAATAAATCACAGACAGTGTCACCAGCAAAGCACCCCCACACCATAACACCTCCTCCTCCAGGCATTATGGTGGGAAATACACACATCTGTTCACCCACACCGCGTCCGACAAATACATGGCAGTTGGAACCAAAAATCGCCAATTTGGACTCCAGACCAAAGGACACCGGTCCAATGCTCGTTTTTCTTGGCCCAAGCAATTCTCGTCTTCTTTTTGGTGTCCTTTAGTAGCGGTTTCTTTGCAGTAATTCTCCTCTGAACAGTTGATGTTGACATGTTTCTGTTACATGAACTCTGTGAAGCATTTATTTGGGATGCAATCTGAGGTGCAGTTAACTCTAACGAACTTATCCTCTGCAGCAGAGGTAACTCTGGGTCTTCCATTCCTGTAGCGGTCCTCATGAGAGCCAGTTTCATCACATCGTTTGATGGTTTTTGAGACGGCACTTGAAGAAACTTCAAAGTTCTTGAAATGTTCCTGGATTGACTGACCTTCTTGACTTAAAGTAATGATGGACTGTCATTTCTCTTTGCTTATTTGAGCTGTTCTTGCCATAATATGGACTTGGTCTTCTACCAAATTGGGCTATCTTCCGTATACCCCCCTACCTTGTCACAACACAACTGATTGGCTCAAACGCATTAAGAAGGAAAGAAATTCCACAAATTAACAAGGCACACCTGTTAATTGAAATGAATTCCAGGTGATTACCTCATGAAGCTGGTTGAGAGAATGCCAAGAGTGAGCAAAGCTGTCATCAAGGCAAAGGGTGGATATTTGAAGAATCTCAAATATAAAATATATTTTGATTTGTTTAACACTTTTTAGTTACTACATGATTCCATAAGTGTAATTTCATAGTTTTGATGTCTTCACTATTATTCTACAATGTAGAAAATAGTAAAAATAAAGAAAAACCCTTGAATGAGTAGGTGTCTGAAAATGTTTGACCAGTAGTGTCACTTTTAATACAAAAATACAAAATGAAAAACAGCATCAGTGACTTCTCAATAAACTGAGGAGTATAAAATATTTATTGGAAAAGTTTTTCAATTTTTGAATATTAAATTACTGACTGCCTTCAATTTGAATTGATCCCAGACCTGTAGATAAGCAAATAGCTATCTTGAGTTACAAATAATGTTAACACTAAGATATATATTATACGTACCTTATAATCATTCGTTTTAAGATATTACTGATTTATAAATCTGTAATAAACACCTGTAACCCATTGGTTAATTTATTGTAAACCAAAGGTATATAAGGTGTACCTTACATATTAAGATAAAACCCTTTTATGTATAGTAGGTGTAAGTGTGTTCTGAATTTTTTTTGATGAAATTTAACATCTTGAGTTACAAATAATGGTAACACTTTACATAATGTTACACATTATAAATTGTTTATAAATAATACAAATTGTAAAAAAAAAAAAAAAAAGATGAGTTTACAGTTATTATTATTATTAATTGTTAGGATTATAATTTACTAAATGCTTATAGATAATTAATAAACAGCAATAACACGTTGATTAATTTATTATAAACCAAACCATGCTACTGGTATAATTAAGCAATAAGGCCTGTGGGGGTGTGGTATATGGCCAATATACCACGGCTAAGGGCTGTTTTTAAGCACGAGCCAAATCGGTGTGCCTGGACACAGCCCTTAGCCATGGTGCATTGGCCATATATCACAAACCCCCGAGTAGCCTTACTGCCTTACTGCTATTAATTCATAAAAATCCAAATAACTTCACAGATCTTCATTGTAAAGGGTTTAAACATTGTTTATGATGTTTGTTCAATGAACCATAAACAATTCATGAACATGCACATGTGGAACGGTCGTTAAGACACTAACAGCTTACAGACGGTAAGCAATTAAGGTCACAGTTATGAAAACTTAGGACACTAAAGAGGCCTTTCTAAAGAGGCCTTTCGGACTGTGAAAAACACCAAAAGAAAGATGCCCAGTGTCCCTGCTCATCTGCGTGAATGTGCCTTAGACATGCTGCAAGGAGGCATGAGAACTGCAGATGTGGCCAGGGCTATAAATTGCAATGTCCGTACTGTGAGACGCCTAAGACAGTGCTACAGGGAGACAGGACGGACAGCTGATCGTCCTCGCAGTGGCAGACCACGTGTATCAACACCTACACATGATCGGTACATCCTAACATCACACCTGCAGGACAGGTACAGAATGGCAACAATAACTGCCCGAGTTATACCAGGAACACACAATCGCTCCATCAGTGCTCAGACTGTTCGCAATAGGCTGAGAGAGGCTGGACTGAGGGCTTGTAGGCCTGTTGTAAGGCAGGTCCTCACCAGACATCACCGGCAGCAACGTCGCATATGGGCACAAACCCACCGTCGCTGGACCAGACAGGACTGGCTTAAAGTGCACCGAGGCCTGTACTCTGGAGCGGGATCGATTTAGAGGTCGAGGGTCCGTCATTGTCTGGGGCGTGTGTTACAGCATCATCGGACTGAGCTTGTTGTCATTGCAGGCAATCTCAATGCTGTGTTACAATGCTGCGTTACAGGGAAGGCATCTCTCCTCCCTCATGTGGTACCCTTCTTGCAGGCTCATCCTGACATGACCCTCCAGCATGACAATACCACCAGCCATACTGCTTGTTCTGTGCGTGATTTCCTGCAAGACAGGAATATCAGTGTTCTGCCAGCGAAGAGCCCGGATCTCAAACCCATTGAGCATGTCTGGGACCTGTTGGATCGGAGGCTGAGGGCTAGGGCCATTACCCCAGAAATGTCCAGGAACTTGCAGGTGCCTTGGTGGAAGAGTGGGGTAACATCTCACCGCAAGAACTGGCAAGAACTTGCAGCCCAATTAAGAGGATATGCACTGCAGTACCTAATGCAGCTTGTGACCACACCAGATACGGACAGTTACTTTTGATTTTGACCCCCCCCTCTTTGTTCAATGACACATTATTCCATTTCTGTTAGTCACATGTCTGTGGAACTTGTCCAGTTTATGTCTCAGTTATTGAATGTTGTTATATTCATACAAATATTTACACATTTTAAGTTTGCTGAAAATAAACGCAATTGACAGTGAGCACGTTTCTGTTTTTGCTCAGTTTATAAACTGGTTACCAATGTCATTAGAGCAGTAAAAATACGATGTTTTGTCATACCCGTGGTATATGGTCTGATATACCATGGCTTTCAGCCAATCAGCATTCCGGGCACAAACCTCCCAGTTTATAATGTAATATATACATTACGTTATAATATAACTTGTATTTATAAAGGGTTTATAAGCAGTTTACAGATATAACAGCTATTGATTCATTTATTAGAAACCAAACCACGCTAATGCTGCGGTAAGCTCTGACCTTTAGTCTTGAAGGAGAAGTTGCAGTGGGTGCAGTGGTAGGGCCGTACGTCAGAGTGGGTGCGGATGTGTTTACGCAGCATGCTGGGCTTCTTGCAGCGGATCCCACACTCCTCACAGATGTATTTACCACGACCACGCCCACGAACATAGACATAGTCCTCGTTAGATTTGAATCTGCAGGGTTCACAAGAAGGTGAAAAACAATAAGTGCATACACCCAACATGACTGAATCCTTAATCCAATAACTGAATCCAATAACTAATCAAATTGAAGGGACAATGAAAATATTTATATTACGGTTAAGGCACCTACCCTCCATCAAATATTTTGACCCTCCGTGGCTCTATTTTGGATGAGGAAGAATCCTTGTCTGACTCGCTGCTCACCTGACTCTCAGGTTGCACTTTGCTGTTATTCTCAGTTTTCTGAGGCTTTAGGACCTAGGGAGTAAGTTGATTTGAGAAATTAACTAAGTACAAGACAGAAAAGATAATGAGACATGCCCTTCACAAATTTCTATCATGAAATTATGGATATATTTAAATAGATTAAGGGATTAAATTATGGAAAATTAAACACAGATAATTCTACAAATAAATGTGAAAAATGCAATTAACGTTTGGTTCTTACCTTAGGCATGACGTCTTTCAGCTTGCTTGAATAGGCCAAGATGTCGGATTTCATACTTGTCGTTATGGCCTCTGTGTAGTGTATTTTTTTCGAGTTCTGCTTGGAGTCAAAGAGAGACATCACCACTTTGGTGGGCAGGCCCAGTGGGTTGGGGTTGTTGGGGCTCACCGCCCAGGTGGAGTAGGCCGAGACCTTCTGGTCCGTCTGGGGAACATGCAGAGGCCTCCTCTTCATCAGGTAACACCAAGTAAAGGTGGTGGCAGTTTTCAGGCTGGGGAAAGACAGGCGATGGCTGTCTCGTGTGTTGACGACAGATACAGATGAGGCCAATTTCACCTGTCCATGGAAAGTCGAGGGCCTAATGGGAGACTTGGCGGGAGACCATCTCTCTTCCTCGCTCTTGTCTTGAGGCTTCAGGGAGGCGTTAGCTAGCACAGAGGAGGAGACATGACTCCCTGGAGTGGTGTTTAATGCAGAGCGTGGTTGTTCCTGGGGAACTACAGAAGATGGTTCATCCTTTCCGGTGCAATCAGGTGTTATAGTCTTGCAGTTCTTAGGAGTCTGGGCGTCCTTTTCACCTACTGGCTTCTCGTGTTGCAGTGGAGGGGCCTCAGTTTCAATGGGACTGTCCACCGGTTCAGTGGTGCACACCTGCCGGACTAGCATCAGCTTCCGTTGCCTAGTTACCTCCGCCATCTTGGAGTTCAGGTAGTTGACTGACCTGCCATCAGTGAGGCATGCAGCACCATGTTCATCCTTTGCTCGCTTCTGATGTTTTTCCATGGCGATATCCAAGCTGTTGGCAGGGGAGAGCATTCTCTTGCTTGAGGCAATGGGCTCTTGTTGTGGGCAAAGGGTCACAGCTGCCATTTTCTGTGTGCAGTGTAAGGACCCCAGGGAGGGAGCTCTTTGAATTTCTCCAATATGGTTCTGGGTATTGGAAACTAAACTGTGTTTTACTTGAAGGCTAGTAGATGCTGGAGTCCTGTCCTTGTTCATTTCTGGTACAGTCTTTGTGTCAGTATCTACAACATACAGGTTACTGGTCACAGAGAGGGAAGGGTGCATCTGCTCATGAGTTATCAGTATCTGTGGCAATTGGAGAGCACCTGGTAGGTTTTGAGAAGGTGGGTCATTTTGTAGGCTTACAGGCAAGACTATTGATTGTGTCTTATTGCTTACAATCTGAAAACACGGTTGTGCCACACAGACATTGTGGAGAACATCTGAAGACTTCAAAATACTTTGCATCTGATTGGCAATAGGTATTGTTAAGACTGGCAAAGTTGTCTGAGTACCCTGTGTGGTAGAGAGAGAGTATGTTTGGCTTGGTCTCAGAGCAGGACACTGCAGTTGATATTTGGGCACAAAGCTTTTGTCTTGAGAGTCAGCAGAGTTGTTCTGGGCATCTTCTTGGCCGACCACAACATGAACCACAGATTGCTGTATATTTTGGCATGTCTGAACCCTCGACGTTAGGTGCCAAGGGGGTGGAAGGCCATGAATTTGAGGCAGTTGACCGTGGCTGCCCAAGTTAATGCTTTGCACCATTCTTTCATTCTTCTGAGGGAGAGTTTCTCCACAATGCACAATAAAGGGTTGGGCAAGGGGAGGCTTGTTGGTAGTCTGTTGAGGCCTCTGCTGAGATGTAGAGAATACAGTGGGGAGCCTCTGGAGAGGTATGGCATGCCTCCCGACATGTTGCTGACTCTCTGGCCCAATCTTTAAAGACATCTGGCGTACCAAGGGCCCCCTTCGCCTTTCAATGAGAGGTACCTGTACAGATGGGAAGGCTTGAACACTCGTTGGCAGTTCCATTGGTGACATTGACCTGTTGGGTGGCAGAGACCTGCTGGGGGAGACACTGCCAAAGTCAAAGGACTTGCTGCGATAGTCGCACAAGATCTCCACTGAGGGTTGAGTGCAACTGATCTGTTCTGAGGCAGCACGTCTTATCATGCCAGGGACCCCCAGGGTGTTGAAGGCTATTGGTAGCCCTTGATGCTCAGATATTTTGTTCACAAATTCTCCTCTGGAGGGGCTTTCTGACCTGGATGGCTCATCCCGGTCGAAGGAGGCTGAGATACTGGAGCATCTTGAGAGGCTACTGTCTCTGCTGAGGCTACGAGACAGTGAGGACTCAAAGCTTGATTCTCCAGAGGAGTGTTCCATCTGAGCCAGACGAATTCTCTTTTTCTTGGGTGGAAGCTTTTCTGTCGGTAGTTTGGACAGGCTCTCGCTCCTCTGGGGCCAGTTGAATGTATCTGCAACCTTTTCCCCTTGCTCAGTGCTCTGACCGTCATGCTCCCGATCGGGTTCCTCTGTGACCAGGATTTCAGGAATGTTATTTTGGCGAACCAGACGAGACTGCTGGACAGCAGCACAGCTCTCAGCCACTGCTGCTAAAGTGCTGTCGACACGGTTTTCCATCCCTTGTTTCCCCTGGTCGGCACATTTAGGAATGGACATCTTTTCATGGTAGCTCTCTAATGAAAGATTGGCAGTAGCATCGGTCTTAGTTTTTCCTGTGCTATGGCCATCTTTGTACATGAAATCAACAGGAGAGGCCCTGTCAATAGATTCAGAGGTCTCAAAGGAATTGGGCTTGCTTAAAGAGTTGGTGTGTCTGATAACTGATGTACCGCTGCCTTGCCTCTGTAGGTCGCCTCTCTCTTTACCAGAGGTGTTAACCTGGGTTTCTCTGATCGGTGACAGTCTTGATTCTGATGCATCTGTACCTCTTGCTACTAGCTGATTTTGAGTTATTTGCGGTGGGTTGCTTTTAGGCTGTAGATCAACCATGATAGAGTGCTGAGAAAATGGCTGACCTGAACTGGCTGTTGATAGTTGGCAAGAATCAAAACTGACAGAGCATGGGGGATTGGTGTCAGTTGGTGATTGGTCATCATCGTCACCAACACTCTTCATTTTCCTTCTTTTTCTAAATGATTGCTGTTGGTCCATTATTCCTGAAATAACTGTTCTGGGGACTAACGGCTGCCGCATGACATGTTGAAAAACATCCTGCTCAGTCTCTCTGACAGATACTGGCTTGTTTTTCGGACCATGGAGCTCTGAACAATAGAATTTCTTGTGATTTTCAAAGTTTTCTAGTTTTCGGTACCTATTGCGACAGGTCTCACATTCATACATTGTGCCTTTGCTCTGCAGAGGCTTTCGGTTTCGGTCTTGTGCATGCTCAAAAGACCTGCTTCTTTGCATTAACTCAGTGGAGATGCTAGACCCATGGTAACCTTCGTCCATGGAACGGACTGAGGTAAGGCCCTCACTTGTGGAGAAATCCTCCACTGCTACTTGTCGTACAAGAGTACGAGAATGTATTGCTGGATTTGGGGTAGAGGGGGCAGATGAAAACACATCATCGTTTAAGGAACTCATTTTGTCATCAAAAGACTGACAGATCCGTAGTGGGTGGGGTTGCTGGACAATGTTAGGTGGGAGACCCGAGTGCCCTGGAGTTGTGGGCATAGAATTACTTCTTGTTATTGGTAAACAGTCCATTGGTGTATACTGATTGGGTACAGATAGAAGAAATACTGGCTTAGATTTTTCTGTGGGGGTGAAGGGGGACTTGGGTATGTCTGAGCTGGAACTCGACCTTCTCGCCATTGGTTTAAGGTCAAATTGAAAAGAGTCTTTAAATATATATGACTTGGGGGAGTCTATGCTACCTCTCCTAGAAAGAGAAGTCCTTCTTGGTTTGACACTGTCCAGTTGTTTGTCGTCAACCACTGCCTCATTGTCCGATATTAACTTTGAGATTCGTTCCTCGAGAGAGAGTGCTTTTGTTTCTAACGGAGGACGCATTTGTCCTTGCACAACACGTGGCTTCTCCACAGAAGCCACATGCATGGCAGTGGCAACCACTGCAGGGAGATTAGGAAGTACATTTTTGGTGACATCCATGTCTGTTGGTGGGGTTATTTTGACAAAGGGACTCGGGGGACTCATGGCCTGGTCTGCACTTTCAGAACGTGAGAAGTAACCAGAGTCTGTGCTGCCTAAACTGCGGGGACTAAGCAGACACTTGCCCTGCTGCTGCTGAGAAAAGTCTGTGGCTTGCTGCCTCTGAAGCTGACCATGTCCGCCTCCTGGTGGAGTCCTGCACTGCTGATCCTCATCCTCACTTCCTGCATCATGTAAGGGGCTTGTGCAATCCACCTCTTTCAAGGACGACAGGACGGTGATGCTGGATCTCAGATGTGCCGTTTGGAAGTCCTTTTGCCGCTGGGCAGTAGCCTGCTCAGGGCTGGAGTCTGTGACTCTTGGACTGTCCGCCCGCTGAGGGGAAACATTGACAGGATAGACAACCACCTTTGGTAGGCTAGCTGTCCCTTTGGACTCATAGCCCCTCTGACTCAGAGGGAAAACAGCTGATGGGTCCCCTGCATCCCCATGATTGCCTTGTGTTGTGCCTGCACTCAGCAAACTGCTCTCAGAGAACGCTGCAACACTGCTTTGTGATGAGTCAGGGTCTAGGTCTGCTGTGCTACTTTCCTCATCGCTGTCCCCACTTTCCTCCACATCTGAATGTGTTCCAAGTGCTTTGTCAGACTCCACGGAGAGGGACCCACTTCCAGAGTCAGAACGCGCCACAAGCCCCAGTTTTATTGCGTGAGCATGGGATTTCTTATGCTTGTACAAATTGCTCTTAGTTTTGAATGAGAAGCCACAAGTAACACATGGGTAGGGACGCTCTCCTGTGTGAGACCTGATGTGCTTGAGTAACACACTGGGCTTTGCACATGCCCGACTGCAGTATTCACACACATACTTCCCCTGCTTCTTAGGCTTCTGGTCCTTTGCTGAGATGCTACACATCTGTTCAAGCCCAAAGTTCACAACCGTGGCCATCTGGGCTGGGTTGTAACCAGGTGTAACAGGGACTTGAATGGTGCTAGGGACACTAGCCGATAGGGACTGGCATGTGTGCACCACCGGCGGCTGGCTCCGAGGCAAGGAATTGGAGCCTGAGGGAACAGGTGAATGAGTTAGGGTATCGGAGGAGCCAGTACTGAAGCTCATCTGCAAGCCAGGCTTTTCCCCACAGTTGCTGAAATGCTGTGTAGCAAGCTGCAAAGTCTGCAAGGGAACAGCCTGGGTAGAGGAGTGCATTGTGTAGGTCTCTTGTTTATTTACAAAGTCATTCTGCATATGCGCAGGCTGAGTTTGCAGTCCAAAATGTATAGCTGGCATAGCATTTACTTCACTATTAGACTGAGCAGAAAGAGTTCGGCCAGGTTTTTCAACGGCTGTGACTGGAAAGGATTTGTTCTTTTCTGACAAGGAGCTGAAGTCTGATTCCATAGCCCTGAGCAAGACTTCAAGGGGAGCGCTAGCATGGTAAGGAGAGTCACCTTCACAGCTTGTTTCGCCACTCTTACTGTCCTTGAGCTGCTGAGACTCCCCAACACCAGAGACAGATTCCTCTTTACCACTGATGGGATCGAGAGACTGTGGCTTTGAGAAGGACGTATCCCTCTGCTTTAGCCTATCATTGTCAATGGAGGATGTCACTCCCTCAGAGGATTCAGCATTAGGCTGGACATACTCCGTATCTCGGTTCTGGCTTGGTGAGCTGGCAGGGTTTTGAGAAGGGCTGTTGGGGTAGGAGCAAGAGGGTGCGGCTTCCTTGGACGAGGCAGCTTGGAGTGTTGCCACGGAGGTCTTGGACTGCAAGGACTTCTTTACGGGAGATTTGGGTATTTTCTTCAGCTGGTTTTCTGCCACAACCTTTTTCCTCTTCAGTGCCTTTATGTTATCTGCACTTCTTCGACCACCCTCATTGATCCCTGTAAAGCAAACAAAAGAGAAATTGGCATGAATATTGAAATAATATTATATGATATACAATAACAACATGCTAGCAGACATTTTTATCCAAAGCGACTTAGAGTCATGCGTGCATTCATTTTACGTATGGGTGGTCCCAGCGGGAATCAAACGCATGACCCTTTGGAGTTGCAAGCGCCATGCTCTACAGCCTGAGCTGCAGTTTATGCAAAATAAAAATGATCCGATATGCTATGAGGATCTTCACTGAGAAGAATAGATATGATTCACCAAGAATTCACCAACCAGATAAAAAATATGGTTTGGCCTGTGTTAGAAGAAACCACCCTGCAAACTGTGCTACCAAGCCTCTGTTTTGTTGATTAATTGGAAGTGAAGTTTGTTATGCAATACTCCTCAATGAACAAATTCCTCTGAAATTTTTCTGTCAATTTCATCCAAACAATTCTGTACGCAGGCATATTCCTAGTTTATTTTTTATCTTGCACAAAATATTCAGAGCATGATAATCAATTAGGGTATTTTACAAAATAAAACGCATCACCAGTTGCATTAACCATCGGTCTTTCTACCAAAGATAAAAGGCTGTACTCTACCTGTGCATCAAGATTTTTAACGGTAGCAGCAAATCACTTGTCTATGTCTGTCGTTTGTTCTGTAAAACCTCGATCCTCAACACCAACACCAGCCAACCTTTACCGCTCACTGCCTTTTGTCTCTGACACATTTCGTTCTCATGGATGAGGCTTCGTATTTTGGGCTCTGGAAGTTCTCCTCCGCAGCACGAGCTGTGCGTCTGAAGCCACTGAGGCCCACGCATCATTACAGTATGAATAAAACCCACTCTCTCCCTCGCTCTCTTCCTCATTCCCACTTCTTTTCAAACCATCCCTTAACATTTTCCATTTCATAATGATGTTGAGGATAGATTAATAAAAAGCAAACCTATAAAGCAAACCTCTTCCCTATAAATGTGTACCCTAATGCAATGTTATTGTATATACATTGCATATGCATACATTAAATAGGTAGTGCATGTGTATTATATGTGTAGTATATGGTATATGGTATATGTGTAGTATATGGAGACATGTCGAGTAACATATTCAATCCCTGATTGCACTTAATCCTGGAGAGAACCAGCGCTAATTATTATTGTGCCAGATAATTACATAACACCAAATACAGTAATGGGAAACAACAGGTGTATTTCATTACTACGTTACCACACAATTAAGTGCAATTGCAGCTTTTATCCTGTGGGTGTGCAGTCAGTTACCCAACCAAATACAGCTTTTACTGTTTAAACTAGATAGACCAATAGATGGCTGTCCCCATAACTCCTAAACCTGGCCTTGAAAGAGATGTTCATTAAAATGTCACTATTTTTCAACTTCATATTCATCATCTCCAGCACCACCCTAACATCAACATATGGAAAAATGGCACGTCTATGTTTTGTGGGAAAAACGACAAGTGCTTCCAATGACATCGTGTGCATTGTGTGATTTTAACCAACTATGAGTAGGCATTGCCTAATACTTACTAATTGGTTGATTGTGTCATTGGAATCACTTATTGTCTATCTTTTTTACAATAAAACATACTGTAGAAACGTTGCATTTTCACATATGTTGATGTTGGGGTGGTGCTGGAGATGATGAATATGAAGTTGAAAAATAGTGACATTTAAACATAGTGAAATAACCTTTTGACGCTTAAGTTCTAAGTATTAATAACGCCTTATAGTGAGAGTTATTTTTGCACACAGTACCAGAATTCTATGCTGCTGTTCTAGAATTTGATTGTTGCATTTTGCCACTATTCTCTGCACCCCTCATTGCATCAAGATCACATTTTCTGCTTCATATTAGGCTTTATAAAACTATTTTTAACCACTCAATATCTTATCCTTTCTGCTTATAGCAGTAGCAGCAAATATCTATAGTAATATTTATAATTAAATAATAATTATTATGATCTATATTAAATTAATATATGAAAGAGGCTGTGGTATTAGCCTGTCTGAGGGTCTGCGCATGTGAGACGGTGTAACGATGTGCACTGAGGGTCGGGAAGCAAGTTCAGGGAGTGAGTGTTATAAATAAATGCAACATAATACAAAACCAGAAACACGAACAACGCATAGACATAAAACTGAAACAGAAACAATGACGACTGGGGAAGGAACCAAAGGGAGTGGCATATATAGGGAAGGTAATCAGGGAAGTGGAGTCCAAGTAAGTCTGATGACGTGCAGGTGCGCGTAACGACGGTGACAGGTGTGCACCATAACGAGCAGCCTGGTGAGCTAGAGGCCAGAGAGGGCAAACACGTGACAGGTGGGAAACTTGAGGTGTTAAATCCGGTGTGTTTGATACAATAGTGTTGAACAAACCAAAGTGATAGCGGGGTATGAGCATATATTACATATGCAGGCCATGGCTAAGGGAAATGCTGGCATCATAAATACTTTTTGTTCATTTTTAAAAAATGTATGTAATTTATTCTACCCAGGAAAAACTAGGCTACAGCGGTGCCTACATTTGATCATCCTGTCAACGTATTATCACCACTGGGGATTTAGCCTAAAGACGCCTGCCTCGTCGCCAAGCGATGAAGATAATTTTGCGTCATCAAATGCATCAAAAGTATTATGGCTTGGATAAGTTTTAGCCTGGTCGGAGCGGAGGGAGAGTGAGAACAGGGTCATGTAATCAACAAAGTGAGGTAGTTTGTTCGGATGGTCAGATTAAATGGACTATGTGTAATCAGCTATATTGTGTGCAATGACCATGGCATTAGTGGGTCACAAGTTTACATACACTCACTTAGTATTTGGTAGCATTGCCTTTAAATTGTTTAACGTGGGTCAAACGTTTCGGGTAGCCTTCCACAAGCTTCCCACAATAAGTTGGGTTGAGTGAATTTTGTCCCATTCCTCCTGACAGAGCTGGTGTACTGAGTCAGGTTTGAAGGCCTCTTTGCTCACACACACTTTCAGTTCTGCCAACAAATGTTCTATGGGATTGAGGTCAGGGCTTTGTGATGGCCACTCCAATACCTTGACTTTGTTGTCCTTAAGCCATTTTGCCACAATTTTGGAAGAATGCTGGGGTCAATGTCCATTTGGAGGACCCATTTGTGACCAAGCTTTAACTGATGTCTTGAGATGTTGCTTCAATATATCCACGTAGTTTTCCATCCTCACGATGCCATCTATTTTGTGAAGTGCACCAGTCCCTCCTGCATCAATGCACCCTCACAACATGATGCTGCCTCCCCCAAGCTTCACGGTTGGGATGTTGTTCTTCGGCTTGCAAGCCTCCCCCTTTGTCCTCCAAACATAACAATGGTCATTCTGGCCAAACAGTTATATTTTTGTTTCATCAGACCAGAGGACATTTCTCCAAAAAGTACAATCTTTCTTCCAATGTGCCGTTGCAAACAATAGTCTCTTTTTTTATGGTGGTTTTGGAGCAGTGGTTTCTTCCTTGCTGAGAGGCATGGTGTTTATGGTGTTTATACTTGCGTGCTATTGTTTGTACAGATGAACGTGGTACCTTCAAGTGTTTGGAAATTGCTCCCAAGGATGAACTAGACTTGTGGAGGTCTACCATTTATTTTCTGAGGTCTTATCTGATTTCTTTTGATTTTCCCATGATGTCAATCAAAGAGGCATTGAGTTTGAAGGTAGGCCTTGAAATGCATCCACAGGTACACCTCCAATTGACTCAAATTATGTCAATTAGCCTATCAGAAGCTTCTAAAGCCATGACATAATTTTCTGTAATTTTCCAAGCTGTATAAAGTTACAGTCAACTTAGTGTATGTAAACTTCTGACCCACTGGAATTGTGATACAGTGAATTATAAATCTGTCTGTAAACAATTGTTGGAAAAATTACTTGTTTCATGCACAAAGTAGATGTCCTAACCTACTTGTCAAAACTATAGTTTGTTAACAAGAAATTTGTGGAGTGGTTGAAAAACAAGTTTTAGTGACTCCAACCTAAGTGTATGTAAACGTCTAACGTCAACTGTATTTGCAATGGTACGCTGCAGGGACCACTCAACAATGATCACAAATATGTGATCATACGCATCAAAAGGGTAAATAGTGTGGTTTTAGTGACCCATTACATAAGGTTAGCTGTACCCTGTGTGCATCCCAAATTGCACCCTATTTCCTATATATTATGTTACTTTTGACCAGGGCCTATAGGCCTGTCATGATTTCCTGGCTTTTACATTTTTCCCCTCACATTACCCATAAAATCATGTCAGGATTCCTATTAGTCCCTGACATAGATAGATATTGGTCCTACAGTGCCTTCAGAAAGTATTCCACATTTTGCTGTGTTCCTGCCTGAATTCAAAATTGATTAAATATATTTTCTTCTCACCCATCTACACACACACAACACCCCAGAAGGAAAAGTGAAAAAATGTTTTTAGAAATGTATTGAAAATTAAATAGAGAAATATCTGATTTAAATAAGTTTTCACACCCCTGAGTCAATACTTTGTATAATCATCTTTGGCAGCGATTACAGCAATGAGTCTTTCTGGGTATGTTTCTAGGAGCTTTCCACACCTGGATTGAGCAACATTTGCCCATTATTCTTTTCACAATTATTCAAGATCTGCCAAATTGGTTGTTGATCATTGCTAGACAGCCATTTTCAGGTCTTGCAATAGATTTTCAAGTAAATTTAAGTCAGAACTGTAACTCGGCTACTCAAGAACATTCACTGTGTTCTTGGTAAGCAACTGCAGTGTAGATTTGGCCTTGTGTTTTAGGTTATTGTCCTGCTGAAAGGTGGATACTTCACCCAGTGTCTGATGGAAAGTAGACCAAACAAGGTTTTCCTCTAGGATTTTGCCCTACTCCATTCCATTTATTTTTTTATCCTGAAAACCTCCCCATTCCTTAACGATAAAAGCATACTCATAATATGATACAGACACCACTATGCTTGAAACTATGGGGAGTGGTACTCAGTAATGTGCTGTATTGAATTTGACCCAAACATAACACTGTACTTGGCACAAAAAGTGAATTGCTTTGCCAATTGTTTTGCAGTGCTACTTTAGTGCCTTGTTGCAAACAGGATGCATGTTTTGGAAAATGTTTATTATATACAGGTTACCTTTTCACTCTGTCAATTAGGTTAGTATTGTGGAATAATTAAAATATTGATCCATCCTCAGTTGTCTCCTATCATAGCCATTAAACACTTAAGGTCACCATTGGCCTCATGTTCAAATCCGTGGGTGGTTTCCTTCCTCTCCGGCAACTAAGTTAGGAAGGACACCTGTATCTCTGTAGTGACTAGTGTGTATTGATACACCATCCAAAGTGTAATTAATAATTTCACAATGCTAACTTCACTGGGCTCCTGAGTGGTGCAGCAGTCTAAGACACTGCATCTCAGTGCAAGACACATCACTATAGTACCTGGTTCGTATCCAGGCTGTATCACATCCGGCCGTGATTGGGAGTCCCATAGGGCGGCGCACAATTGGCCCAGCGTCGTCCGGGTTTGGCCGGAGTAGGCCGTCATTGTAATTAAGAATTTGTTCTTAAACTGACTTGCCTAGTTAAATAAAGGTCAAATAAAAAGTAAAATCTGTCCTTCTGCCCCTGAGCAAGGTAGTTAACTCACTGTTCCCCTGGCGCCGAAGACGTGAATGTCGATTAAGGCAGCCCCCCCGCACCCCTCTGATTCAGAGCGTTGGGTTAAATGCGGAAGACCCATTTCAGTTGAATGCATTCAGTTGTACAACTGACTAGGTGTCCCCTTTCCCTTTCTAGATCCCCCTTTCCTATGTGCCCTTCTTTGCGAGGCATTGGAAAATCTCCCTGGTTGTGGTTAAATCTGTGTTAAATCTGCTCGACTGAGGCACCTTACCGATAATTGTATGTGATGCAATTTATTATGTGACTTGTTATGGAAATGTTTACTCCTGAATTTATTTAGCCTTGCCATAACAAAAGACATTTCATCTTTTCATTTTTATTACGTTGTAAACATTGAGAAAAAAACATTCTACTTTGACATTGTGGGGTATTGTGTGTAGGACAGTGACACAAAATCTCAAGGTAATACATGCTAAATTCAGGCTGTAACACAACATGTGGAATAAGTCAAGGGGTGTGAATACTTTCTAAAAAAAGACACTAAGTTATGCTTGGTGGTCTTGTAAATTAATAGGTATAAATCAATTATTTGCACTTGCAATGAAATGCAGTTTTTCACCAGCCATGTTTTATCTTAGATTACTATTCTGGATTACATAGTACATTGCAGGGAATGGCCATGAGTTAGAACGCAAGGGAGAAAAATGACTGAAAGACAAGGAAAATGAGAAGTCATTGAAATGGTGTCCTAGTAGCACCTATTGATAGTGCCTTTCCATGGGGATTAACCTGTGATTTACAGGCCTGGTGACATCACCGGTGGTGTATTTGGAGAGGGGATTTAGACGATCAATACATTGTTAGTTCCGAATCCTCTCGCTTCAACACATAACCCCACCCAACCTCATTCAAAAAGAGACTGAGGCTGTGTCCCAAAGGGAACCCTATTCCCTATTTAGAGCACTACTTTTGGGCCCTGGTTGAAAGTACTGCACTATAAAGGGAAAAGGGTGCCATTTAGGATGGATACTATGTAGGGACTGCTCAGAGAGCAGGGGGGGATCTAATGGGATAGAGGAAATACCGGAACCTTCCTGATGTAGTAATCTCTTTGGCATACTAACACTAATCTTCCTAGCTAAGGAACATAGCCTTAACAGCGTTCAAGGCATGAGTAAATGTTTATATCTAGGTCCCAAATAGTACCCTATTCTCTATATCAGTGGTTCCCAACTGTGGCACACTGATGGGATAAAAATTCCACACCTAAAATTCCCCAAATGTCCCTTTGAACTTATTTAGTGGTGATGACCTCCACCTCACCTGGTACATACTACAAATAATCATTTGTATACTACTAATACTAATGTAACCATTTGTGCCATTCAATGTATTATCTGAGTGATATTCTTTCTAGTGGGACTGGTGCTCCCAAATAAAATAATCACATTCATTCCACAGGTTACATTTATAATTGAGTGTTCAAAAAAAGTAGCAATATTAGGAAAACACAGTTTGAAAACTACTGCCCTGTATAGGGAATAGGGTGTCAATTGGGATGCATCCTTTCTCCACGATAAACTCTGACCAGAGGAGTATCCTACAAATGGCAAGGAATTCTTCAGAACTAACCTGCTACGAGGCAGGTTAACTCAGACTAACTCCATTTCAAATTAAATCACTTTTCTTTTTGGTCACAGGTGCCGAATACAACCGGTGCAGACCTTCCAGTGAAATGCTTACTTACGAGCCCTTAACAAACAATGCAGACTAAAAAACTACAAAATTGCTGAATAAACTGAAGGAAAAATAGTACCACAATAAAATAACAACAAGGATATATACAAGGGGTACCAGTACCGAGTCAATGTGCAGGGGTACGAGGTAGTCGAGGTAATATGTATACAGTATACTAACTCTGCGTGCAATGAACGCAAGAGAAGTGACACAATTTCACCTGGTTAATATTGCCTGCTAACCTGGATTTCTTTTAGCTAAATATGCAGGTTTAAAAATATATACTTCTGTGTATTGATTTTAAGGAAGGCATTGATGTTCATGGTTAGGTACACATTGGAGCAACGATACGCACCGCATCGATTATATGCAACACAGGACACGCTAGATAACTACACATGGTTGATGATATTACTAGTTTAACTAGTGATTATGATTGATTTATTTTTTTATAAGATAAGTTTAACGCTAGCTAGTAACTTACCTTGGCTTACTGCATTCGCGTAACAGGCAGTCTCCTCGTGGAGTGCAATGAGAGGCAGGTTGTTAGTGTTGGAGTAGTTAAGTAAGGTTGCAAGATTGAATCCCCGAGCTGACAAGGTGAAAATCTGTCGTTCTGCCCCTGAAAGTGGCAGTTAACCCACCGTTCCTAGGCCGTCATTGAAAATAAGAATGTGTTCTTAACTGACTTGCCTAGTTAAATAAAGATTAAAAGGTGTAAATTTTTTTTAAATAAAATAAAAAACGGCCATATCGGTGTCCAAAAATACCGATTTCCGATTGTTATGAAAACTTGAAATCGGCCCTGATTAATCTGCCATTCCGATTAATCGGTCGACCTCTAGTATAGAGACAAAGTAGAGTCGCAATTCAATGGCTCAGACACAAGAGGTATGTGGCAGGGTCTACAGTCAATCACGGATTACAAAAAGAAAACAAGCCGCGTCGCGGACCAGGATCTTGCCCCCAGACAGACTAAACAACTTCTTTGCTCACTTTGAGGACAATACAGTGCCACTGACACGGCCCACTACCAAAACCTGTGGATTCTCCTTCACTGCAGCCGATGTGAGTAAAACATTTAAACGTGTTAACACTCGCAAGGCTGCAAGCCCAGACGGCATCCCCAGCCGCGTCCTCAGAGCATGCGCAGACCAGCTGGCTGGTGTGTTTACGGACATATTCAATCAATCCTTATCCCAGTCTGCTGTTACCACATGCTTCAAGAGGGCCACTATTGTTCCTGTTCCCAAGAAAGCTAAGGTAACTGAGCTAAATGACTACCGCCCCGTAGCACTCACTTCTGTCATCATGAAGTGCTTTGAGAGACTAGTCAAGGACCAGATCACCTCCCCCCTACCTGACACCCTAGACCCACTCCAATTTGCTTACCGCCCCAAAAGGTCCACAGATGTAGCAACCACACTGCACACTGCCCTAACCCATCTGGACAAGATGAATACCTATGTGAGAATGCTGACTACAGCTCAGAATTTAACACCATAGTACCCTCCAAACTCATCATCAAGCTCGAGACCCTGGGTCTCGACCCTGCCCCGTGCAACTGGGTACTGGACTTCCTGACGGACCGCCCCCAGGTGGTGAGGGTAGGTAACATATACACCCCGCTGATCCTAAACACTGGGGCCCCACAAGGGTGTGTTCTGAGCCCTCTCCTGTACTCCCTGTTCACCCACGACTGAGTGGCCATGCACGCCTCCAACTCAATCATCAAGTTTGCAGACGACACTACAGTGGTAGGCTTGATTACCAACAACGAAGAGACAGCCTACAGGGAGGAGGTGAGGGCCCTCGGAGTGTGGACGATGATCGTGGACTTCAGGAAACAGCAGAGGGAGCACCCCACTATCCACATCGAGGGGACAGTAGTGGAGAGGTAGTAAGTTTTAAGTTCCCCAGTGTACACATGACGGACAAACTGAATTGGTCCACCCACACAGACAGCGTGGTGAAGAAGGCACAGCAGCGACTCTTCAACCTCAGGAGGCTGAAGAAATGTTCGTCACCAAAAGCACTTACAAACTTTTACAGATGCACAATCGAGAGCATCCTGTCGGGCTGTATCACTGCCTTGTACGGCAAGGAAGGACATAAAGATCATCAAGGACAACAACCACCCGAGCCACTGCCTGTTCACCCTGCTATCATCCAGAAGGCGAGGCCAGTACAGGTGCATCAAAGCAGGGACCGAGAGACTGAAAAACCGCTTCAATCTCAAGGCCATCGGACTGTTAAACAGCCACCACTAACATTGAGTATCTGCTGCCAACATACTGACTCAACTCCAGCCACTTTAATAATGGAAAAATTGATGTACAAATGTATATCACTATCCACTTTAAACAATGCCACTTGTGTTTACATACCCTACATTACTCATCTCATATGTATATACTGTACTCTATACCATCTACTGCATCTTGCCTATGCCGTTCTGTACCATCACTCATTCATATATTTTTATGTACATATTCTTCATCCCTTTATACACACAAGTGTAAGGTAGTTGTGGAATTGTTAGGTTAGATTTCTCGTTGGTTATTACTGCATTGTCGGAACTAGAAGCAGAAGCATTTCGCTACACTTGCATTAACATCTGCTAACCATGTGTATGTGACATAAAATTTTATTTGAACCAACCATAGACATGCATTGCATTCGGAAAGTATTCAGACCCCTTAACTTTTTCCACATTTTGTTACATTACGTTCTAAAATAGAGTAAATAGATGATTTTCCTCAAATCTACACACAACACCCTATAATGACATGGCAAAAACAGGTATAGACATTTTGGAAAAATGTATTAAAAACAAACTTAAATATTACATCAGTATTCAGACCCTTTACTGAGTACTTTGTTGAAGCACCTTTGGCAGTGATTACACTCGAGTCTTCTTGGGTATGACGCTAGAAGCTTTGCACAGCTGTATTTGGGAAGTTTCTTCCATTCTTCTCTACAGATCCTCTCAAGCTCTGTCAGGTTGGATGGGCAGTGTTGCTGCACAGCTATTTTTCCGGTCTCTCCAGAGATGTTTGATCGGGTTCAAGTCCGGGCTCTGGCTGGGCCACTCAAGGACATTCAGAGACTTGCCCTGAAGCCACTCCTGCATTTCCTGGCTGTGAGTTTTGGGTTGTTGTCTTGTTGGAAGGTGAACCTTTGCCACAGCGTGAGGCTCTGGAGCAGGTTTTCATCAAGGACCTCTCTTTACTTTGCTCCGTTCATCTTTCCCTCGACCCTGACTAGTCTCCCAGTCCCTGCCACTGAAAAGCATTGCCACAGCATGATGCTGCCACCATGCTTCACTGTAGGGATGGTGCCAGGTTCCCTCCAGATGTGACGTTTGGCATTCAGGCCAAAGAGTTCAACCTTGGTTTCATCAGACCAGAGAATCTTTTTTCTAATGGTCTGAGAGTCTTTTAGGTGCCAAGCGGTCTGTCATGTGCCTTTTACTGAGGAGTGGTTCCGAGTGGCCTGATTGGTGGAGTGCGGCAGAGATGGTTGTCCTTCTGGAAGGTTCTACCATTTTCACAGAGGAACTCTGGAGCTCTGTCAGAGTGACCATCGGGTTCTTGGTCACCTCCTTGACCAAGGCCCTTCTCCTCCGATTGCAGTTTGGCCAGTGGCCAGTTGTAGGAAGCATCTTGGTGGCTCCAAACTTCTTCCATTTAAGAATGATGGAGGCCACTGTGTTCTTGGGGACCTTCAATCCCCACATCTGTGCTGACACAATCCTGTCTCGGAGCTCTACGGACAATCATTTTGACCTCATGGCTTGGTTTTGGTTCTGAAATGCACTGTCAACTATGGGACCTTATGTAGACAGGTGTGTGTGCCTTTCCAAATCATGTTCAATAATTACAATTTACCACAGATGGACTCCAATCAAGTTGCAGAAACATCTCAAGGATGATCAATGGAAACAGGAAGCACCTGAGCTCAATTTCAAGTCTCATAGCAAAGGGTCTGAATGCTTATGTAAATAAGGTATTTCTGTTTATTCGTCATACATTTCTAAAAAAAAAAAATGTATTTGCTTTGTTATGGGGTATTGTGTGTAGCTTGGGGGGGACAATTTAATCAATTTTAGAATAAGGCTGTAACGTAACAAAATGTGAAAAAAGTCAAGGGGTCTGAATACTTTCTGAATGCACTGAGCTGGAATGTCAAGCTAACTGAAGCTGGTTAGCTTTAGAAAACACTTAAAAAAAAATATTTTTTTACAGTTAGCATAACCCCTTTCAAAAACAAAGCCTTTGCCGTATTCCACCTCGTGAGCTTCTGTGATTGACCAATTAAAATGTTCCTTGCATGTATCATACAAAAAACAAGAACATTTTGAGTTGACTGACTTTAGGGTACATTGAATGATGTGCTGTTTACATCAGTATAATCATAGGGTCGACACAGGCTACCTCAAGTTATCATTAACATCAGAGGACAAAATGTATTGTGTAGCAACCAGGCAAAGCTTTTTCAATACACTGACTGTCAGAAATTGCATCCTATTCCCTCTGTGGTGCACTACATTTGACCAGGACCAATATGGTTCTAGTCAAAAGTAGTGTACTAAATAGAGAATAGGGTGCCATTTCTGAAGCAACCAATGACTGCCTGAGGAAACGCAGACGGAAAATATCCAGGCAGTTTTTCCTGCGTTAAAAATGTAATCTCCATAATGTAATGACTGAACTCCACTAACACAGCGCACAAAGGACCAATACTTTTTCCTATGATGAGCTCAAAAAGACACTCCCAACATTTGCCACAGAACACCAGCAGTTGCAGCAGTACGTAAAATGGCACAGTACGTTCTTTACAAATCACTGCGTTACGTAAGTATGGACAGGAAAATAAATTTCCCTCACAGCATACACTTAGTTAACTAGCATATGTTGAAAGTGAAAGCATTCCATTAATTCCCTTTGATCGTTACTCATCGATTAGAAATTATACCTTTCTGTGCGCCGGCTTTGGTATCTTTCAGTTCATTCTGTGCTTCTTCGATTTTATCTGCAACACAAGAAAGGAAGGATACCTGTTGGTTTTCAGTACAGAGAAACAAACCAGAAGTAAGAGGCTGATTATTATCCACACTATAGGCAATGTAGAAAATAACTAATGATCCTGGGGATGTTTCCTACACTGGTGTTGTGATATGGAGAGGTTTTTTATTATAATAAGAACCAGACCTTCTTAGGGGAGGGAGAACACCAGAGTACTACAAAAAACATCATTATGAGAACAGCTCTTAGGGCTAGTACACACATAGGTAATGTCCCAAATGGCACCCTTTTCCAAATTAGTGCACTATAGGGAATAAGGTATGAATTGGGACACAATGTTGAGAGCTCTTAAAATACCTCAATTCCACAGAATTTTCATGATACATGTTAACGGAAATGAGCTAAAGAAATGAACGCAGTGATAATGTAATTCTAATTACCTTTAAGAAACTGAAGGGATTCCATGAGGATCAATGAATGGATAAGATCAAGCACAACCTAGGCGACATCACAACACAACTCACATGGCTGTGTATTATTTCCATCTCGATTAGACCTTTTATAGTGTGTCTTTGTCCCAAATGTATTCACACCCTTGACCTTTTCCGCATTTTGTTGTTACAGACAAAATTTTAAATGGATTAAATTGACTGGCCTACACACAATGCTTCATAATGACAAAGCAGAATTATGTCTATCAAAAATTGTACACATTTATAAAAGAAAATGAACATCTAAAATATCTTGAGTCAATAAATATTCAATCCCTTACTTATGCAAGCCTAAAGTTCAGGAGTAAACATTTGCATAACAAGTCACAAGTTGCACGGACCCACTGTGTGCAATAATAGCGTTTAACATGATTTCTGAATGACTACCTCATCTCTGTACCCCACACATACAATTATCTGTAAGGTCCTTCAGTCTAGCAGTGAATTGCAAACACAGATTTAACAAGAAAGACCAGGGAGATTTTCAAATGCCTCGCAAAGAAGGGCACTTATTGGTAGATGGGTGGGAAAAAAAGCAGACAAATAATATCCCTTTTGAGCATGATGTAGTTATCAATTACACTTTGGATGGTGTATCAATTCAACCAGTCACTAGAAAGATACAGGCGTCCTTCCTAACTCAGTTTCCGGAGAGGAAGGAAACCGCTCAGGGATTCCACCATGATGCCAATCCTAGAGGAAAACGTGGTTCAGTTTGCTTTCCACCAGACACTGGAAGATTAATTCACCTTTCAGCAGGACAAATACCTAAAACGCAAGGCCACATCTACACTGGAGTTGCTTACACAAAAAGACTGACAGCTGTAATCGCTGCCAAAGGTGTTTCTCACATGTATTGACTCAGGGGTGTGAATACTTATGTATATTATATATTTCTGTATTTCATTGTCAATACATTTTCAAAAATAAACAAAAACATGCATGTTTTCACTTTGTCATTATCTGGTATTGAGTGTAGATGGGTGATAACAAAAACCTATTTAACCCATTTTGAATTCAGGCTGTAACACAACACGTGGAATAAGGGGTATGAATACTTTCTGAAGTGTCATGCCCTGACCATAGAGAGCTTTTTATTCTCTGTTGGTTAGGTCGGGGTGTGACTAGGGTGGGTCATCTAGGTAATTATATTTCTATGTTGGCCTGGTATGGTTCCCAATCAGAGGCAGCTGTTTATCGTTGTCTCTGATAGGGGAAATGGCTGCCTAAATATGATCCCCATTATGCTTTGTGGGACCTTGACTACGTATAGTTGCCTGTGAACACGATTGTTGCTTCACGTTTCGTTTTGCTATTTCTTGTTTTCTTTGAGTTTCACTTCCTAATAAAGAGAATGGAACCATACCACGCTGCATCTTTGTCCACTCATTATAACGATTGTGACATGAAGGCACTATAAAGGGAATATGGTGCCATTTGGTTGCTAAATTCTTAATTGCTAAATTGTAATTATTTCGCTACTATGGCCTATTCATTGCCTTACCTCCCTAATCTTACTACATTTGCACACACTGTATATAGACTTTTCTATTGTGTTATGTGTAACTCTGTTGTTTGTGTCGCACTGCTTTGCTCCATCTTGGCCGGGCCGCAGTTGTAAATGAGAACTTGTTCTCAACTGGCCTACCTGGTTCAATAAAGGGGAAATATATATATATTTTATTAGTAGCCTACCAAACTTACTAACTGCCTGGTACTCAGCACTCTATTGTCCCTCTAGAATCAGCTTTCTATAGGCTAGGCCTACTACTGTATATTTATTTCTCAACTTTCCTAATATTAAACACCGTGCTTATATTTACAACAGGAGTATAGCCTATCTGGCTGGCATGAAAATAAACAACGGAGAAAAGCGCCCTCCATTCGCTATTTAAGTGCATAGATTAATGTTTTTTTCCCCTGCTGCCCCTGTTTCAATACAGGTGCGTGATAATGGTCCATTCTAAATCAAAAATTTCACACAGTATTTATTATATGTAAAGACAAGATTAAATCAAGAATAGTCTGTTGGGTGATATTAGACTATCACTTGTGAATTATATATTATCACTCGTGAATGATGCCAAGCATAAACTTTTTCAAATCATAGTTTCACACCTCATGTAGCCTAGCCCATAGGCCTATATGTTTTAATAAGGTTTGTATCACAACTAAAGTGGCCAAATAACTTCTTAAAATGAAGCACAATAATCTGATTTACAAGGGGTGTAGAGCCTAACTGGCAAAAAAAAGCAGTGCGTGAGTTTCAAGTTTAGGGAAGATAATTTTCACCATAAAAATGCACCTTTATAAGAAAAGCATTACATGCACCTTTATAAGAAAAGCATTACATGCACCTTTATAAGAAAAGCATTACATGCACCTTTATAAGAAAAGCATTACATGCACCTTTATAAGAGAAGCATTACATGCACCTTTATAAGAAAAGCATTACATGCACCTTTATAAGAAAAGCATTACATGCACAATTGCACTTTTGATAATGGTGTTTCCGCTAATGAAACATTCACGCTATATATATATATATATATATATATATATTATATATATATATTTATTATATTTGCGCTTATAATGTGAAGAAATAAACTATTAGGCTATCAACATTTTAAGCTAAACATTCTGATCTGTTGTGTCAGCCACAGTGGGTAAAGTGTTTTTAAATTCTACTGGTTGTTTTAATTTGGAAACGATCGCATCCCACAACTGTCACAGATCACGTTAGGAATATTTATTTCTCGCACAGAATAGGTCGACTTTGTACAATGGGGGATATTAGATTGACATAGGCTTGTGCTTTTGCGGTTCGTTAGGCCTACTCATCTTGTTGGCTGCCGAAAAGTAAATGTAGTTCTTACAATATCTTCAATATGCACCTCGGAATTGAATTAGGACGCGAGCAGTTGCGTCCCGGATGTGTCTGTCTTCACTTGTAGCCTGTAAAAGGCATGGATTTTTTAGGATGCATTACTGCCACACAAACGGGATGGCATTATCAAGTTCTTGTCAAATAGAAGTCTGCGAAAGTTACATTAATAACTCTAAATTAAGCATATAGGAATAACAATTTCTTTGTTAACAGCACAACACAGAATAGCCGCATGTGCTCACTCCCTCAAATCGCTTGGAGAAAATATCCTTTCTATTTTATTCAGCTTTGTTCATTTGTATTCTTCATACTATAAAATAATGCCACGGAATTCTAAGCAAATCTTGTCTGCTAAATGAACTAGTGTAGCCCACAGCCATTTGAAATAGACTAATGGATTTATTGTGAAGGTATAGGCTATATTACATGGATTTATTAGACTTTTGAAAATGTAGACGTTCCAAAGGTCTGCATCAGTGGCTTGTAGGCTGTGTGTGGTAGCCAGGAGATTATGTGTTTGTTAATTAACTGTCAATTACCGTGAGACCAACAGTCATTTGCTTGACAATCATCGTCTGAAATTGTGACATCCTCCCCCTCCACCACCACCTCTAGCAATCTTAAACAGCCACAGTTTGCGCACGTGTGTGTATTTACTTATTTGGGAGCATGTTGTGTGTGTGTATGAATGAGTGTGTGAACTGAGATAGCCCTCTGACAGGGGACACAGACTGATAGCATGTTCTTGGCACTGAGGCCTGGTTGGTATGCCTCCAGTGACAGAATCAGTAACCACAGAGTAACAGAGTCCCTCCGACACACACACATTTCCCTCAGCTTCAGTTCATAGAACCACATTGCCTACCAGCCATTCACTAGAACTATCCCCCCAAAGCTCCCTAAAGCATACCACAAATTATATTATTGCAAACTCATTTCAAATAATAATAAATACTCATTTTCATTGGTCAGGGGATTTGAGGGTAGACTTTTACTATTATGCTTTATTGTTTGTACATGTATTGCATTAGACCACACTGGCAATCTAATCTTCACTGATTACTACTACAACAGAACAATCTGAGGGATAATATGGGGTATGAGACCAGGGACAGCATTCACCATAGATCAGAATACACACACCAAATGATTGACACACCTATTAAGTATAAGCCACTATGCCCAGTACTGAGTGCACACCACCTCTGATCTGTGGTGAACAACACCGCCTCTGAACCTTAGTGAACAACACAGCTACAGTATGAAGCAGTGAAGGAGGGAGAAAGGGAGGCACTGGCTGCATACCAAATAGAACCCTATTTCCTTTATAGTGCACTACTTTTGAACAAGGCCCATGACCAGGGTCCAAATGTCAGGGACCCCAAAAGTAGTGCACTATAAAGGAAATAGGGTGTGATTTGGGATGAAGATAACACACTTAATCAGAATGCTAGGA
This sequence comes from Oncorhynchus tshawytscha, assembly GCF_018296145.1. Classification (NCBI taxonomy): domain Eukaryota; kingdom Metazoa; phylum Chordata; class Actinopteri; order Salmoniformes; family Salmonidae; genus Oncorhynchus; species Oncorhynchus tshawytscha. Next base: position 18,510,250 of record NC_056459.1, read on the forward strand.
GTTATTAAGACCGTGGGGAATGATTAGTGTTGTTCCTATTCCCCTCATTAAGATTCCTAGCTACTGTTATTACTGTGTGTGTTATTCCAGTACCCCTGTTATTAAAGGCAAGCTTTCAGAAGAGCCTTTTATGATGTGATGTTGGACATGGTTGGGATGACAGCCAGACAGCTACGTGTTTCACGAGAGGGAGAAAATGGAGAGATGTTAATCACGCAATTTTTACATGATTAATCAAATATAACGTCAAAAATAAACACTGCATTTATGTTGCCGGTGACGATGAACAGAGCACAATCATCTAAAACGGGTTGTATCCCAAATGGCACCCTATTCCCTATATGGTGCACTGCTTTTGAACAGAGCCCTCTAAGACTAGTGCACTATATAGGGAATAGAGTGCCATTTGGGACACATCCCTGACTGGAATTTAAACGGAGGGAGGGTCAACATTTGTTTTAGGGTATTGAACTCATGAAGCTATGTTATGGTTGCCAGTGACTGGACTGCTGTCGAGTGCAGGCTTAAGGAAAACAGAAAAATCTGAAGTTCATAAGATGCTTTCATACAAGAAAGCAGAGACTATAAATCAGTTCAATGCAGCTGTTTTCCATTTGACACAGGGCACTGCACCGACCTAGGCAGAGTCTGTAGTAGTACAAGTAGGTTATACCACCCTTTGGTTACACTTTCATAGATGAATTCCTTGATTTTAATGAGTTAATTATTACAACTTAGACAGCTGCTTTCACCATGTATTCAAGCAGCAAAACTGGAACATAACACCCAGTATAATATGTCATGGTTGTGATAAATTCAGAATTGATTCCCATTCAACTCATGAGTTGAAATTCAAATTGGATTGTCCACACCCCACAGGATGTAGAATTAGAATTTCAGTTTGAGTGACAGAAAATAGCATTTCATTCAGTGCAATTCAAATAAATTCCACTCTGTCATAGAACATGAATGTCTCATTGAATCTGCCAGGTCAGATACAGTAACTTTTATCTGGAAGCAATGTTCATATACTCTTAACCTTAGTGCTAGAATAGCCAATTATGTTTCCACCAACCATTTCATTTGTTTGTTATTTTTTAAAGCTTTTATGCTCAACTTGAGGGTTCAACTAATGCATTCAGGGATTATTTTCCCCATATTGAACAACATTTTTGTGATTTTGTTTTCCTTGATCATTCATTTTAAGAGTTGGCCCTGACAATTGCATGTATATAACGACATGTTTTATGTACACTCAATGACCAGTTCATTAGGTACACCCATCTAGTACAGGGTCAGACCCCCTTTGCCTCCAGAACAGCCTAAATTCTTTGGGGGGTGGCAGGTAGCCTAGTGGTTAGAGCATTGGGCCAGTAACCAAAAGGTTGCCAGATTGAATCCCTGAGCTGACAAGGTAAAAATCTGTCGTTCTCCCCCGAACAAGGCAGGTAACCCACTGTTCCTAGGCTGTCATTGTGAATAATAATTTGTTCTTAAAACCTGTTTGGGGAAGGGGGTAGTATTGTCACCTCCGGATGAGAAGTCTGCCCAAAGTAAACTGCCTGTTACTCAGCTCCAGAAGCTAGGATATGCATGTAGTTGGTAGGTTTAGATAGAAAAAACACTAACGTTTCCAAAACTGTTAAAATAATGTCTGAGTATTACAGAAGTGATATGGCAGGCTAAAACCTGAGGAAAATCCATCCAGGAAGTACTATTATTTTTAAATGGGTGTTTTTCCATTGAAAGCCTATCCACTATATAAAGGGATATGACCCAGATTGCATTCCCTATGGCTTCCACTAGCTGTGAACAGTCTTTAGAGATTGTTTCAGGCTTTTATTCTGAAAAATGAGTGAGAATGACCACTTTCAATGAGTGGACAGTGGAAAGTCCCAGAGCTGTTTGGTGCGCACAACAACCTTTTTGTTTTTCTTTTATATTGACGACTCTATTGTCCGGTTTAAATATTATTGATTATTTAGACAAAAAACAACCTGAGGATTGATTATAAACATCGTTTGACATGTTTATACGATCTTCACTAGTACTATTTGGATTTTTCGTCTGCCTGCTGTGACCGCCTTTGAGCCAATAGATTACTGAACAAAACGTGCCAACGAAACGGTTTTGGACATAAGAGGGACTTTATCGAACAAAACTAACTTTTATTGTGTAACATGGAGTCTCCCTTTAACACCTCTCTCTCCATATTTTATTCCCTTTACATTATCTCTCACTCTGTTTTACCTCTCCCTCACTCTCAAATCTCTGATATGACGAGCCCAGTCAGCAGCCCATTAAGAGGCAGCATCCAAAATGGCACCCTATTCCTTATTTGGTGCACTACTTTTTGGTACCATTTGGGATGCAGAAAAGTCTCCCGTTAAAGACCCTCATGTCAAACTTTGATCCAGGCAACGTGATTATATCTGGGGATCAGATTGGTGGTGGAAGTGGCTTGTGTGGGCAGGATGCATGTCAATTAAGCTGCAGAGCCGTGGGCCTAAAACGAGTCATCGTTGGCGCTACCATGACAACCAGGAATCCTATCCTCATTGCAGGCTGCCCCCCCCACACACACACACGCACACGCGCGCACACACACACTGCCCCCTCTTTGCTCACTTCAGTGTGAGGTGGAATGTGATTAAACTGGTCCCCATGGACCAAAAATGACAAATCACAACCACCACATGTGAAACATAATTGACTTGGCTACAACGCCCACATGTTAGTGAATTCCCGAAACACCAAGCCACAGCAAGGAGGAGGAGGAGCATAGCTTGCTCTAACTCTTCAATAAAACAGGGCCCCTGTCAGCATTAGGCCCAAATTAATACAATTGGAGGAGTGTGCCCATGAGTTGCAGGGCACTTCTGCAGCAAACGCCTGGCTCGGACTGAGGCTCTCCTCGTGACAGGCAGCACCCACTACCTGCTACCTGTCTCGGCCTGCTACTAGAAAACCACCAGGCTCCTCGTCCCCTGCCTGCCCACCTACCCCTGCCAGGCAGTAACACATTTAGCTCCGCTCAACAGCCTGTTCTGCCCTTCTGGTGCCTGGGCCTAGCCATGCCCACTATGCCAAACAACTAAGTCAATCTGTGATTGGCATATGTGTGTTCAGTTCAACAATGGAGGACAATGCCTGGTGGGCTGCAGAGCAAACAGTATGGTGGATGGCTTTATTATTGGCTGCATTCCAAATTACACCCCATCCCCTATATAATGCACTACTTTTGACCAGGGCCAATAGGGCACTATGTATTGGCAATAAACAGAGAGAACACAGTGGCAGAATACATGACCACTAACTGACCCTAAATTAAGAAAATCTTTGACTATGTCCAGACTCAGTAAGCATAGCCTTGCTATTGAGAGAGGCTGTTGTAGGCAAATCTGGCCCTCGAGAAAAGACGGGCTATGTACACACTGTTCACAAAATGAGGAAACTAATTTCTAATATTTCTAATATTTTTTTTGTTGATGCTGTTGTCCACTCACTTGTTTGTTTATTTCACTTGCTTAGACAATATAAAAAGTTTCCAATGCCAATAAAGCCCCACTGAATTGAGAGAGGGGAAAAGTGAGACTGATGCTGCTGCAGATGAGACAGGAACAGACAGCCATCCCCCACTTCTCTGTCACAGCAAGGGAGAGAGATGAAGATTGTGTAACTCAAAGAGCTACCTCCTCCTCGGGCACTCTTCCTGTCGTCTGAAAATAAGATATTGCTTTTTCTGCAGCTCTCAGCAGGGACCTCCTGAAGCAGATAGCTACTGTACAGTACGGTCTGTCTGACACATGTTTGGGTCACACCCTTACAAGAAACCATTGGAGACGCCTATGGGTCTGGGGAAAACAACCAATCACAGACAAGAAAAGAAGAACCTACACCCAGTATTCTAGGAAGTACAGTAAGCTCCTGGTTACGGTCAGTGGGTGACACACACACTGTGGTAGATGAGATGAGGAAGCCCAGTGACTAGTGTCCTATTACCCAACAGTCTATCATCAGCAGACTTACAGGCTAGTGCACACTGCTTTGACCTTCCCCACTCCCACAGACACTCACTGGAGCGACTGGCTCCATCAGCCTTAATAGACCAGGAGGTATGGAGAGAGTGTGTGAGGATGAGAAAGAAATAACCACCCAGACTACAGTGCTGTGTGCTCCGACTCTCTCCGTCAATCCAGAGAGCGAGAGAGGGAGAGAGACTGCACGTCTGAGAGTTTCGCTTCTCAAAAGCCGTGCAGCATGACAAACAAATAATTCAGGCGAATCTCGCTCTGTCTCTGTAGTTACGGGATCAGCTTCCGACTACTAAGCACTCTGCGAGGACAGGAGGAGGGGAGGCAGCGTGGGAGGATGGTATGGTGCAGCGTTTCCTGTTGGGGCTGGGCGCGTCTCGTTCCATTGGGATAGACTGGGAGGGAGATGGTTGTGGTGTGTATAGGCAAGGTAGTGAATGGACACAACATGCATTATGCACAAACTGAGTCAAACACCCAGTCACAACTTACAAGTATGGTTTTGAACATGTACACACACACACACACACAAGTTTTGGTGTGGGTTCTTTACAGTGCGGCTGGCCCCACAGGAAACAGTGGGAGGTAGGTAGGTAGGCAGGCAGTAGACCGGCAGGCAGCAAACAGGCGTCCATTGTTTGGTGGGAATCTTCCTTGAACAGTATCAGTCAAAATTTTGGACACACTGACTTATTCAAGGGTTTTTAATTATTTTTACTATTTTCTACATTGTAGAATAAGCAACCAACAAGTGCTCAGCATATGTGGGAACTCCTTAAAGACTGTTGGAAAAGCATTCCAGGTGAAGCTGGTTGAGAGATTGCCAAGAGTGTGCAAAGCTGTCATCAAGGCAAAGGGTGGATACTTTGAAGAATCTCAAATATATTTCGATTTGTTTAGCACTTTTTGGTTACTACATACTGTAATTCCATATGTGTAATTTCATAGTTTTGATGTCTTCTATTTATTCTACAATGTAGATAAATTGTCAAAAGTAAGAGAACCTTTTAATGAGTAGGTGTGTCAACATTTGACTGGTACTGCATATAAAACTACAGTGGTCAGATTGAGATGTGTTGGTTGGGGGGTTTGTGTGGGTGTGTGTCTGCGTAATGGCGCGGGTGGTGACAAATGTGAATTCTGAAACTTCCATCGCTATTAGACAAAAATCTGTCCTGTGTAAATAAAGAGACAGACTGCCAAACCAAAACACATGGCCAAGCAGAGCTAAATTATGATTTGTTTCTTTCTCAGTTGCCAATCATGGAAGGTGTGATTATGGTGCTGAAATAGACCCAATGATTCAGACTGGCTCTAGAAAACAGAACTAAATGACATTGCTGGTTGATATTTACATTTAACAAACAATCAGGAACACATCAAACAGGTATGTGATTCAATGTGTCTTACAAATCACTCACGGAATGTAAAATGTCCGAAAATATGTTCTATCAGTGGAATGGGTAAAGATTGATCTAATTGAAATAGATAAATAGATCAAATAAAACAAAACAAATTAAACAAAATGCAAATTTAGTAAAGAAATTAGGGAAAAGAAAACAGAGAAATCAGTCCATGTGATTGGTATCACTTCCTGATTGATTAAGACAGGGGAGAGAAATTATAATTTAAATGTTACAGCAAGCCAAAAAAAACACACACACACACACACACACACACACACACACACACACACACACACACACACACACACACACACACACACACACACACACACACACACACACACACACACACACACACACACACTCTCTTTCCTTTCTCTGCATAAAACCCCAAAACGGGAAACAAAACAAGCCACACGTCAAAGTTGATTGGATCAAAATCTCAAGTTCCCCATTGGTTGGTTCTTCTAGGGGCCGTGAACCAGAGCTAGTGTGTGTGTGTGTGTGTGTGTGTGTGTGTGTGTGTGTGTGTGTGTGTGTGTGTGTGTGTGTGTGTGTGTGTGTGTGTGTTTGACAGAACGAACATCCAGACTGCGGTTCCACTCAACTGACTCCACGGACAGACAGCCAGCAAAGGCGACCGGGATGGCGCGGGGTAGGAAGCATGTTCCATTAGATTCAGTGTAAAAACAACCTTCACATGCAGTCACACACATACACACGCACAACAAACCTCACACAAGCCCTTCAGACCAGCCGAGGTAAGCTGAGGGTTGGGTGATTGTCGCACGGCTGAGACTAAGATTACTTTTTTTTATGCATTCCATAATCACATTAATTAATTAGATACTTTAGCCCGAAGTTGCCATGTCTTCTGCACACTTGGCTAAAGCTAAATGCTACATCAACACAGTCATTAGCTGAAGCAGGTCGTTTGGAGAAGCCTCTGCCACTCACTCACTGCAGGTCTGAGTCCTAAAGAGCACCCTATTCCCTACAGTATATAGTGCCCTACCTTTGACCAGAGCCCTAGGGGTGGGATATAGGGAATAGGGTGTCATCTCGGACACGGCCTCAGTCACAACTCCAGAAGTAGGTGTGGAGAAATTCAGCACGGGTGTGTGGTACATTAATATTAGGCTACCCTGAAAAAAAAAAACTAAGCCTAAGAAACGCTATTAGCGCTCACCCCGCTAACTAGCTAGCCATTTCACACCGGTTACACTAACAAGCTGTTCTATCTAAAACAAACTTACACCTTGCATGTTCATTTAACATTTGCTTCAGATAGGTCTCCTGTGGATAAACTTTAAAACAGACAGCAGTAGTGTTCTGAGGCAAAAACTGAAGGCTACATGAACTCTATTTCATTCCTAACATGTCGGTTCCCTCATCCCTGGCCCCTTACCATATGAATGTCCATATTAAATTGGTTGCCATTGTTGTTACAGTTGCTCTATGAGTGACAGCAGCCGAGCTGCTCCCTGTCACCTCTGCTCTCATCAAACACGTTGGACGGTGGCAGTTAGCGGCACTCAACCCTGAACGCTCCCTAAACCCCTGGGGAGCAGTCCACCCATTCAGCTCACACACACACTCACTGTATAAGTCACGGGGGGTATATATAATAGCATTAGTGGGTGCTTATAGTTCTCCTATTTCACGTGTGTGAAATGGAGATCTTTTTTTCATTCCCACTCCCTCCGAGACCCTCAGAGAGTGGAGGGGAGCTGGGCCAGCAGGGTCTGCCATTATCAACAGTGATCCTGGAGCAATTCAAGTGCCTTGCTCAAAGGCACAGACAGATTATTCACCTTGTCGGGTATTCAAACTAGTGACCTTTCGGTTACTGGCCCAATGCTCTAACCGCTAGCCTACCTACTGACTACTGTAAAGTATGTATCTCTCCATCCAGATACTATATAGAAGCTAGCTAGTCTGATCTCACATTCAACAAACACTTGATGACTGGCCTTTGTCCTGAAACGCAAACAACAAGTCTTTTGTATAGCTTACCTACTCATCCATCAGTCAACACAGTCATAAGTCATCATTTTTGGCCAAACAGCTGTGGAGCTGCAGCGGTAGCCACAGTAACTTGGCGACAAGGAGGGGAATTCCTGTCAGGGCAGAAGAGAGGGAAGGAGGGACGGAGAAGAGGAAGGAGGGGAGCTGGGCCAGCCCAAACACAGTGGTGGAGTATGGTGATGTCACTAGAAGAAGCTCTGGTACCCTCCAGGGGTTCCGGCTCTCAGCTCTCTCGTTCTTTTTTCTCTCTCGCTCAGCTCTCTTTTTCTTGCTCTCTTTTTGGAGCAAGAGCGTTCGTCTGAAGTGCCAGAGGCAATGGTGGAAGGAGAGGGAAGGGAGGAGCGGAGGGGGGAGGACGGGAGTTGGGGTGGTAGGCTCTGCCAACAGTCTTCTGCCCAACTTTAACTCAACAAGGAGGAGATACAGGTGTTGAGTGAGCCAGTTAATTATTTTCTCCTCTCTCAGACCTGGTAAACAACTCAAATTCTGTTCTTTGTCTTAGCAGCTGTGGTGTTCACTTACTATATGCGCAAAAACATTAATTGGGTAGGCCTACTTATTTAGAGAGAAATTTAACAGATCGTAGGCCTATAGCAAAACTGGGGATACACAATTAATGTGGCATCTTCTTAAAGCCATCTTTCAAAATGAATCACTCAATTCATTGTTCAACTAAAACTTCATCTACACTTAAACAACTTAAAGGCCCTGTATAGCCAAAAATGTGATTTTCCTATGTTTTATATGTCTGGAACTCTATTGGAGGAATGCAACACCATTCTCCCACGAGAAATTCCATTTGTAGTTTTGTTGACTGTGGTGGAAAACTCCCCAGAATCTCACAAGTGTTCAGTTGAGTCGAGATCTGGTGACTGAGACGGCCATTGCATATGGTTTACATCGTTTTCATGCTCATCAAACCAATCAGTGACAACTCGTGCCCTAGCATTGTCATTCTATGAGGGTGTAGCCATGGTAGCCAAAATAATGGGCAAAATATTGGCCTGCCCAGCATTTTTATACATGACCCTAAGCATGATGGCTAAGCATGATGGGAAGTAAGTTATTAATTAAATCAGGAACCACACCTATGTGGGACCACCTGCGTTCAATAGACACTGTAGCCCTCATTTCTCAAGTGTTTCCAATATACCTGTATATTTCCACACTGAGTTTGGAATAATACTATGAAATTGTGAAAATGATTATAATAGTGTTAGAGCAGTTAGAAACCTGAATGGAGGTTTGGCCTGATTATTTGGGCCTGGCTATATAAAGAGGGAACTTCCCTGGGTTTCAGTTTTGGATATGGCTATTAGGGGAAGTCCTGAAGGCTAAAATAACCAGCCAACCTAAACAAGTGGCTTCACCCAATCAGATAAATATTTACCAAGGCCAGGGACAAACACAGGCTGTTTCCCAAATGGCACCATATTCCCTATACAGTGCACTACTTTTACCAGAGTCGTATGGGCCCTGATCAAAAGAAGTGCACATCTGTACATAGGAATAAGGTGCCATTTGGGACACTACCCTAGTGAGTGACCACACTGTTTTTTGCAATGTCACTGTGAAGTGGTGGTAAATAAATAGGCATTTATGTGTTCCGGTAAATCGTTGCAAAACAAAACCCAAACAGTGAAAACAAACCCAACACTAATTAGGGAGACACTGGGATAATTTGGCAGTAGTGTACTGTGGTAATTTTAGACAGGAATAAGGGTCTCTGCCTGTAAACAACAAAGAACTACAGTACGAGTCAAAAGTTCGGACACACCTACTCATTTAAGGGTTTTTCATTTTTTTAAATATTTGACATTGTAGAATAATAGTGAATACATCAAAACTATGAAATTACACATATGAAATCATGTAGTAACCAGAAAGTGTTCAAGAAAATATTTGAGATTCTTCAAACTAGCCACCTTGATGACAGCTTTGCACACTCTTGGCATTCTCTCAACCAGATTCACCTGGAATGCTTTTCCAACAGTCTTGAAGGAGTACCCACATATGCTGAGCACTTGTTGGCTGCTTTTCCTTCACTCTGTGGCCCAACTCATCCCATACCATCTGAATTGGGTTGAGGTCAGGTGATTGTGGAGGCCAGGTCATCTGATGCAGCACTCCATCACTCTGCTAGGTCAAATAGCCCTTACACAGCCTGGAGGTGTGTTGGGTCATTGTCCAGTTGAAAAATAAATGATAGTCCCACTAAGCGCAAACCAGATGGGATGGTGTAACACTGCAGAATGCTGTGGTAGCCATGCTGGTGTCAGCAGCAAAGCACCATCACACCTCCTCCCCCATGCTTCTCGGTGGGAACCATACATGCAGAGATCTGTTCTCTAACTCTGTGTCTCACAAAGACACAGCGGTTGGAACCAAAAATCTCAAATTTCGACTCATCAGACCTAAGGACAGATTTCCAAGGCTCTAATGTCCATTGCTCGTGTTTTATAGCCCTAGCAAGTCTCTTCTTATTATTGGTATCCTTTAGTAGTGGTTTCTTTGCAGCAGTTCGACCGGGGGCGGCAGGATAGCCTAGTGGTTAGAGCGTTGGACTAGTAACCGGAAGGTTGCAAGTTCAAACCCCCGAGCTGACAAGGTACAAATCTGTCGTTCTGCCCATGAACAGGCAGTTAACCCACTGTTCCTAGAGTCGTATGTTCCTAGAGTCGTATGTCATTGAAAATAAGAATTTGTTCTTAACTGACTTGCCTGGTAAAATAAAAAGAAGGCCTGATTCCACCCAGTCTCCTCTGTCTGTTACTTGAACTCTGTAGCATTTATTTGGGCCGCAATCTGAGGTGCAGTTAACTAGAATGAACTTATCCTCGGCAGCAGAGGTCCTCAGCTGCACCATCAAGAGCATCCTTACTGGTTGCATCACTGCCTGGTATGATACCTGCTCAGCCTCCGACTACAGAGGGTAGTGCGTACAGGGGCCAAGGTTCCTGCCATCCAGGACCTCTATACCGGTGTCAGAGGAAGGCCCTAAAAATTGTCAGACTCCAGCCACCCTAGTCATAGACTGTTCTCTCTACTACCGCATGGCAAGTGGTCCTGAAGCACCAAGTCCAAGGCATCTAAGTCCAAAAGACTTCTTAACAGCTTCTACCCCCAAAACACCAGTCTCAACGTCAACAGTGAAGAGGCGACTCCGGGATTCTGCCCTTCTAGACAGAGTTGCAAAGAAAAAGCCACATTTCAGACTGACCAATAAAAAAAATATTAAGATGGGCAAAAGAACACAGACACTGGACAGAGGAACTCTGCTTAGAAGGCCAGCATCCCGGAGTCGCCTCTTCACTGTTGACGTTGAGACTGTTGTTTTGCGGGTACTATTTAACAAAGCTGCCAGTTGAGGACTTGTGAGGCATCTGTTTCTCAAACTAGACACTTTAATGTACTTGTCCTCTTGCTTAGTGGTGCACTGGGGCCTCCCACTCCTCTTTCTATTCTGGTTAGAGCCAGTTCACACTGTTCTGTGAAGGGAGTAACACAGTGTTGTACCAGATCATCAGTTTCTTGGCAATTTCTTGCATGGAATAGCCTTAATTTCTCAGAACAAGAATAGACTGGCGAGTTTCAGAAGAAAGTGCTTTGTTTCTGGCCATTTTGAGCCTGTAATCGAACCCACAAATGCTGATGCTCCAGATACTCAACTAGTCTAAAGGCCAGTTTTGTTGCTTCTTTAAATCAGAACAACAGTTTTCAGTTGTGCTAACATACTGTATTTACAAAAGGGTTTTTCTAATGATTAATTAGCCTTTATTAAATGATAAACTTGGATTAGCTAACACAACGTGCCATTGGAACACAGGAGTGATGGTTGCTTATAAAATGGGCCTCTACGGACTATGTAGATATTCCATAAAAAATCTGCCGTTTTCAGCAACAATAGTCATTTACAACATTAACAATGTCTACACTATATTTCTGATCAATTTGATATTTTAAATGGACATATTTAGCTTTTCTTTCAAAAACAAGGACTTTTCTAAGTGACCCCAAACTTGACCCAGAACGGTTGTGTACATTTTATCTCAATAAACTCGACTAACCGGTGCCCCCTCACATTGACTCTGTACCGGTACCCCCTGTATGTAGCCTCGCTATTGTTATTTTACTGCTGCTCTTTAATTATTTGTTATTGCTATTATCTATTTTTTACTTAACTTCTTGGATATAGGGGGCGCTCTTTTAATTTATGGATAAAAAACGTGCCCGTTTTAAGCGCAATATTTTGTCACGAAAAGATGCTCGACTATGCATATAATTGGCAGCTTTGGAAAGAAAACACTCTAACGTTTCCAAAACTGCAAAGATATTATCTGTGAGTGCCACAGAACTCATGCTACAGGCGAAACCAAGATGAAACTTCAACCAGGAAATGGGCAGAGTTTTTGAGGCTCTGTTTTCCATTGTCTCCTTTTATGGCTGTGAATGCGCCGGGAATGAGCCTGCCCTTTCTATCGTTTCTCCAAGGTGTCTGCAGCATTGTGACGTATTTGTAGGCATATCATTGGAAGATTGGCCATAAGAGACTACATTTACCAGGGGTCCGCCCGGTGTCCTTTGTCTAAATTGGTGCGTAATCTACAAGCTGCACGCAGTCATCCAGTGATTGAGAGGAGAGAGGAGGCTTTCAACAAACGATATATCATGAAGAGATATGTGAAAAACACCTTGAGGATTGATTCTTAACAATGTTTACCATGTTTCAGTCGATATTATGGAGTTAATTTGGAAAAAAGTTCAGCGTTTTGATGACTGATTTTTCGTTTTTTTTTGGTAGCCAAATGTGACGCACCAAACGGAGCGATTTCTCCTAAACAAATAATCTTTCAGGAAAAACTGAGCATTTGCTATCTAACTGAGTCTCCTCATTGAAAACATCTGAAGTTCTTCAAAGGTAAATGATTTTATTTGAATGATTTTCTGGTTTTTGTGAAAATGTTGCCTGCTGATGCTAATGCTAAATGCTACGCTAGCTATCAATACTGTTACACAAATGCTTGTTTTGCTATGGTTGAGAAGCATATTTTGAAAATCTGAGATGACAGTGTTGTTAACAAAAGGCTAAGCTTGAGAGCTAGCATATTAATTTCATTTCATTTGCGATTTTCATGAATAGTTAACGGTGCGTTATGGTAATGAGCTTGAGGCTGTATTCACGATCCCGGATCCGGGATGGCTCGACGCAAGAAGTTAACACTACATTTGACTTAACTGCATTGTTGGTAAAGGGCTTGTAAGTAAGCATTTCACTGTAAGGCCCACCCACATCTGTTGTATTCGGCGCATGTGACAAATCAAATTTGATTTGAACTCTGGGTCTTCCTTTCCTGTGGCAGTCCTCATGAGAGCCAGTTTCATCATAGCGCTTGATGGTTTTTGCGACGGCATTTGAAGAAACTTTCAAAGTTCTTTACATTTTCCGGATTGACTGACCTTCATGTCCTATATAATGATGGACTGTCGTTTCTCTTTGCTTATTTGAGCTGTTCTTGACAAAATATGGACTTGGTATTTTACTATACAGGGCTATCTTCTGTATACTACCCCTACCTTGTCACAACACAACTGATTGGCTCAATAGCATTAAGGAAAGCAATTCCACAAAGGATCTTTTACCAAGGCACACTTGTTAATTGAAATGCATTCCAGGTGACTGACTCATGAAGCTGGTTGAGAGAATGCCAAGAGTGTGCAAAGCTATCATCAAGGTAAGGGGTGGCTACTTTGAAGAATCTCAAATATAAAATATATTTTGATTGAACACTTTTTTTGGTTACTACATGATTCCTCATAGTTTTGATGTCTTCAATAATATTCTACAATGTAAAAAAATAGTAAAAATAAAGAAACCCTGGAATGAGTAGGTGTGTCCAAACTTCTCACTGGTATTGTGTGTGCGTTAATGGACGATAAAGAGTGTTTCTGTGTGTGTATTAATGGAAGTTTCACAGCAGGATACGAACATCTGAGTTAATGTGTGTGTAATATTCATAGGGTTATATTTTACAATTCACACAGTCACACACACAAACATGAAATTACAAGAATTCCTCTGATTTAAAGCAATTGCTTCGATCAACCCCCCTGCCTCCCATCCAGAGTGACAAAACAGCAGATGAACAACGACTGTATTGAAGAAGCCTGCCTCTTCTTTAATAACATTCCCTATGAGGCATTTCTATCAGTCTTTTCTCTAGACCGCAGCATAGTGTTTGTGTCAAATATGGTTGCGATCAGAACTGCAGGAATGGGACAGAAAGGCCACGTTCAAATGCTCCTTTATGCATCTGAAATTAACTGCTCAGCCAAGACCTTTATCAAAGATAATGTCAGCCTGTCTTTTGAACAACAGTGCACAAAAAATAAAATGTTCTTCACTTATTATAGCAAAATATGAAAGATAAGGAAGACACGAGGAGTGTCAAAAATGTGCACTATTAAGCTTGTGTTACTGTTGCAAAATGGCATAAAATCAGTGGAGTCTTACACCAGTCCACAGAAAGAAAGGAGGGTCTCAGTAGGCTGAGAGGAGAGAGGCACTGCTTGCTAGCTACCTTGATGTTGTTGTTGCTGCTGCCATGCCTCTGCCTCACGTTGTTACTCGGTGCCAATCACCGACAGGCAGGCAGGAGGTAACGTTACATAATCACACCCAGTGGAACACCGCTGACGGAGGAGAGCCTTCTCTCTACCCTCCCCCACACTCTCCATCTCTCCCACTCCACTCTTTCCATCTCTCTCTTCCCACTCTCTCCTCTCTCCATCTCTTATGCACCCGTATAACAGCATAACAAAACAAAGACATCCACTGAACATCAGGTTAATGTCGTGTATTAGACCACTGTTACAGAGTATTACTGCACCCAGATGGTAAAGAGATTGTAACAATCCCGTAAGCTAGTTTTTTCCACCCTTTAATTTCATCATGGTGAATGTTGGGCCCTGGTCAAAAGTAGTGAACTATAAAGGGAATAGGGTGCCATTTGAGATGAAGGTGTCCTTGTACCTCTAGCAGAGGTAGTACGATGATTATGTCATTAAAATACCTTGATGAAATAAAGCAGGGAGACCATGGCTATGTGGAACAAAACACTGAGGGAGAGAGATGCTCTCTCTCTCTCTCTCTCTCTCTCTCACACACACACACTCTCTCACACACACACACACACACACACACAAATGTACAACCTTACACACATAAACACAAACATGACTGTGCGCATGCACCACACACAGACACACATGCAGAAACACACATCACCCTATTGCTGTGATAGGGACTAGCTAATATTAAACCATGCATAGCATGGATTGTGTCTGAATGAGCTGATGAGCTCATGGTGGGTGGAAGAGTCAGTCAAGACCACCTCCTCACACATATGCGCGAGCACACACACACGCAGCTCTCATCTGTGGGACTTGGCTGTCTGTTATGTAACCACCCCCCATCCAGCAGCTCATCCTGCTGGGTTCACCTCGTCCTCCTTGGTCCTACGTCACTCTGCCCATGAAGAAACACACCACAAACATGTGCAGTAAGTAAGCCCTGCTTAAGGACTCACTCACTGATTGGACTGACTGAGGAGTTAGTGGGAGTGGAGTTAGCATTTAGCCTTGTTAGCCCCTGACCAACATCAACCATTCTGCCAATGTTAATGCCAACAGACAGAGAGTAGCCTGCATTTACATTTTTTAAACGGAACCTTTATTTAACTAGGCAAGTCAGTTAAAAACAAATTCTTGCTTACAATGAAGGCCTACTGGGGAACAGTGGGTTAACTGCCTTGTTCAGAGGCAGAACGGCTGATTTTTACCTTGTCAGCTCGGGGATTCGATCCAGCAACCTATCGGTAACTGGCCAAACGCTCTAACTACTAGGCTAACTGCATCATCTGGTTGGGCACATATAAATGAACAAAAAACATATCCCCACTAGGCGATTTTCCTTATTATACACTCTTAAAGACACAGGCACTCTTAAGATGTTACACATCATCCATAACATACCACCCTCCAAACTTGATACGTATTATTTTACAGTAAAGGTAAAACAAATTCAAAAAGGATCAGGGAAAAGGGAGGCCTCAATCCCAACTCCGCCTGGACAGGATATGACAAACAGTTCACAGTGCCACACAAAAACACCACAAAGTAGCAGCAGCACTCTTAATGGTCTAAGAAGTTAGATGAAAGGAGAGAGAGATAACGAAAGAAGGTGAAGAGAGAAGGAGTCCATCAGAACCATGGCTACAGTAGAGGAGGTAAAGAAAGAGGGGGATCAATGAGGATAGTGAAGGACCGATAATCAGCCGATATATCGGGCCGATATTGGCCTTTTCTATTCTATTAGAACATCTCTGTTGGCTTTGCCGATAGTCCCTTTACATAGCAAAACTGTTGGTACTGTATGCCAGCCGACACTCACCGCCTGAGCCACGAGCCCTGCAGAATGCAGAGGAATGTCTAGCTAGGAAAATCAGCAGCAAGCTAGCTGTGACTGGAAATATTAATTTAGTTAATTCACTAATAATAAAGCTTGTGTCGGCATTCCCGGACATGCATGCAATAAACAAGCTAGCTAGCTAAGCAGATAGCTATGTGCCCTGTTAGTAAAGATTATGATAACTAACCCTTTCATCTGTGGTATTAGCTAAATTAGCTACTATGCTAGCTACTGTAGCTGGCTAGATAAACACCCCTGCTAAGTTATCAGGAGATAATAGCCAACGTAGCTATCCAACATTAGCTGGTTATCCTTTTGAACATGCACCATTTTTGGCAACGAGCCATCTGACTTGGTGTAAAGTTAGCTATTTACTGGTGTGATGATCTGACCAGCCGCAATCGTATCCGTAAATTGACAGTTGACAGTCAGATTAGATGATTGTTGTAATAGGGAAAGTAGGAAGTGTTTTAAGCGGCCTAAATAAAGGTTGGAAATAGGTTTAGCAACCTAAGAATCTTCCTGCAGGTTTAGGGGCCAAGAAAGCTGTAGATCAGCGCGAGCGAGTGTGCATTCTCACTTCACAAACTATGGGCAGACTTGAGTCACAGACAGAACTTGCATAGCCTTTTCAGCATTTTTCCTACCCTCAGTCTCCTTGTTTAATATTATTCACATGTATGGATTGGTTGCAAATGTCATTGAGCTAGTTCTCATAGTAGCAGTAAACAGCAGCAAGTGATATGAGCGATGGGGAGATATGTAACAGTAGGATCAAGTTACAATACGCCCATTTCTTGACAGATAGCTGAACTAGCCACTTGTTAAATCCACTTCAAATCAGTGACGATGAAGGGGAGGAGACAGGTTAAAGAAGGATTTTTAATCAAACTCAATATTAGGAAGGTGTTCTTAATGTTTTGTCCACTCTGTGTAAGTCCCAAATGGAAGGAACACAAGCTCAATAACTCAATGCATGCACACACTCTTACTGACTCCACATTCACCTGTTTTGTGAGTAGGCCTATGCCATCTTAATTCATACAGTTTATCAAAGGATTTACCATTCAAATAAGTATTCAAGTATTACAATTATGTTGCTTTGTAGTTAATTTAGTAAAACATGATATATATATATATATATATATATATATATATATATATATATATATATATATATATATATATATATATATATATATATATTTTTTTTTTTTTAAAAAATGTATGCAATAATCTCTGGGAATATATGTCATAAAAATTTACAAATATAATGCTTTTGAATATCGGCCTAAAATATCAGACATCGGCCTCCTTGACACCCAAAAATCGATATCGGCCCTAAAATATCTATATCTCCAAATGAAAACCATTGATATAGTAGGAGGTAAAGAAAGAGGGGATCAATGAAAAACATGGATACAGTAGAGGAGAAAACTGAAACTCAACTAGCTCTATATGAGTATATAATGCTGTTTCAATAACACACAGCCATAAATCAACGCAAGCACGCACAAACACACCACAATACCTGTGCAAGAGGCAGAGAACTCTGTTCTGTTGTGTAGTCTGAAGTCTCTGTCTTCTCTTCTCGTCTTTCCTTCGAGTCAGACGACTTGTAGCTTACAGGGGAACACCTGACCTAACATTCCGCACACAGTCGGTCAGTCAGACATGCTCCTCCAGAACAATAACCGGCTGACATTCCTTCTTGCCCCCTCCTCAACTCCTGAAATGCCACAGCAGAGCAGAAAGGAAGGCAGAGAGCCTCCGTCTGGTCACCGTCTGTCTGTCTGAGAACTCACTCACTCAAAACTCCACTGAGTGAGACAAGAGTCTGAGCTTTCTCTTTACACTTCTGCCTGCCTCCCCTTTTGCTGGAGCGGCAGCTAGCATGCAGCCAAGCTTCCCTTCCTTCTCTCTCTTTCTGCCTTGCCTTTCCTTTTTTTCGTCCCTCTCTCCTCCAGTTTTTTTAATCCCAGCTCTAAATCAGGGAAAGCCCTGGCTGCCATTGTGCCGACTTCCCCTACCAAAGCGTCAGCTCGCTCGCTCACTCAAATCAAATCTTATTTGTCACATGCTTCGTAAAACAACAGGTGTAGACTAAATGCTTATTTACGGGCCCTTCCCAACAACTCAGAGAGAGAAAAATAGAATAATTGAAAATAAAACACGTAAAATAATAAAATAAGTAAGAAATGCAGATTAACGTGGCTATATCTCTCTCAAAACAATCTAACCAAAGCAGGATGCAGGGGCAAAAAAAAAGATCTGGTGCCTAATTCCGCTTCACACAAATACAGACACACAGAGGCGTAATGCACCCATTATTTTAGAGGGGGCATGAAGTATGTGAGTTTGGAGGGGGAGGGGGGTGGAAATTGGAGAATTTACCATTTTTCAAACACCCTAAAAAGCTTTTTCCTGCAATCCTGAGCCATAGTCATTATGTTCAATTGTGATTTTAATGAGAGTGTTAGACTGACTGTTGTTAATCACACAACAGACTCCACTAACATGCCTAGGATATTACATCCACATTACAACACAGTACATGGGATCATAATCCCCAAAGATTGTAAAGCTGCCGCGATCATCCCCCTCTTCAAAGGGGGAGACACTCTAGACCCAAACTGTTAGATCTATATCTATCCTACCCTGCCTTTCTAAGGTCTTCGAAAGCCAAGTTAACAAACAGACCACCGACCATTTCGAATCCCACCGTACCTTCTCCGCTATGCAATCTGGTTTCCGAGCTGGTCATGGGTACACCTCAGCCACGCTCAAGGTCCTAAACAACATCACAACCGCCATCGATAAAAGACATTACTGTGCAGCCGTAGTCATCGACCTGGCCAAGTCTTTCGACTCTGTCAATCATCGCATTCTTATCGGCAGACTTAACAGCCTTGGTTTTTCAAATGACTGCCTCGCCTGCTTCACCAACTACTTCTCAGATATAGTTCAGTGTGTCAAATCGGAGGGCCTGTTGTCCGGACCTCTGGCAGTCTCTATGGGGGTGCCACAGGGTTCAATTCTCGGGCAGACTCTCTTCTCTGTATACATCAATGATGTCGCTCTTGCTGCTGGTGATTCTCTGATCCACCTCTACACAGACGACACCATTCTGAATTCTTCAGGCCCTTCTTTGGACACTGTGTTAACAAACCTCCAGGCGAGCTTCAATGCCATACAACTCTCCTTCCATGGCCTCCAACTGCTCTTAAATGCAAGTAAAACTAAATGCATGCTATTCAACTGATCGCTGCCCGCACCTGCCCGCCCATCCAGCATCACTACTCTGGACGGTTCTGACTTTGAATATGTGGACAACTACAAATACCTAGGTGTCTGGTTAGACTGTAAACTCTCCTTCCAGACTCACATTAAGCATCTCCAATCCAAAATTAAATCTAGAATCGACTTCCTATTTCGCAACAAAGCATCCTTCACTCATGCTGCCAAACATACCCTTGTAAAACTGACAATCCTACCAATCCTTGACTTCAGCGATGTCATTTACAAAATAGCCCCCAACACTTTACTCAGCAAATTGAATGCAGTCTATCACAGTGCCATCCGTTTTGTCACCAAAAACCCATATACTACCCACCACTGCAACCTGTATGCTCTCATTGGCTGGCCCTTACTTCATATTCGTCGCCAAACCCACTGGCTCCAGGTCATCTATAAGTCTTTGCTAGGTAAAGCCCCGCCTTATCTCAGCTCACTGGTCACCATAGCAGCACCCACTCATAGCACGCGCTCCAGCAGGTACTCCACTGATCACCCCCAAAGCCAATTCCTCATTGGCCGCCTTTCCTTCCAGTTCTCTGCTGCCAATGACTGGAACAAATGGCAAAAATCACTGAAGCTGGAGACGCATATCACCCTCACTAACTTTAAGCATCAGCTGTCAGAGCAGCTTACAGATCATTGCACCTGTACACAGTTCATCTGTAAATAGCCCACCCAACTACCTCATCCCCATATTGTTATTTATTGTTTTGCTCCTTTGCACTCCAGTATCTCTACTTGCACATTCATCTTCTGCACATCTATTACTCCAGTGTTTAATTGATAAATTGTAATTATTTCGCCAATATGACTCTTTATTGCCTTACCTCCCTAATCTTACCTCATTTGCACACACTGTATATAGACTTTTCTATTGTGTTATTGACTGTACTTTTGTTTATTCCATTATGTAACTCTGTGTTGTTGTTTGTGTCGCACTGCTTTGCTTTATCTTGGCCAGGTCACAGTTGTAAATGAGAACATGTTCTGAACTGGCCTACCTGGTTAAATAAAGGTGAAATAAAAAAATAATTAACACACAGGCACATATCATGGCATCATAATTAATACACAAATATCATGATATTATCATAAAATGGCAGATTACATTTAAACCAAGTATGTTCTGTATTACTAAGCATACCTCTTGAACTGTCTGTATCCTCTTTTTTTTTTTTTTTAAAGAAACTAAATATCCTTCTTTGTGTCTCTAGTAAAATCTGGGGGGGAAAAGATGTGTCTTATTCAGTACATTTAGTAATTGCTTGCTTTTCTAAAGTCTAGCAACCTTGCCAGCAGGCATGCAAGCTAAGATAGTTAGACAAGCGACTCGAACTCCATTGATAGCCTGAATTGGCTTGGTACCTAGTTATAGGTTCCCTGTCTCCCAACCAATCTAGCTGGCTAGCTAAAGCCAACTTCCTAAAATGGCTGTTGCTAGTGTTACAGAGAAACAACAAAACATGTTCATTATAATCGAGATATTAATCGAGAAGGAATCAATAGGCTACATATCTTGAGCAAATGAATATACAAACATATCTCCTGCGAGTCCTGCACATCACCGGCAGCTCAAGTCAAATCAAACAACGTGTGTCTTTTCTCCGTGGTGCACCTTGAAAGGAAACCCTTACTAAGGAGAATAAAAGGGGGGGGGTTCCAGTCACTGTGCCCCCTCCTCAAAATACAGCTGACAGATATGATTATGAATAATCATGATAAAACATGGGCTTAAAAATGATGTGTATTAATTAAATTAACGTTGTGAAAATAATATCAAAACTTGACAAATCTGAGGGGGTGTACCCTTGTGCCCCCTATGGGCAAGACGTCTCTGCACACACACACACACACTGCTCAACAGCAGAGCAGATTAGCCGCTAACCCACTTGTAGTGCACAACAACATCCCATGGCCCCACATCAGCTTTGAATACACATCGATCTGTCCTGTGCATTGATCCTATCTGCTGCTGGACCATGAGTTCTCGCTTCACTCCTGCCGAGGAGGACATCCGTAGCTAATACACAAACAGGGACTAATGAGTGAAGCTAACACACCCATACACACATAGCAGGACAGAAATAGACACAGAGAAACAGACACACACAAACACACATTCTCACATAGAAACAGACACACACACACATTAAAAGAGAAACATGTGCACAGTATACAAACACTCTCTCTCTCTCTCACACACACACACACACACACACACACACACACACACACACACACAGAGAAAGAGAAAGACAGAGAAACAGACACACACAAACACACATTCCTACATAGAAACAGACACACACATACACACTCACACATAAAAAGAGAAACAGGGAAAAGTGCACACACACACACGCTCTCTCCCTCTCGCTCTCTCACACACAGTACACACACACACACTCTCCCTATTTATCTCCCACTCTCTCTCTCTCTCACACACACACACACACACACACGAACACACACACACAGAATCTCCCGCTCTCTCACAGAAACACACACCAGGAAGTCTCAGCAAAGGGAGTGCTGCACATTGTGTGCTGTGTACTTGCTGCTTGGTCTCAGCTGTGTTCTTCTCTCTGCAAGCTGGTGCTACAGCAGCCCTCTCTCTCTGTCTGTCTGTCAGTCACCTGGTTACAGAGTGACTCCACCAACACACTCCTGAGACCCAACCCAGTTAGTCATTGGCGCACCCACACACGTGCAAACGCACTCACACACACAGAAAAACTGGGAGAGACACAGTTTATTTTTTATAGCTCTTTTATTAATATATATATTTATTTATTTATTTATTTATTTATAAAAGGAACACCTGAGGGAGCATTGAGTCCCAGCCCAGCAGTTTCATTACAGGATTTGTAGTCATAAACACACACACCATGTGAGAGCACACGCACTCTCATGCTCTATAAAATAAAGTATAGTCTAGTTCATGATAATATCCAGGCAAATGATAGGGCCTCTAAAACAGAATTTATGCTTTGTTTAGAAACACAATCCAGTTTCAGTGGGATCTACAGCATCTCGAAAAAACAATCATACAATTTAAGCACCTTCTCTCAGCCTCGACAGACAGGCAGGCAGACAGACAAGTCGGTTAGGGACAGTCGCAGGGAGCTTAGAAATCCCCAGACAGTCAGAGTCTCTCTCTCCTGAGTATGCGAGTGAGGTGTAGTGAGCTCAGAAAACACCTCCCTTCACCATTTTTCCCCATGGCAACAGCTGCTAAAGGAAGACGGCCCACATGTTACACAACCAGCAGGCAGTCAACCCCCCCCTCCATCCCCCCCTTACTCATACAGCTATTTCCATTGCCTCCTTAAGAGCTCAACAAAGGCTACGCAAACGGAGAAGACACAGCCGCACAAATGTACGTAGAACTATGTAGAGCAACACAAACGGACCTCAGTCAGCTCTGTTGGCATAGGCCCCTTCAACTCTTTTTACAGTAGACCCCCCCCTCTCTCTTTCTCCAACACCTCATCTCCTACTTTCTCTCTTTCACACCCTCAATATCCAGGGCCTTGGTCAACATTTTTCACATTTTCTTTGGGAGTCCCAAATGGCATCTTATTCCCTACATAGTGCACTGTTTACTAGGTATAGGATGCGATTTGGGAGGCAGCTTGGAAAGAAACACTGGTGTCATGGCTGACTGGCTTTTCCATTAGAAAAGGCTGTTTCCACAGTGAGTCTGGTCAACAAACTGAAGTGCTGTATCTCAAATGGCACCCATTCTCTAGTTAGGGCACTACTTTTGACCAGGACTATGGTCAAAAGTAGTGCACTAAATAGGGAATGGGGTGCCATTTGGGAAGCACTCGATAGCTGATGGAGGCTTGATGCCAGAGCTTGACCTGTAAGGAGGAGTGGAGCATGAGTTTCCCATCGTAAACCAGATCCTCCAGAGTCCAGACAATACATCAACCCCTTACACCTGACTGCCACCTGTCAGTACGGGCTCTGCTGCCTATACACTGTCTGAGAGGTGAAAGGTCAGGAACCGTCTGAACCCGATCCCTCAGGAGTAAGTTAGTGAGTGTGTGTGTGTATAATATTGACCTGACTGACCCTGCTGACCCCACATTCATGTTCCTGATGACTCACACACCCACAGTGGGGTCTTTCAATATATCAACATCGACCCACCCGCTAGAATCCATCAGGTCCACACAACCAAGGACAGGGCCATGCTGACACCAGCACACACTTTAGACCATAGGCCTATACACTCAATTCCTTCTCCACCTCCTCTCCCTTCCTACAAATCCATACACACCCACACACACACCCACGCACCCACACAAGACCATCATTACCGATACTGAGGGGGGTTCAATTATTAAAACAACTAATTGAGGAATGTACACAATGACGAGAGGGACAGAGACAGTTTGTGAAAGTATGTCTTATCTACTTTGAAGAACTAGTAAGATAATTTAGTCAGACAGCTCTGCAGCATACTTAGGCAGGCTAGTTAAATAGCACAGTATTGGGAGCACATAGATAAGATGGTCTGGCTGGTTGACTGCAACTGTCTGAGTAAAGATGAGATGATGACTAAGGAATAAAAATTAATAGTAATCAAATAAAAACTAAAGTAATATACACAACTGAAATATTTTATTATTTCATAGTAATTTCTTATTTTTCTATTGATGTCTACCCAATGTGGACCTGACAGAGACAATGGAATATTTTCAATGTTTTGGTAATTGAATGTTCACTATTTTGAGCTTTGGAATAATTGTCATGTCATTATTTCATTATGCATTAAATGTTTGCAAAAATAATATTGAAACTGAAACTGTGATATTTTTTAAAATAATCAAACCGAAACAACCTCAAAAAGCACGAAATCGCTCAGCACTAATCCTTACAAAACCAGGCAGGAATATCTGTCAGGTTACACCAGCAAACACACAAAGCACCAGTTAACATTACATAAGCATCGTGGAGCAATTCTCTACAGAGAATGGCATTAGATTGCTTGTTGTGCTGTTCATTTCAGACCATCCTTCAACTGGACCTTGAACAGTATATTACAATGAGAAAACACACAGCAGCAGTTAACAAAACAAAACCTGTGTAGAATAAATCTTCCCAATAATGTCAGATTGATGGCCTGTTGTGTTGCTTATTACAGAGAACCTTTAGCATCATTCTACTGGACCTTGAAGACAATTCACCTCAGAATGTCCTGCCCCTCAACACACCACGGAGGCTGTGTCACAAATCGCACCTTATAATCCCTAAATGTTCACTACTTTTGACCATGGCTCTGGTCAAAAGTAATGGGCTCTGGTCAAAAGTAGTGCAGTAAATAGGGAATAGGAGTAGTGCACTACTGTACATAGGGAATAGGGTATAATTTCAGAGCAACCTGAGAGCCACACACACACAGGTGTGCTGAGGATAGGAGAGCTTACAGTCCAGTGTTGTGATGACAGACAGCCCATGCAAAACCAATCCCTTAACACATAAATGTCACATGCTTCATAAACAAATGCTTACTTCCCAACAATGCAGATATATATATATATATACATATACATATACATATACATATACATATATATATATATATATATATATATATATATATATATATATATATATATATATATATACTGCTCAAAAAAATAAAGGGAACACTTAAACAACACAATGTAACTCCAAGTCAATCACACTTCTGTGAAATCAAACTGTCCACTTAGGAAGCAACACTGATTGACAATACATTTCACATGCTGTTGTGCAAATGGAATAGACAACAGGTGGAAATTATAGGCAATTAGCAAGACACCCCCAATAAATGAGTGGACCACTTCTCAGTTCCTATGCTTCCTGGCTGATGTTTTGGTCACTTTTGAATGCTGGCGGTGCTTTCACTCTAGTGGTAGCATGAGACAGCGTCTACAACCCACACAAGTGGCTCAGGTAGTGCAGCTCATCCAGGATGGCACATCAATGCGAGCTGTGGCAAGAAGGTTTGCTGTGTCTGTCAGCGTAGTGTCCAGAGCATGGAAACGCTACCAGGAGACAGGCCAGTACATCAGGAGACGTGGAGGAGGCCGTAGGAGGGCAACAACCCAGCAGCAGGACCGCTACCTCCGCCTTTGTGCAAGGAGGAGCAGGAGGAGCACTGCCAGAGCCCTGCAAAATGACCTCCAGCAGGCCACAAATGTGCATGTGTCTGCTCAAACGGTCAGAAACAGACTCCATGAGGTTGGTATGAGGGCCCGACGTCCACAGGTGGGGGTTGTGCTTACAGCCCAACACCGTGCAGGACGTTTGGCATCTGCCAGAGAACACCAAGATTGGCAAATTCGCCACTGGCGCCCTGTGCTCTTCACAGATGAAAGCAGGTTCACACTGAGCACATGTGACAGACGTGACAGAGTCTGGAGACGCCGTGGAGAACGTTCTGCTGCCTGCAACATCCTCCAGCATGAACGGTTTAGGGGTGGGTCAGTCATGGTGTGGGGTGGCATTTCTTTGGGGGGCTGTGCTCGCCAGAGGTAGCCTGACTGCCATTAGGTACCGAGATGAAATCCTCAGACCCCTTGTGAGACCATATGCTGGTGCGGTTGGCCCTGGGTTCCTCCTAATGCAAGACAATGCTAGACCTCATGTGGCTGGAGTGTGTCAGCAGTTTCTACAAGAGGAAGGCATTGATGCTATGGACTGGCCCGCCCATTCCCCAGACCTGAATCCAATTGAGCACATCTGGGACATCATGTCTCGCTCCCTCCACCAGACTGTCCAGGAGTTGGCGGATGCTTTAGTCTAGGTCTGGGAGGAGATCCCTCAGGAGACATTCCGCCACCTCATCAGGAGCATGCCCAGGCGTTGTAGGGAGGTCATACAGGCACGTGGAGGCCACACACACTACTGAGCCTCATTTTGACTTGTTTTAAGGACATTACATCAAAGTTGGATCAGCCTGTAGTGTGGTTTTCCACTTTAATTTTGAGTGTGACTCCAAATCCAGACCTCCATGGGTTGATAAATTTGATTTCCATTGATAATTTTTGTGTGATTTTGCTGTCAGCACATTCAACTATGTAAAGAAAAAAGTATTCAGATCTAGGATGTGTTATTTTAGTGTTTCCTTTATTTTTTTGAGCAGTGTATATTTTTTTATAATAGAAAAATAATTACAGGAGGAATAAATACACAATGAGTAACGATAACGTGGCTATATACGCGGGGTACCAGTACCCAGTCGATGTGCAGGGGTACGAGGTAACAGGTAGATATGTAAATATAGGTAGGGATAAAGTGACTAGGCAACAGGATAGATAAAAAACAGTAGCGGAAGTGTATGTCACGAGTCAAAAAAGGGTCAACGCAGATCATAAAATAGGTAAACAATAGCTACATGGACAAACTATTTAGCAGTCTTATGGCTTGGAGGTAGAAGCTGTTCAGGGTCCTGTTGGTTACAGACTTGATGCATCGGTACAGCCGTGCCGCTAGAGATACAACTTTAAGCCTTTAGCATGACCTTAACCCAACCACCACACAAATTCCACCTAACTTCCCTTCTGTCCGCCCACCTGCCCCTCTCAACCCATGTGTCAGCCCCAACATCTGGTAGGTCGAGACCACCTACTGTCAAACACACATCACCAGCCAAAGCCTGTTTGTCACCTGTAGTCAAAGACAACATCGTATAACAAGGCTGGAGAAAGGGTCTGTGTACATGCGTGCGTGAAAAAGAGAGACGGGAGTCGTTTGTGCTAGTATCATATAGCCCCGCATATGCTAACGTGTGTGTGTGTGTGTGTCAACATAAGTATGTAACGGCTCTTTAATGTGTCTGTGCGTCAGATGGTGTACGGTCTAATGTGTGTCCACTGTATGAATGCAGAATATAAATGTTGACATTGAATTAATGATCTGCTTAGCTATTAAGTTCAGGCAACAAACTGTGTGTCATTAATAGTAATGACCACCGCTGCCAATAGGTTGTTGACATGGATTGCATCTCAAATGGCACCCTATTCCATACGTAGTGCACTACTTTTGACCAGAGCCCTATAACCAAAAAGTCACATGGTACACTTACAGGCCAAGGAGTAAATGCTATTTGATGATTTGAGGGGTTCCATTATTGGACTAGAGATGGTGAATGGAAAAGGGAGGAAAAGAGGGAAACATTATGAGAACAGTGGTGATTCAAACCCCAGCCCAGAGACTCAGGGACTCAGAGAGCATATCATTGTTGCCAGGCTGGCTGTTATTATTTTTCCTTCAGTATGTCACTGTGGAGCAGAAAGCGAAAAGAGACTTTAGGGGGGTAACACTGCATGGCTGTCCTCTCTGGCCGGTAGATCTAAGCTGACGTGCGTCCACACACTCTGTCTTGTCACTGTGCCAACCCTCCCAATAGCCATAAGCCCCCCCGATCTCCACACCTCTATTCTTCTGCCAGTCACTCTGGCTTGCTGAGTTTATTGCATTGTTGCTCCTACTCTGTTAACTACTCTTCTCTCCCATTCTCTACTTCTCATTCTCTCCCTCAGTCATCCCTGCTCTTTGCAGGAGTAGGATTTTTCTTACGGGCCCCTACCAAGCGTCAGCTGAGGTCCAGGACTGTCTTCAAAGACTCTGGAGTCCTTTTGTGTGAAATTCTTCTTCTTACCCCCTACCCCTTTTTCTTCCTCTGTTATTTTTCCACCTTTCACACAAAATCACTCTCTCCCTCATTTATGTACTTCACTACTTCTATCAAACCCATTTTATCAGTCTTACCTGAGCTGCCCAGTGCTCCCTGTCCTCCCTCCCTTCCTCCCTCTATCTCATCGTAGGAGGCTCCAGGAGTAGGACACAAGGAACAGCACCTGCACACTAAGACTCATGCTGATCCGTTGCCCTGGCAACTGCTACATCAGGATTCGCTTGTGCAAACCATTAGGCATTGCCAGCACACTGCACTCACACACAAAGACACACAAATACACCCCCACGCAACCACCCTATTAAGGGTTTCCGGCTGGCATACGTCAGTTCTACTGCCTCTCTTTTTCACCCAAAGCTGTTTTTCCAAATCCTTTTTTATTTGAACTGAAGTGAATTAACTCACATTTTCCCCAATCATAAAAGGAGCCTGAGGGAAAACAGAACGCAGTGTGTGAACTCCACACAGAGGTGTAGTGTTTTGTTCAAGAGGCATTTCTCTGGGAATGACACATTCTCTAAAGCAGATCAGATAGAGGGAGGATCTACTTTACCTCCCCCGCTGTGTCGTGATTCCTGAACGGGTGTCAAAACCACACTAGGTCCAATCATTGGACCATTTCATGACCGCAGGAGACTTCTCCCACGGTTCCAGATTTATAGTGCTGACGAGGACGGATGCAATTGTAAGGGGGCTCGACCGCTCCCATGCGGTTTTTCCCCTCAGTCCGGGTCAGTCAAAATGCAAACATGTCCCTTTCTAAGCAACATCAATGCCGCTATACCAAGGTTCCAGGAAGTGGTGTTGGAATGGAGCCCCGGGCTGTTGAGCTCACCTATGGAACGTGTGTGTGTGTGTGTGTGTGTGTACGTACGTTTGTGCGATCGGGGGGTGTAGTGGGGAGGCCTCTGTTCGCCAGCTCTTCACTTGAACTTCAGTTTAAAACGTGTCAACAATTGCACAATCAATGATTCAGTCCAACGGATTGAGAAATAGTCACCGTTACTAACCCACACGGATAGAGAAGGCACATAAACACACACACACACTATAGGGAGGGCCAGTCAGGAGGTCAGACCTACTGGCATCAGGGAGTAGTGTTCTAAATAGTGGTTGGTTGAGGTGAGAGACGCATACAGTGCCTTCAAAAAGTATTCATACAGTGCCTTCAAAAAGTATTCATACAGTGCCTTCAGAAAGTATTCATACAGTGCCTTCAGAAAGTATTCATACAGTGCCTTCAGAAAGTATTCATACAGTGCCTTCAGAAAGTATTCATACAGTGCCTTCAGAAAGTATTCATACAGTGCCTTCAGAAAGTATTCATACAGTGCCTTCAGAAAGTATTCATACAGTGCCTTCAGAAAGTATTCCTACAGTGCCTTCAAAAAGTATTCCTACAGTGGCTTCAGAAAGTATTCATACAGTGCCTTCAGAAAGTATTCATACCCTTTCACTTATTCATACAGTGCCTTCAGAAAGTAGTCATACAGTGCCTTCAGAAAGTATTCATACCCTTTCACTTATTCATACAGTGCCTTCAGAAAGTATTCATACCTCTTCACTTATTCCACATTTTGTTGTGTTACAGCCCCAATTCAAAATGGATGAAAACGTTTAGGTTTTTTTTATACACACAATACCCCATAATGGCAAAGTGAAAAAAAATATTTAAAGAATTTCCAATTTATTGAAAATGAAATACAGAAATATATAATTTACACCCCTGAGTCAATACATTAGAATCACATTTGGCAGCGACTACAGCTGTGAGTCTTTCTGGGTAACAGGATTCATACAGACAGTGGCAAGTCAAATTCAAGGACTTATAAGTACTGTTTGAAGCACTAATATTTATTTTGGAGGACCATCAATTGGTAATAGTTCCTATTATGCAATTGTTTGTAGTCGCCACCAGGTGGCAGTATATTGCCACAACCTTATGATTTTTTAAATTTTTATTTACTATTCATCACTACCTTACAAGTTCTACTCAATAATACCTTGTTTTACTACATACATGAATGATAGGTCAGTACTGATAATGTCATTTGAGTAGTGATGAGCAAGGTTTTGGGACATGCCTACTGGTGAACATACATCTCCTATTCGCATTACTACACAATTCCAGCTTAATGACTATATTGTATTTTTATTGGGAATTTGGGGATCTACTACTTAATATCTACGAAAAAGCGTCTTGCATATTCACATGTGTTATAGGTTAGACCCTATTTTACATAATCTGAGGTTATGGTGTTGTGCCCACCATTAGTTGAGACACAACATGCTCTTGAAAAATGGGTGGGTGTCATTTCAATCATAGAAATACAACTCATAGAATGGGCATATCCCTTCAGACAACTGCAATTTATCTGGTGCAACATTGAATTTGAAATTTAACTGAAATTGTAATTTCTAATTAAATACCACAAAGATGGCCACCAGTCCACCAAAAATATAAACGCAACATGCAACAATAACAAAGATTTTATTGAGTTACAGTTCATATATGGGAATCAGTCAATTGAAATTAATTCATTAGGATATGGATTTCACATGACTGGGAATGTTGGTCACAGATACCATAAAAAAAGGTAGGTGCATGGATCAGAAAACCAGGCAGTATCTGGTGACCACTATTTGCCTCATATAGCACGACACATCTCCTTTGCATAGAGTCGATCACGCTGTTGATTGTGGGCTGTGGAATGTTGTCTCACTCCTCTTCAATGTCTGTGCGAAGTTGCTGTATATAAGCGGGAACTGAAGACGCTGTGTACGTGTCGACCCAGAGCATCCCAAACATTTTCAGCTTCCAGAAATTGTGTACAGGTCCTTGTGACAGGTGGCTGTGCATTATCATGCTAAAACATGAGGCGATGGCGCCAGATGAATGGCACGACAATGGGCCTTCAGGATCCTGTATCTCTGTGCATTCAAATTGCCATTGATAAAATGTAATTCTGTTCATTGTGCATAGCTTAAGCCTGCCCATACCATAACCCCAACACCACCATGGGGAACTCTGTTCACAACATATACATCAGCAAACTGCTCACCCACACAACGCCATACACGTACGTGGTGTGCGGTTGTGAGGTCAGTTGGACATACTGCCAAATTCTCCAAAACGGTGTTGGAGGCGTCTTATGGTAGAGAAATGAGCAATACATTCTCTGGCAATAGCTCTGGTGTCTATTCTATTATCTATATTTCTATGATTACAACAAGTTTCCTATGGAGGACTGACAGTATTGACATTAATGGTTAAAACATGTCCTTTTTAGCTAGCCAGCAACTTGACCCTGTTGCCAAAAGCTAACGTTTTTAGCAGCCAGCTAGCTTCATCTGGCTAATACTTCCGGCGCCGACAGAGATAGCCGCCTCGCTTCGCGTTCCTAGGAAACTATGCAGTATTTTGTTTTTTTAAGTGTCATTTCTTACATTGGTACCCCAGGTCATCTTAGGTTTCATTACATACAGTCGGGAAGAACTACTGAATATAAGAGCAACGTCAACTCACCATCAGTACGACCAGGAATATGACTTTCGCGAAGCGGATCCTGTGTTCTGCCTTCCACCCAGGACAACGGAATGGATCCCAGCCTGTGACCCAAAACAACGACGGCGTAAAAGAGGCAAACGAAGCGGTCTTCTGGTCAGGCTCCGGAGACGGGCACATCGCGCACCCCTCCCTAGCATACTTCTCGCCAATGTCCAGTCTCTTGACAACAAGGTTGATGAAATCCAAGCAAGGGTAGCATTCCAGAGGGACATCAGAGACTGTAACGTTCTTTGCTTCACGGAAACATGGCTCACTCGAGAGATGCTAACGGAATCGGTGCAGCCAGCTGGTTTCTTCATGCATCCCGCCGACCGAAACAAACATCTTTCTGGCAAGAAGAGGGGCAGGGGCGTATGCCTTATGATTAACGAGACGTGGTGTGATCACAACAACATACAGGAACTCAAGTCCTTCTGTTCACCTGACTTAGAATTCCTCACAATCAAATGTCGACCGCATTATCTACCAAGGGAATTCTCTTCGAATATAATCACAGCCGTATATATTCCCCCCCAAGCAGACACATCGATGGCCCTGAACGAACTTTATTTGACTCTTTGCAAACTGGAAACCACATATCCTGAGGCTGCATTCATTGTAACTGGGGATTTTAACAAGGCTAATCTGAAAACAAGACTCCCTAAATTGTATCAGCATATCGATTGCGCAACCAGGGCTGGTAAAACCTTGGATCATTGCTATTCTAACTTCCGCAACGCATATAAGGCCCTCCCCCTCCCTCCTTTCGGAAAAGCTGACCACGACTCCATTTTGTTGCTCCCTGCCTACAGACAGAAACTAAAACAAGAAGCTCCCGCGCTCAGGTCTGTTCAACGATGTTCCGACCAATCTGATTCCACGCTTCAAGACTGCTTCGATCACGTGGGTTGGGATATGTTCCGCATTGCTTCCAACAACAACATTGACAAATACGCTGATTTGGTGAGCGAGTTCATTAGAAAGTGCATTGGCGATGTCCTTCCCATAGCAACGATTAAAACATTCCCAAACCAGAAACCGTGGATTGATGGCAGCATTCGCGTGAAACTGAAAACGCGAACCACTGCTTTTAACCAGGGCAAGGTGACCGGAAACATGACCGAATACAAACAGTGTAGCTATTAGAGTATAGAGACAAAGTAGAGTCACAATTCAACGGCTCAGACACAAGAGGTATGTGGCAGGGTCTACAGTCAATCACGGATTACAAAAAGAAAACCAGCCCCGTCACGGACCAGGCAGACTAAATAACTTTTTTGCCCGCTTTGAGGACAATACAGTGCCACTGACACGGCCCACAACCAAAGGACTCTCCTTCACCGCAGCCGACGTGAGTAAAACATTTAATCGTGTTAACCCTCGCAGGGCTGCAGGTCCAGACTGCATCCCCAGCCGCGTCCTCAGAGCATGCGCAGACCAGCTGGCTGGTGTGTTTACGGACATATTCAATCAATCCTTATCCCAGTCTGCTGTTCCCACATGCTTCAAGAGGGCCACCATTGTCCCTGTTCCCAAGAAAGCTAAGGTAACTGAGCTAAACGACTACCGCCCCGTAGCACTCACTTCCGTCATCATGAAGTGCTTTGAGAGACTAGTCAAGGACCATATCACCTCCACCCTACCTGACACCCTAGACCCACTCCAATTTGCTTACCGCCCCAATAGGTCCACAGACGACGCAATCTCAACCACAGTGCATACTGCCCTAACCCATCTGGACAAGAGGAATACCTATGTGAGAATGCTGTTCATCGACTACAGCGCAGCATTTAACACCATAGTACCCTCCAAACTCGTCATCAAGCTAGAGACACTGGGGCTCGACCCCGCCCTGTGCAACTGGGTACTGGACTTCCTGACGGGCCGCCCCCAGGTGGTGAGGGTAGGTAACAACCTCTCCACCCTGCTGATCCTCAACACTGGGGCCCCACAAGGGTGCGTTCTGAGCCCTCTCCTGTACTCCCTGTTCACCCACGACTGCGTGGCCATGCACGCCTCCAACTCAATCATCAAGTTTGCGGACGACACTACAGTGGTAGGCTTGATTACCAACAACGACGAGACGGCCTACAGGGAGGAGATGAGGGCCCTCGGAGTGTGGTGTCAGGAAAATAACCTCATACTCAACGTCAACAAAACAAAGGAGGTGATTGTGGACTTCAGGAAACAGCAGAGGGAGCACCCACCTATCCACATTGATGGGACAGTAGTGGAGAGGGTAGTAAATTTTAAGTTCCTCTGCGTACACATCGTGGACAAACTGAATTGGTCTACCCACACAGACAGCGTCATGAAGAAGGCGCAGCAGCGTCTCTTCAACCTCCGGAGGCTGAAGAAATTCGGCTTGTCACCAAAAGCACTCACAAACTTATACAGATGCACAATCGAGAGCATCCTGTCGGGCTGTATCCCCGCCTGGTACGGCAACTGCTCCGCCCACAACCGTAAGGCTCTCCAGAGGGTAGTGAGGTCTGCACAACGCATCACTGGGGGCAAACTACCTGCCCTCCAGGACACCTACACCCGATGTCACAGGAAGGCCATAAAGATCATCAAGGACAACAACCACCAGAGCCACTGCCTGTTCACCCCACTATTATCCAGAAGGTGAGGTCAGTGAAGGTCAGTACAGGTGCAGAGGTGCAGAGACTGAAAAACAGCTTCTATCTCAAGGCTATCAGACTGTTAAACAGCCACCACTAACATTGAGTGGCTGCTGCCAACACACTGACTCAACTCCAGCCACTTTAATAATGGGAATTGATTGAAATTGATGTAAAATATATCACTAGCCACTTTAAACAATGCTACTTAATATAATGTTTACATACCCTACATTACTCATCTCATATGTATATGTATATACTGTACTCTATCATCTACTGCATCTTTATGTAATACATGTACCACTAGCCACTTTAAACTATGCCACTTTGTTTACATACCCTACATTACTCATCTCATATGTATATACTGTACTTGATACCATCTACTGCATCTTGCCTATGCCGTTCTGTACCATCACTCATTCATATATTTTTTTGTACATATTCTTTATCCCTTTACACTTGTGTGTATAAGGTAGTAGTTTTGGAATTGTTAGGTTAGATTACTCGTTGGTTATTACTGCATTGTCGGAACTAGAAGCACAAGCATTTTGCTACACTCGCATTAACATCTGCTAACCATGTGTATGAGACAAATAAATTTGATTTGATTTAGTAAGGCTCAAACAGGACCGGGTTTGTGTTGTGAAACTAGCCACAATATGGATTAGGCACAATCGTGGAATTTGCGGTTTGCATTCAAAGTAAAAGTAAAAATACGTCATTGACAGTGATGCAAATGAATACAAATAGTAGAATTATGCCATACTTTTATTTTGAAGGCTAACCGCAAAGTCCACTATTGTGGCTAAACCTTATTGTGGCTAGCTTCACATATATGGGTCCGACCACCATTTAATCAAATAAAAACTGTCTTATAAATTAGGGTTATTTTAGATGATGACACCTAGCTATATAGTTAGCTAGCTAACTGGAGGTACTGAAATAGATTGTCATTTTGCTATGTTTTTGGGGAAGAACATTGTTTGCATCCATGAGCTAGCTAGCTTTATTTTGTGACCAGCACTGTAGGTGCGCGAGTCAACTTTACCAGCATCATATGGCGATGAATCGTTGTGACATATGAGATACGAGTGATAGTGTAATCAGTGTGTAATAACTACGTAAAAAATGTATGAACGCGTTTAATTATGTGATGTGCAGTCATATTCATGTCCTGATTGGTCAACAAGGTTATTTGACACGTCAAAATAGTGTTGTTTGACGTGTATCTTTTTTGACATGCAAAGACCCAAACGGTGTTCCATAAAAATCCTGGTTGAGAATGAAACAAATGAACAACGAAACAGCACAGCAAGTGAAAGAAATAGGTTTTGATTATGGGGACATACGTAAATGCCAACATTTGTGTGTGTGTGTGTGTGTGTGTGTGTGTGTGTGTGTGTGTGTGTGTGTGTGTGTGTGTTGTGTGTGTGTGTGTGTGTGTGTGTGTGTGTGTGTGTGTAACCTTTATATAACTAGGCAAGTCAGTTAAGAACACGTTCTTATTTACAATGACGGCCCGGACGACGCTGGGCCAATTGTGCGTCGCCCTATGGGACTCCCAATCACGGCCGGATGTGATACAGACTGTAGTGACACCTCTTGCAATGAGATGCAGTGCCTTAGACCGCTGAATTCATGTATGTGTTAACTATTTAACTGTACTAGAATGCTTAAAAAGCTGGCCCAAAAAAATTATATCGGTTATCGGTATCGTTTTTTTTGGCAAGGAAAATATCAGGTATCGGCCAAAAATTACATATCGGTGCATCACTAGTATGTATGGAAGGTTTCGTTCAAATCCAAAAAGGTGATCGAGTTCAAATGGATTTAACATCAAAACAGGATGTCTCAACTCTGACAAGTAAATTATACAGTTGACAATCAATTAATAAACTGTCTTGAGTTCCATTTTAAAGGGTATGGCACATTCTGAGAAGTACTGGAAGGACTGAACAGAAATAAAATGTTTCACTGCCTTCACAGTAGGACACAGGCAACACACACTAGACACACACACATGGGGCCTTCTCTGCGCAGACATGTGGGTGGTGTGAGCACTGGTATTAGTCACCATATAGTGCCTGATAAACAGGCAGTGTTTTTGACAGACATTCAAACCGAAACTGTCTGAAAAGAGCGCATGGTTTGAGAGGAGGTGGGAGGAATAAAAGAAAGCAGGCCTCAAACAGTGAGAGAGAGAGAGAGAGAGAGAAAATATAAAACTGAGAACAAGAAAACAACACAAGCGTTCCAATCCCACAGCTTAAAAAATGAACTAGTACGAAGTTAACTCAACCGTAGCTCGAGGGCCTGAGAGTCAAGTCGTGGGTTGGGTTCCTATCCAAGTAACTATCAACGAGTTCTGGCCTATTTCATTGGAAATTCACATCCAAAAAGATCTAATTACCTGAATGGACTGCTGCCATCTGAGATTGTTGGAAATTGGCCATTGGTTAAGTGCTTCCTCAAGAACATATGTTTGCCGGTAATGGAGAGGTCATCAGAGCAGACCTGCCCTGCCCTCTCCTCTAGGCTAGGTGATTTGTCAGTGAACTCCCACCTCTTTAGAGAAAAAACACCCCCCAAGCTGCTCTTGGAGACTGGAGAGACACCCCTGATGGTTTGAATCCCTACCAAATGGTGGGGGAAAAAAAGGTATTCTAATGTTGTCAAGAGTTACAGCTAAACTACATATTGGAAATCATAGGTCTACTTTTCCGTTGTTGAATATAAATCTATCACATTGGCTATGGTCTCTTTGGTGGCTTCCAGTTGAAGTGAAAACACAGTGAGCAGTAAAACACACTGCCTTTTCCCTCTTGTAAAGGAGGTGGCTTAGAATTTAACCCATATTACAGATGACAGAGTGAACAGCCGGTGTGTGTTTTTTCAACGTATTCAATTTCATTCACACAAAATATGACAATAAAAATGATATTTTGTCTCCCTTGTCCCCTCCCTGTCTTTCTCACCCTCCCTCCCTTCCTCTTTCCTCTCAAAGTGAAAGGCTTCTCCCGTTCGCAGAGGTCAACACTAAGTTAAACAGACGTCCGTGAACCCGTCCCAGCCTGTCTGTTGTACTAGTTACTGTTGCTAAAACCCTGGGTCCTTCCTGCCTCTGGGGCAGAAGTTCCCTTTGTGTGAATCTTGCTGGTTTCTAACACATTCATTTGAAGGAGGAGGTACAGTACAGAGGGACTGGTTTGGCTTCCTAAGCATGACACAACGTGTAGAAATCCATGCCAGGAGTCAGGGTGTTAGCTCTTTCAACGCACCATTGACTCTAGCTGAGCTAAACTCAAAGTACAGTAGACAGACAGACACTATGCTATACAACATATCGTTTGATTGATTTCACCTTTATTTATCCAGGATGTCTCATTGAGGTCATGAGACCTATTTTACAAGAGAGACCTGGCCAGTAATATAGAGCATTCTTGTTGGGCTATTTACTTAGGATATTAAGAATCTGGTGTCAAGCATATAGAGTCCAATCCAGGCTCCAATCCAGCCCTGGGTAAAGTGCTTACTAAGCTGACCTAACTGCTTACAGGATGGGGGTCCTCTCCTGAGAGGAGGACCTAAGTATGGAGGGAAAGGGAATCTCCCAGACTACGTCACTAATGGCACCCTATTCCCTTTATAGTGCACTACTTTTGACCTGGGCCCATAGTGACTTTTCAGACCCTGACCCTCCGGTGGCCCTGAGCTGGGAATTCAGAGGGGTTCACTGGGCATCAGGACAGGGCAGGGGAGCAGTCAGCAGAGGCCTGGTAAGGCAGAGCTAACAGAGGAGAGGAGCCAGACCAGCAGCACAGAGCACTCTTAAAGAGCCACTGAACACACCGATTAGCACATGTGTTTTCTGTTGCTCATTAGAAAAGCTAGACTTCAGTCTTGGAGGTGTTTCCTGACCAATTCCGCATTTGGTCTATGATGTTTGTCCCCCATGAGACACTGTAGACGCAGAAGCCTATTTCACTTCCTGAAAAATCCCCAGAATTAGTCTAAGATAACTCAAGACGCATTAGTTGTGCAATTTTGCAATTAAGGTGTGTGGTGCAGCATTTCTCAAGTAAAAAATATGTGTGACGGGTTGTCTTATGTAAACAGACTGCTATTGAATAGAGAGCAATCACCGCAGCTGTCCACCCCATGTTAGTGGGTAAATGAACAGTCAAATCAAAACCCGTTGTGACACACGGATGTGACATTTACCCGTTTTCGACAAGACTGACTTTATGACCAAAATTATCGTATTTACACTTTGTACTAAATTTTGACACTAGAATAGCTGTTTCTGACACATCAATACCACATAGGACGTTTTCAAAGGGATTCATTGCTTTTTAAAGGCAGTCGCTCTTTAACCTCTTGACCAAATAGAGACAAGATATCATGTTACCCTTCCCCCTTCTGAGTGTGTTAGTTTTGTTTAACGAAATAAAATCCTGTAAATAAATAAATAGGCATAACTACAGCAAATGCATTACAGAAAGAAAAAAAGCTGTGTCCTTGAAACCATAAAAAGACAAGTGACTAGCCTAAATAAATACAGTAAATACACGCACCAAGCAGGAAGAAAAGAACACATTATTGTAGTCTTGAAACCACAAACAAGTGAGAATGAGTGTGTGTGTGTCTCCCATATCTCTAGTTTACTGTGTGAGTTAGACCAGGGACTCTGACCCCAAAATACCTAACCAGTAACCACTGGCAGCAATGAAGTCATTGATTGCAGATCCATGGGTTGATTATTAACAGACTATATCCCGAATGGCATCCTATTCTCTATACTATGTAGTGCACTACTTTCAACCAGGGCCCATAGGGTAAAGTAATATATAGGGAATAGGGTGCTTATTGGGACACAGACAGAGTGATGTTGGTATGGTCAGAAACTACCGTATTTCTGAAATATTCAACTGGCTAACAGAGCCGTTATACACACACAGAGCACACACTATATCAACCTAAGCTATTACCCAATTAATGCAATAGCCTATACAGTTTGCAGAGATTGAATGTATTTTTCCCTCTAAAGGGGTAAAATGTAAAACCTTGTTAAAAGTGTGGACCCCTGCATAGCAATTGTTCACCATTTTGCAGACAGTGTTTTGTTTGCTAAAGCAGGGGTCCAGACATACTGAGCCTTGGTGAGATTAAACCTTTTATAAGACAGGAGGAATGCAAGCTCGGTGCTATAATAAAAACTGGTGTGGTTAACAAGACTGGGCATTTTCAGGGGCACAATAAAAAGGAATATGAGGTGAGGGTAGCTAGGGGGTGAGCTGAGGTGCTATGCTACTGCAAGTCAACACCGACCAAACACAACATAAACTGAACAGTACCAGTCTGCACATCATAAAGTTTACAAGACTACTGACATAAATAATCCAACACAAGAAAAAATCCAAGATCATGGA
Source organism: Oncorhynchus tshawytscha (assembly GCF_018296145.1). Lineage (NCBI taxonomy): Eukaryota > Metazoa > Chordata > Actinopteri > Salmoniformes > Salmonidae > Oncorhynchus > Oncorhynchus tshawytscha. The sequence continues at coordinate 18,549,783 of NC_056459.1, forward strand.
CACTTGGTAAGGAGAATAATTACATTTTCAGCAAATATTTTGCATTTTTAATCAAGAAAAAAAAGCAGATCCCAAGGAGATGTGTGTCAATGGTGAATGTATGTATGATGGCCATAGAGTGTGAATCTGTCAGTCAGTGACGGGGGAAGTGGCAGGCTAGACCAAGGGGAACTACTGTTGTGACCTGGCGCCTGCCAAGCCAAAGCTGTTGGAAACCAGCTGTTTGAAATAAACAGAAGACCTGGATGGGGGTCCGGAGTTCCTGACTTCCTGCTTTGCTACCCGCAAACTGCGTCACAGCATTCCTGTCATGTTGACATCACACACACACACATCGGAGCTTCACCCTGTTTTAACTTCACCTGTTTGCACCCTGCCCATACAGCTGGGTTGAGAGTCAATAAAACAAAGAATCTTGTATCTCTTGACAGGACCAATGTGAGAACCTAAAGAGAATACATGGTGACACACAGACAAATACACACAAGGGTGGTTCCCTCACTGACATGATTGTTGGTAATCATGGTACCAGTAGTCAGTACAGAGCTTCAAGCCAAAAAGAAAATGGAGGGAACTTTGGCCTTAAACACTGATTTTTAATATTTTCAAAAATATTTACAGTTGAAGTCAGAAGTTTACATACACCTTAGCCAAATACATTTAAACTCAGTATTTCACAATTCCTGACATTTAATCCTGGAAGAAATTCCCCGTCTTAGGTCAGTTAGGATCACCACTATATTTTAAGAATGTGAAAGGTCAGAATAATAGTAGAGAGAATTATTTATTTCAGCTTGTATTTCTTTCAACTTGTATTTCTTTCATCACATTCCCAGTGGGTCAGAAGTTTACATACACTCAATTAGTATTTCGTAGCATTGCCTTTAAATTGTTTCACTTGGGTCAAACGTTTCAGGTAGCCTTCCACAAGCGTCCCACAATAAGTTGGGTAAATGTTGGCCCAATCCTCCTGACAGAGCTGGTGTAATTGAGTCAGGTGTATAGGCCTCCTTGCTCGCACATGCTTTTTCAGTTTTGCCAACAAATTTTCTATAGAATTGAGGTCAGGGCTTTGTGATGGCGACTCCAATACCTTGACTTTGTTGTCCTTAAGATGTTTTGCCACAACTTGGAAGTATGCTTGGGGTCATTGTCCATTTGGAAGACCCATTTGCGACCAAGCTTTAACTTTCTGACTGACGTTTTGAGATGTTGCTTCAATATATTCACATAATCTTCCATCCTCATGATGCCATCTATTTTGTGAAGTGCACCAGTCCCTCCTGCAGCAAATTACCCCCACAACATGATGCTGCCACCCCCGTGCTTCCCGGTTGGGACGGTGTTCTTCGGCTTGCAAGCCTCCCCCTTTTTCATGCAAACATAACGATTTTCATTATCTATTTTTGTTTCATCAGACCAGAGGACATTTCTCCAAAAAGTACGATCTTTGTCCCCATGTGCAGTTGCAAACTGTAGTCTGGCTTTTTCATGGCGGTTTTGGAGCAGTGGCTTCTTCCTTGCTGAGCGGCCTTTCTGTCGATATAGGACTCGTTTTACTGTGGATGTAGATACTTTTGTAACTGTTTCCTCCATCATCTTCACAAGATCCTTTGCTGTTGTACTGGGATTGATTTGCACTTCTCGCACCAAAGTACGTTCATCTCTAGGAGACAGAACGCATCTCCTTCCTGAGCGGTATGACGGCTGCGTGGTCCCATGGTATTTATACTTGCGTACTATTGTTTGTACAGATGAACGTGGTACCTTCAGGTGTTTGGGTATTGCTCCCAAGGATGAATCAGACTTGTGGAGGTCTATCTTTTTTTTCTGAGGTCTTTGCTGATTTCTTTCGATTTTCCCATGATGTCAAGCAAAGAGGCACTGAGTACAGTGGGGAGAACATGTATTTGATAACCTGCAAAATCGGCTGTGTTTCCTACTTACAAAGCATGTAGAGGCCTGTCATTTTTATCATAGGTACACTTCAACTGTGAGAGACAGAATCTAAAACAAAAATCCAGAAAATCACTTTGTATGATTTGTAAGTAATTCATTTGCATTTTATTGCATGACATAAGTATTTGATCACCTACCAACCAGTAAGAATTCCGGCTCTCACAGACCTGTTAGTTTTTCTTTAAGAAGCCCTCCTGTTCTCCACTCATTACCTGTATTAACTGCACCTGTTTGAACTTGTTACCTGTATAAAAGACACCTGTCCACACACTCAATCAAACAGACTCTAACCTCTCCACAATGGCCAAGATGGCAAAGCCACTGTTTTTTTTCCTGGAGTTCGATATTTTTTCTCATATTTATTTAACTCATTGTATTAGACTAAAAATAACTTTACTAGCCATCTTATCAATGCAATTTGATTTGCTGGTTTTAAGGATTAAACTTTCAAATAAGCTCTTTGTTGACTGTTGCTGGGTGTTATCGTCCTCCATCAGCACCAGCCTGTACCCTACCTGCCAAAAGCTCTCTCCTGTCTGAATTTCTCCTGCTAGGTGACCTAAACTGGGACATGCTTAAACCACCTGACCAAGTCCTAAAGCAATGGGACTCCCTAAATCTTTCTCAGATTATTACCAATCCCTCAAGGTATGACTCCAAACACCCAGAAAAGACCACTCTCCTCGATGTTATCCTCACAAATAATCCTGATAGGTATCAGTCTGGTGTTTTCTGTTATGACCATAAAGATGACTGTTTAACAGCCTGTGTTCGTAATGGCTGCTCAAGGAACGACCTGTCCTGATTTGTCATAGACGCTTGCTAAAATACTTTGATGAGCAAGCCTTCCTTCATGACCTGGCATCTGTATATTGGTATAGAATCAGCTTGATCCCCCCCCTCTGTCGAAGATGCTTGGACCTTTGTTTTTGATATTTCAAGTGATATTGTTAACAAACATGCCCCCATAATGAAAATGACAATTAAAAACAGGTTTAGCCTCTGGTTCGACTGGGAGTTATTACACCTAAAGAATTGCATTTGGCGAACGGCTCGGTACACACATACTCAGGCTGACTGGCTCTCGTTCAGGTAAATGAGAAATACAGTAAGTGCTGCTATCCGGAAGGCCAAAGTTAGTTACTTTAAGGAGCAGTTCTCTCTCTGTTGGTCTAACCCCAAGAAGTTCTGGAAAACAGTTCAAGACCTGGAGAATAAACCCTCCTCCTCACAGCTGCCCATGTCCCTTAAAGTTGACGATGTGGTTATTACTGATGGCTGAGCTCTTTAAAGCTCTTTGAAAATCACCAGGATTCCTATTTGACTCAGCCATGCCTCGTTGCCCATCCAACATTTCCTCATCTCCAATGCTCCTCTCTCTTTTTCCCCTGCCCCGCTACAAAGTTTCTCCCTGCAGGCGGTCACTGAGTCCGAGGTGCTAAAGGAGCTCCTTAAACGTATCTGGGTTTTCTTTAAGGTTGCTACCCCTATAATCACCAAGACCATCTCTGACCTTTTTAACCTGGCTCTCCTCTCTGGGGAGGTTCCTATTGCTTGGAAGGCAGCCACGGTGTGTCCTTTATTTAAAGGGTGAGATCAAGCTGATCCTAACTGCTATAGGCCTATTTTTTTATTTTGCCCTGTTTATCAAAAGTGTTGGAAAAACTTGTCAATAATCAACTGACTGTCTTTCTTGATGTCTATAGTATTCTCTCTGGTATGCAATCTGGTTTCCGCTCAGGTTATGGATGTGTCACTGCAAACTTAAAGGTCCTCAATGATGTCACCATTGCCCTTGATTCTAAGCAATGTTGTGCTGCTATTTTATTGACTTGGCCAAAGCGTTAGATATGGTAGACCATTCCATTCTTGTGGGCCAGGTAAGGAGTATTGGTGTCTCTGAGGGGTCTTTGGCCTGGTTTGCTAACTACCTTTCTCACAGTGTGCAGTGTATAAAGTCAGAACATCTGCTGTCTCAGCCACTGCCTGTCACCAAGGGTGTACCCCAAGGGCTCGATCCTAGGCCCCACGCTCTTCTCAATTTACATCAACAACATAGCTCAAGCAGTGGGAAACTCTCTCATCCATGTATATGCAGATGATACAGTCTTATACTCAGCTGGCCCCTCCTCAGATTTTGTGTTAAACGCTCTAAAACAAAACTTTCTTGGTGTCCAATAAGCTTCTCTGCTCTTAACCTTGTTCTGAACACATCCAAAACAAAGGTAATGTGGTTTGATAAGAAGAATGCCCCTCTCCCCACAGGTGTGATTACTACCTCTGAGGTTTTAGAGCTTGAGGTAGTCACCACGTACACGTACTTGGGAGTATGGCTAGACGGTACACTGTCCTTCTCTCAGCACATATCAAGGATGCAAGCTAAAGTTAGAGGAAACCAAGTCTAGATATATCGTAAATTGCTCCTCTTTCACCCCAGCTGCCATACTAACCCTGATTCAGATGACAATCTTACCCATACTAGATTACGGAGACATAATTTATAGATCGGCAGTTACGGGTGCTCGTCACTGCACTCTATGCTCTTCTGTAAATTGGTAATCTCTGTATACCTGTCGCAAGACCCACTGGTTGACGCTTATTTATAAAACCCTCTTAGGCCTCACTCCCCCCATCTGAGATATCTACTGCAGCCCTCATCCTCCACATAACACCCATTCTGCCAGTCACATTCTGTTAAAGGTCCCCAAAGCACACACATCCCTGGGTCGCTCGTCTTTTCAGTTCGCTGCAGCTAGCGACTGGAACGAGCGGCAACAAACACTCAAACTGGACAGTTTTCTCAATTTCTTCATTCAAAGACTCAATCATGGACACTCTTACTGACAGTTGTGGGTGCTTTGCGTGATGTATTGTTGTCTCTACCTTCTTGCCCTTTGTGCTGTTGTCTGTGACCGATAATGTTTGTACCCTGTTTGTGCTGCAACCATGTTGTGCTGCTGCCATGTTGTGTTTCTACCATGTTGTTGTCATGTCTCAGCCTCCAGTATTTATGCTGCAGTAGTTTGTGTCGGGGGGCTAGGGTCAGTTTGTTATATCTGGAGTACTTATTCTGTCCTATTCTGTGTCCTGTGTGAATTTAAGTGTGCTCTCTCTAATTCTCTCTTTCTCTCTTTCTTTCTCTCTCTCAGAGGACCTGAGCCCTAGGACCATGCCTCAGGACTACCTGACATGATGACTCCTTGCTGTCCCCAGTCCAGCTGGCCGTGCTGCTGCTCCAGTTTCAACTGTTCTGCCTTATTATTATTTGACCATGCTGGTCATTTATGAACATTTGAACATCTTGGCCATGTTCTGTTATAATCTCCACCCGGCACAGCCAGAAGAGGGCTGGCCACCCCACATAGCCTGGTTCCTCTCTAGGTTTCTTCCTAGGTTTTGGCCTTTTCTAGGGAGTTTTTCCTAGCCACCGTGCTTCTACACCTGCATTGCTTGCTGTTTGGGGTTTTAGGCTGGGTTTCTGTACAGCACTTTGAGATATCAGCTGATGTACGAAGGGCTATATCAATACATTTTATTTTGATTTGATGTTGTGTTGCTACCATGCTGTGTTGTCATGTGTTGCTGCCATGCTATGTTGTTGTCTTAGGTCTCTCTTTATGTAGTGTTGTCTCTCTTTCGTGACGTGCGTTTTGTCCTACATTTTTACTTTATTTATTTTTAATCCCAACCCCTTCCCCGCAGGAGGCCTTTTGCCATTTGGTAGTCCGTCATTGTAACCGAAAGGTTGCAAGTTCAAATCCCTGAGCTGACAAGGTACAAATCTGTCATTCTGCTCCTGAACAAGGCAGTTAACCCACAGTTCCGAGGCCGTCATTGAAAATAAGAATTTGTTCTTAACTGACTTGCCTAGTTAAATAAAGGTTCAATTAAAAAAAATTAAAATTCTGTCAGGCTACATACAGTAACATTGCCTTGAGGTCTGAGCATTATCATGTGATGGCAAGAGTCAGTTTGGGGAGTATTTTAGTACTTTATTAGGATCCCCATTAGCTACTGCTAAAGAAGCAGCTACTCTTCCTGGGGTCCACACAAAACATTACATATTACATAACATTAATAGGCAAGTACACTACATCCCTAGGATAGAACTACTTACTTCCCTCAATTCTGGATTATCTGCCCTGGGCTCTTTCTGTAATTCTGACCGAATTTCCGGGCTACCCATAAGAAAACGCCAACGTTACAGAGGCAAGAGAAGGGGGATCCTGGCAAGATTAAGGCGAAGGGAAACCCAGCCACCTCTTCCCTCCATTCTACTGGCCAATGTACAGTCACTTGATAATAAAATGGATGACCTCCGATTGCGGATTTGCTACCAACGGGAGTCTCGCAACTGCAATATTCTCTGCTGTTCTGAAACATGGCTCTCGGACAAGTTGGCTATCCAACTTGATGGATTCTCCATTCACCGTGCCGACAGGACAGTGGATTCTGGGAAATCAAGGGGGGAGGGGGTTGCCGCTTCATCAACAACAACTGGTGTGCTGTCTCGAGCATGGTGGAAGTGTCGACCCATTGTTCACCCATTTTGGAATACCTGATGGTCAAATGCCAACCCTTTTACCTCCCGAGAGAGTTTTTAGCTGTTATCGTGACTGTTGTATATCACCTCAGAACAAGAAAAATAACAAACTGGGACTTAACGAAATGTACGAGGCTATAACCAAGCAGGAAAACATCCTTCTTGCCGGCGATTTTAATTCATTAAGACACGTGATGCACAACTTCCATCAACACATCTCCCTCGCCACTTGGGCCGATAAAGTCCTAGACCACTGTTTAACCCACAAGCAAGTATACAAGGCTCTCCCTCGTTTGCCATTCGTAAAATCAGATCATGACTCCGTATTCTTGCTTCCTGTTTACAAGCAGAAGCTGAAATACGAATTACCCGTGACTCACTCCATTGAGAAATGGTCTCCAGAATCAGAGATTATGCTACAGGACTGCTTTTCTAGCGCTGATTGAAATATGTTTCGAGATTCTGCCGATAACATTGACGAGCTAACCACCTCCATCACCGGCTTCATTAGGAAATGCTTCGGCGACAGTTACATTTTGCTGCTTCCCCAATCAAAAGCCATGGATTAACACTGAGGTTAGATAGGGCTACCCCACACAGGGCTATCGCAGACAACCGAGGCTATGGCTGAGAATAGAAAAAGTACAAGAAATCCTGAAATGACCACCGCAGAGTCATCAAACGAGCAAAAGGACAATGTAGGAATAATGTGGAATGATATTACACAGGCTTCGACACCTGGCGCGTGTGGCAGGGGCTATGTTTTACAGCTGTACCATTGAGAGCATCTTGACTGGCTGCATCACTGCTTGGTATGGCAATAACACTGCCCCCAATCGCATGGTGCTACAGAGGGTGGTGCGGACTGCCCAGTATATCACTGGGGCCGAGCTCCCTGCCATCCAGGACCTTTATATCAGGCGGTGTGAAAGGAAGGCCTGGAAAATCGTTAGTCTCAAACCACTCAAGCCATAGACTGTTCTCTCTGCTTTCGCGCGGCAAGCTGTACTAGTGCAAGTCTGATACCAACAGGCTCCTGAACAGCTTCTACCCCCATGTCATAAGACTGCTAAATAGCTAAGAAAATGGCTACACGGACTATCTGAGTTTAACTTAGTGCAAAAATAACAATAAAATAGTCTCTCTATGCACACTCACAGGGCCCTACACACTATGCACACTGATACTCCAACACACATACAAAACTCACTCCATCATTTGCTCACACACACATAATATGCACATACATTTATACGGACTCTACACACACCCACTCACATACAATCATCATATACGCTTCTGCTACTTTGTTTATCATATATTCTGATGCCTTGTCACCTTACCCTTATACATAGCTACGTCTATGACCGCACATTGTAAATATGGTACTGGAACTGACCCTGTATATAGTATGCTTACTTATTTTATCGTCTTCTTCTTCTTTTGATATATTTTGTGTTTTGGTTCTACTTTTGTTATTTTCAGTATTACATTGTTATTGATTACTGCATCGTTGGGGTTAGAGCTTGCAAGAAAGGCATTTCACTGTACTGGTGCATGTGACATTAAAACTTGAAACTTATGCCTTCATAATCACACACAATTTTTTTTAAATGGAATGGGAGGAGGGTGTGTGGGGTTCCCAAGAAGAACGTTACAAGGATCTAAGTGGTATGACTCTCACTTCAGCAGAATGTGAGTTTGCCTGTGATAGCATGCCACGCCACGCACTAAGCAGCATAGCATTTCCTGTCTGACTAATTAACCCCTGAGCACAGAGGGGGAGAGGTGATGAAACAGGTCAAAGGTCAAAAGCCACAATACAGAAGCTGTAAACGACCCCATGTCTATTCAATATAAATTACCAGAAGCTGTAAAATACTCGTATACTATTTGTAATGGTGGATTTACATCTACAGGCACCAAGTAATAACTATTATTTTTTATATATCTGATCATCTCATTTCCTTGAGCTCCTATTGAAACTACACTGAGTAACTTCAGATGGCAAAAGAGAGCGAGACTACAGATGTTGGATCTAAATTTGAGACAGTTTTGTACAGCAGGAAAATAATCCTGCAGCATCAGGAAATGTGGATTATTATATGGATTAAAATTCATGGGTATTTTTGTCGGGGTTGAAACATTTTTTGTAAGGGAAAATCAAGTCGGAAATTTCAAAGTGGAAATTTCTCCTGTAACGGGGAGATCAAATTCAGGTCCTACTCTGTATGAGAGGGGACTATGGGGTAAGAGGAACAGAGGAATGCATCAGAGAGAACGGGACAGGACATCCTTGTTCACTGCAGTATTTGTATGTGTAACAAAACAAAATCCATACTTTGCCAGAGGAAACAATGGAGGAAATATCAATCTTCCTTCCATTCCTTAATTAATTAGGTCCTGCCTTTAGGTGACAGACATTTCTTCTTTTGAATTTGCTCATTCACATTGATTGATCCTAACTTTCTAACAGCTCATCAAAATGATGTTGCCCCAACCCCACCCTTTAGACCACATATGGACAGTTGGCATGGATATACCCACATTACATGACATTTACATTACCTCTGCCTAGCCCTGCTACTAATAAAACTGGGCGTTTCCACTCGCTCTAAAACAGTAACTGGCCTAATGTGGCTGGGGAAATGTACTATCCCACACTCCTCCTTTAGGCAATCTGCTGTTATAAAACTAAATTATTTACGTTGTTTGGCCAAGTAAGCTCAAAGCATTAAATTTGTGGGTGTGGGTGGGTGGGGGTGTTATAATAAATAAACATTCAAATACTGGTCGCCGCTTGCCGACATTGGCAAAGTACGTTTCTTTCTAATTTTATTCTTATGGGTTTTGCATGCAACACACATAGAAACACACACAAACCTCTAAATAAATCCATTACTAGTGTACATGCCTTAGGTTCTGACAGACACTTCGCCTCTGCGATAACGCATAATTGTTCGATAATTAGCCTATCAAAGGCAAATGATAAAGTCGAAGAAAAGCTCTGTTCTTGATTAACAGTCATGCACTTGTAAACATAAGCCGTTACAGCCTACACACTAACATATGGACTCCAACGACATAAAGGGAGGTTCCACCATGGAACGACACAATTGATTCTAGTTGTTTCCTATAGGTTCCACAGCACACACAGATTGGAAAACTAAGCACTAATAGTGAAGACAATTGTGTAACAAAAGACTAAACGAAAAAAATCACAAAAGGAAAGCGGACAACCACAGCTCAGCAGATTCAATAGACATTTGGTCAGCAAGTGTGGACAGAGAAGTGGGTAGGGGGCAAGTGTGGACAGCAGTCTGTAAGGGACTAGGGGACTGTGGGAGGACAGATGGCTCAGTGATCCCTTCTATCTATTTCTCCCTACATCTCTCACCTTTGAATATTAAATTAAAGTCTGAACTAAGATGACCTTTGTTTTTTTAAAGACCTTTCATTTGTTTACCCAGGATAGTACACTTAGTAACAATTTACAGGGAGTCCTGAGTTTGATCAAATCAATAAAAACATACACATTACATGCCCTCCAAAAATGTAACAACACAGCACACAGTAGCATGACATGACATAGGCCTACACACACAGACATTTAAAACGCAGCAATTCAGGTTGGCAACTCACCTTTAAGGTTCTTCGGGTTGTTCTGCTTGGTTCGCGGCATCTTTTCTTGTTGGTTGTTTCACTGACACATCTTCTGAAAGGTTGTCAATTCTCTAATGCAGGTGGACGAACACCCTCTGGGTTCATCTACAAAGCACACATACACACACCAGAGAGGGTCAGTGTCAGCTCAACACACCATAGATCAATAAACACTAAGCAGCCCTTATCTTCTTACTAAGTGTGTGTGTGTGAGTGTGTGTCTATGGCTGTCTGTGTGCAGTCTCCCGTCCTCTCACTTGGCAAGAATCAGAAAGGACACTGCTGTTGTTGCGTCTGTCAGTTTAACAGTTGTCCCTGTCTAAATTCTATTTCCAGTCAAAACGTACATGGTCTAAATTCTTATTCCAGTCCAAACGTACAAGGCTTACATTCTTATTCCAGTCCAAACGTACACAGTATAAATTCTAATTCCAGTCCAAACGTACAAAGCTTACATTCTTATTCCAGTCCAAACGTACACAGTATAAATTCTAATTCCAGTCCAAACGTACAAGGCTTACATTCTTATTCCAGTCCAAACATACACAGTATAAATTCTAATTCCAGTTCAAACGTACAAGGCTTACATTCTTGTTCCAGTCCAAACGTACACAGTATAAATTCTAATTCCAGTCCAAACGTACAAGGCTTACATTCTTATTCCAGTCCAAACATACACAGTATAAATTCTAATTCCAGTTCAAACGTACAAGGCTTACATTCTTGTTCCAGTTCAAACGTACACAGTATAAATTCTAATTCCAGTTCAAACGTACAAGGCTTACATTCTTGTTCCAGTCCAAACGTACACAAAACAAAGCCCAGTGAGCACAATACGTTGAAAAGACGGTTATCAACGTCTTGTCAACATATGTTGCCCATAGGGAGGCTCCTGCTAAGTTTGATGGCATGGCATAATATCCAATACAGCACCACTGACAGGGTGCTCCTCTACCGATATCAGGTGAGTTCTGGACCAACTCTGAGATGTGAATGCATCTCTCTCCATATAAATATAAACCTGGAGTGGCTATCTATATTCTGATCTAAACCAAGAGGAGATGGCTGTTTTTTTGGTACACAACTGATTGACAAGTTGATGTCAGATACACTGCCCTGCCCTTCGCTTTGATGACACACACGTTTCAGATGACAAAAGACGCAAACAATAAGGCCTTGTGTCTGGCGGGTAGTCAGCGCTCCAGGGTGCTTACGCGGTTAGCGGGCTACAATCAGACGGATCTTCTTATAAAAGTGAACATGCATTAGATCATTGCATCACCATCAGACATAAGCAAACACTGAAAGGGCATCTTGATCTCATAGCTGTATAGTATCTGTTTAATCTTATTGTATTGCTGCTAATGATACCCTTTTTACAGTGGATGAAAAGGGACTAATTTTAGACTTCATGCAAATCTGAGCTCTGCAAAAAAACATCAGCAGACACCATCAGCAGTATGTTGAAGCTAAATTATATCAAATCTTGACCTTTCAAAAACCCAAGGCAAAGAAAAGAACAAGCAGAATGAATGATCAGCAGAGCTCCCTCAGTCCCTCCTGATACATTTCTATAGACATGATCTATAGAAATGCACATACATTGCTCTAGTCTATACATTATCTATACATAACAATAAATGTATTGAAAATGACTAAACATTTTACATAGTATATACTGTATTATGCTTATAGATAATTCCCTACATGATCTTCCTAGATCAGTCCCTTCCACTGTACATTTTGTTCCAACATCCAGTCTGTTCCGTTTGCCAATGTTACATAACAGTCCGTTACTACAGCCGTAGGATTTTTTTTACCATATACTGGTACACGTGCGCTGCTACAGCAATGACATCATTGAACTCGCAAAATATATCGGCAGTAATGTACACAGCGCATGCACCAGGTCACAGAGCCCAGTAAGAACGACAATGAAAGTCATACAATCAAACATGTTCATAAGCTCCCACCTGCCTCCCAGGGAGAACGAAGGACAGGTCGAATACCTTAAGTTCAGACGATGCTGGTGATTTGGAGGAGAGCGAGACGTGCGTGTGCGGCGCGCGTGTCAGCTGAGAATTTAATTTTTTGAGGAAACACCCCGAAACTGACAGCTTGATGAGGATGCCACAATAAGCGGCGGAGTAAATGTTGCAGTAGGCCTAGTCCTATAGCTGTCCGAATAGAATGTTCTCTCTAAATCCCTGACGACAGACTTACGCCTCATTCAACACACACCTAGGAGGATTCCTTCCAGTCACCTTGCTGCATTTTACAGCAACATTGTAACAACATTTACAGCAACATTGTAACATGTAAGAAACAATGGACATGATGTCCTTCATTGTGAAATATGAACACTGAATAGCCAAACCCCTGTGACATAATCAAATGCCTCTATCTATCCAACCAATAACGGTGGCTTCAAGTGACACATCTAAAACAGGTGAACAACATTGTTTCCTTGTAGCCATGCATCAATGTCTTTATACAATACATGTTACATCACAACAGCCGCATCTTATTGTGAGGGAATGCCGTCTAAATAAAAAACAATGACTGGGTTATAGCGTATTTTATGCCTGTAGCACAAGCAACACATGAACGCGCTTTAACTGAGGGAGGAGTCAGGGAAAACCCCTCGCTCTCTGCAACACTACGGCGGCACTTCCCTAATTCAACAAATATGCGACAGTATTTTTGAACACTTTCTCATCTGTTGCGCAATATCTATGTATCAGAAAAATGGCTAATGTATCAGATAAATGGCAATAGATCAGGCTTACCTATTGGCGCAATAGACAGGCACATTCAGTAGCAAGCAAGACAGCAACATTACACACACCACATTCGAATGCTGCAGACGTATAACGTTACACCAAAACAACGATTCTATGGTAAGCAAACGACGGTTCTGAAAGCTTAACTTGTTTGATCCCAGAATTTGACATTCCTTCTTTGCAAACGTGAAAGCACAGGCGTGAGCTAAAAGAAACACAACGGTGAATACATTGAATACAAATAACTAGCCGAACCAGCAAGAACGTCAGGCGTCAGGCGTTGTAGCATACACGATCGCCCAGTGAGAGAACACTTCCACATGCATGCAGCCCAAAGTTTCAACCACATTTACGACAAATAAATATCCACAAACTAAATTCATACATTATATAATTATATATATATATATATATATATATATATATATATATATATATATATATATATACTTACAAGTGAGGTCTTAATAGTTGTCAGGGATTTCTGGTGTAACACACCTTAAGGGTAAAGGTCTGTTTTTGTCGCTTCTCCCTCTCTCACTTTCTATTGCAGGAAACAGACAGGCCAACTGACGTCAACGGGGGTCCCGTCTCCGCCTCCCAACCACAGGATGTCATCTCCGGGAGGTATGCGACGATCAAACTACGACCAAATAAATTACTAAAAACAATATCACCAGGGCCTTATTTTTTACCATATTTATAAAAATATATTTCAAACGTATATTAAGTAAGTTTAGACCATATTTACGACTGAAACCGTGTCTAAAATAGTCTTTATTTAAGCGTCGTTTGTCGTGCACCCCCTAAAGATCTTTCCTTTGCACATAGTTTGGGACTGACAGTTTTCCCGGAGGTTCCTTGTTGTCAGGTCACGTTGCGCCCATCCACTGCCGACTGGGCTTTCCCATGCAGATCTCCCATTGCAATTACTAAACAATTTATTTTCAAGCCAAACAGACTTTGAACTTGCCTGGGGTATTGAGGCAGGATGAGTTTGAAAATCGAAGATTATATAGCATAGTTCAAAGCTACACTAGGGTGCCATACAGTGATTGCAGTCGGGTTTTGCATAGCCTGCATTATTGTTTTTTCCCCATCCATAGAGTATAAATCCAATTTAATTTAACTTGTTTTCATTTTAATGAAATGAAACATGAAATTGCATACTGGTCTTCTATAATAAATTGTATAAGATGCACCCTGCAGAATACTCCATATTTGACTGTTACTGAATTGCATTTGAACTAAGAAAGGCCTATTCCCAATGGAATTGTATCCTGCAAATCTTGACTTTGGATAGAGTCTGCCTTCTACTTCCTTATTATTTTCCAGGTTCCTACATTTCTAAATACTACATTTTTCTAATAAAAAAAAATGTGTTGGCTATTTGAGGTTCACATCATGTTAAATAAGATAAGCTACTATGGGAATTGTATCTATGGGAGTTTTATCTAATGGAGATATACTCAACATACTGTACAGTAGTTGGAATTCTTGCTACTGCAATAAATTGAGTCACAGCACCCCATTGTCTGCTAAGAGAAGATACATGTGAATTCAGATGATGCTGCGTGTGGGTTATTTTTAACCCATGCCTGTGTGCCTCAAATCATGATGGCTACCACTGTGTTCAGCTATGACACATCACCTAATGAAAAAGGTCAAGGTATATTTTTGTCATTGTGAACAGAAATACCTCACTAATGAACATGTGTGGCAGAAGTGGCAGTTTTTCTATGTGGAACAGATTCCCCACACAATGGTCAACAACCTGGTCAAAAGTAATGCACTATGTAGGGAATGGGGTGCCATTTGGGATGCAACCTACAGTTGAAGTCGAGTTTACATACACTTTAGCCGAATACATTTAAACTCCGTTTTTCACAATTCCTGACATTTAATCCAAGCAAAAAGTACCTGTCTCAGGTCAGTTAGGTTCACCACTTTATTTTAAGAATGTGAAATGTCAGAATAATAGTAGAGAGAATGATTTATTTCAGCTTTTATTTCTTTCATCACATTCCCAGTGGGTCAGAAGTTTACATACACTCAATTAGTATTTGATACCATTACCTTTAAATAGTTTAACTTGGGTCAAACGTTTCGGGTAGCCTTCCACAAGCTTCCCACAATAAGTTGGGTGAATTTTGGCCCGTTCCTCCTGGCAGAGCTGTTGTAACTGAGTCAGGTTTGTATGCCTCCTTGCTCACGCACGCTTTTTCAGTTCTGCAGACAAATGTGCAATGGGTTTGAGGTCAGGGCTTTGTGATGGCCACTCCAATACCTTAACTTTGTTGTCCTTAAGCCATTTTGCCACAACTTTGGAAGTATGCTTGGGGTCATTATCCATTTGGAAGACCCATTTACGACCAAGCTTTAACTTCCCGACTGATGTCTTGAGATGTTGCTTCAATATATCCACATCATTTTCCTTCCTCGTGTAGCCATCTATTTTGTGAAGTGCACCAGGCCCTCCTGCATTAAAGAACCCCCACAACATGATGCTGCCACCCCCATGCTTGATGGTTGGGATGGTGTTTTTCGGCTTGCAAGCCTCCCCCTTTTTTCTCCAAACATAACGATGGTCATTATGGCCAAACGGTTCTGTTTTTGTTTCATCAGACCAGAGGACATTTCTCCAAAAAGTACGATCTTTGTCCCCATGTGCAGCTGCAAACATTAGTCTGGATTTTTTATGGCGGTTTTGGAGCAATTGCTTCTTCCTTGCTGAGCGGCCTTTCAGGTTATGTTGATATAGGACTCGTTTTACTGTGGATATAGATACTTTTGTACCTGTTTCCTCCAGCATCTTCACAAGGTCTTTTGCTGTTGTACTGGGATTGATTTGCACTTCTCGCACCAAAGTACGTTCATCTCTAGGACGCGTCTCCTTCCTGAGCTGCGTGGTCCCATGGTGTTTATACTTGCGTATTATTGTTTGTACAGATGAACGTGGTACCTTCAGGCATTTGGAAATTGCTCCCAGGGATGAACCAGACTTGTGGAGGTCTACCATTTTTTTCTGAGGTCTTGGCTGATTTGTTTTGATTTTCCCATGATGTCAAGCAAAGAGGCACTGAGTTTGAAGGTATGCCTTGAAACACATCCACAGGTACACCTCCAGTTGACTGAAATTATGTCAATTAGCCTATTAGCCTATCAGAAGCTTCTCAAGGCATGACATCATTTTCTGTAATTTTCCAAGCTGTTTAAAGCCACAGTCAACTTAGTGTATGTAAACTTCTGACCCACTGGAATTGTGATACAGTGAATTATACGTGAAATAATCTGTCTGTAAACAATTGTTGGAAAATTACTTGTGTCATGCACAAAGTAGATGTCCTAACCAACTTGCCAAAACTCTAGTTTGTTAACAAGAAATTTGTGGAGTGGTTGAAAAACGAGTTTTAATGACTCCAACCTAAGTGTATGTAAACTTCCGAATTCAACTGTATGTGTGCTAACATGCATATTTGAGGGAGGGAGATAACGAATGGATACAAAATAGCATCACGTGAATGTACTATTTTTAGGGGCGTATTGCCAGGCCAAGCTATTTTTGTTGGAGGAAATAGCCCACTGTGATAAATGTTTTCTGTACTAACCTAATTCCATCTTCAGTCATTGCGAAATGTATTCATTTATATAATATGTTAACTGTGTGAATATCTGCTGGGTTGTTCCACGAAATGAGGGACTTTTGCGTCCCTTCAATATTTTAAGTAGAAATTGTTCACCAAATGCCTGTTATATTCAATGAAGTGCCCTTTAATATAGACCACATGGAGAATTCAATGAATATGGTTTTATTATGAATAAAGACTTGCTAAAGTGCCAAAATGCAGCATTTTGACATGTCTCTCCATGTACCTCCTTTGACTTCCAGGAAGATTGTAATTCACTTAACCCCAACATTTTTCACCATCATTGTAAAGCCCAAGTTATTTTGTTTTTTTGACCAAGTCATTTCTGCAGATTATTATTTCTTTCATGTGATTCGTGATGAATTTTAACGTTAAACAAATAAATAATTAAGGTCAACTCTGTTAGGTGAACTGGACTCGTTTTAAAATGGTGAAACTATTCCTTTTTAATATTTTTTTCAAAAGAAACATTGAACATCTAATTGTCAAATTATAGTGTAAAAGCAGGTGAGCTGGTTCTACTCTTTTTGGAAAATGTCTGGTGTTTTCTGGTGGAAACCTGAGTGGGTCGAGCACAACACGTCAACCCTGGTACCCATAGATAGACAGGCTAGAAATGTTTCAACAATTACAAAAACAATTGTGAAGCGTAAATTCAGTTGCCCCTTCCTGTTGCACATAACAAGCTTCCATTTCCCCTGCCACAAATAGATGTATAATAATAATAGATGTATAATTAGGTGGGTGCTTACATTTGTCTTATTTGTGTTTATTATACATGTGTGGATTGGAAATGAGTTTTTTGAATATCCCACTCCCCCTGAGACACCCTCTGAGACTGGGGTCATAGTCAGGGATCCGACATTATTGATGGCAACCCTGTAGCAATTAGGGTTAAGTACCTTTCTCAAGTGCACATCGGCAGATCTATCACCTATTCAGCTTGGGGATTTAAACCAGCGACTATTAGACTACTGGCCCAAAGCTCTTAACCGCTAGGCTAACTGCTGCCCATTTATGGCTGATTTCAGATTAAATCTCAAAGCTGTTATGGTCAACCCTGTTACTTTATTTGGCACTTAATAGGCACTTTCTATAGCTTTTTTCTCTCTCTTTTTTGATGAATTAGAACATGCATTTTTTTTCACCAAGTTACACATCTCAAATGAGCTGTGACCACACTGCTCTGGATAAGAGGGTGTTAGTTAATGCAATAGTCGCTCAGAAATTGTGTGACGCGTTTGATTGGTTCTCTCAAATGTTGAGACCTCTCGTTGTTCTGATTTGAAAATCCAACCGTTGTAATAGAAGGGGGCGGCACTCAGGGGCTGTGTGGCTGTGGGTGTTTGAGAAGGACACAGAGTGCCAACCAGTAAAACCACAGTCCCTTCATTATCAACGCATTGCGCCGACAACATCAAAGAGCCATTCCAGACTCTGAAGTCAGAAGGACTGGTCTTAGAAAACTCAACAAGGCAGTTAAGATTTACGAATTAATCCCATTTAAAATTCAAATTAAATGTCATGTCCATAATGGTGGCCAATTTGTGTTTTCTGTCAAAGGGTACAGAAAGAAGTAAGAAAGCACATGTTCCTTCTACAGTCAATGCACTGGTACACTTTCTGACACTACACCAGTGTCATTAGTCACAGACTGTGGTAAATCTGCCATTGAAAGGTCCATTGAAAGGTGGTCATGTGAAAGCTGCCCACCATCACATCTCAGACTACCTGTAGAGTTGAACTAATAGCCCACTCACCCATTGTGACTAACCCTTTTCAACTGCATCCTACAGTACCACACAGAACATAGCCTATGTAATACAATATGTGATATTAATACATTTTGACAAAGACAAGTTTTGCTAAATATATCAAGTTTATGTTGGTGTAGGTCAGTTTATTTGAGTGAATATATTCACATAGGTACATTTATTCAGTATGTATGTGTTTCCTTGACCTTGAGCAAATGCATAATATTTTTTATAATTAGGGAAAAAATAAGGGACTGATCTCTCTCTCTAATATTAAAAAGTGTATGCTTTTTAGAAGTTCAGTTACATAACAAAGCCTACAGAAGACGATAATGCAGAACAGATATGATCTAAAGGGCACTCTCCCACACATCCGTCTCATTTTCTCGAAGAGACATAACCTCATTTGCATTCACCACTGTCTTCCCACCCACAGAGCTAGATGTTTTATTATTGCAGAGAAAGAGAGCACATGAAGGTGTGATATGAAATATTTTATGGAACTGCTTTTCTTCCATGCAGACAGGTAAGGGAATTAACATTATTTATAATAAGGGTTACATGGAGAATATCTGATTTTTCTGAAATGAAAATGGATGGACTTCCCTTCAACAAAAAAATATTTGATCTAAACCCTCCCTGAACGCTTGAAAAAACAAAAACAAGTGACCCTTCCCTATAACCAAAATAATAATTAAAACAAAGTGGATAGCAGAGAACATGTCTTCCGTTTACCCTCACTTCTTGGACAGACCACAGCCTTAAAGCCAATTTATGCTTGATCCGAATGTGGTCAGAGGCTTCGTCTGGAAGATGTGAAGCAATTGCGGAGCCTCCGGGGGCATGCAGAGGCCAAATCAAGCTCCTTAATGAATCGCCGTCCACCTCTAAAATGTAGGTGGGGGCAGTACGTCCTGTATAAACACACACTCACTTCCTTGACAACTTCCTTAACAATTGCTCTGATCCGCTAAGCACAAGAAGTATGAAAGCCCCGGGGCTGCATCAAAGTAAATGTTGTATGGCCACTTCAGATGTCAGATTGACCATGCAGTGCCTTTTTAAAGTCTCTGCCCGGTCAATCCAACATCTGCATTGGCCGTGCGGCGTTTATGGTGATATGACCTCTGCAGAAGTCAGAGCATTCATACTTCTTGAGCTTCGCAGAGAGGCAAAGAGCTATTGTGAAGGAAGTTGTCAAGGAATTCATTTTGTGTTTATACAGGAACTCCCGCCCTCACCTACTGTCAACCAATCATGTCAATGCGGAGCTATACAGAGACCTCCGCATTGTTAAAAATGTTGAAAGGCGCACGGTGATGCGGTACAGAGCTCAATTACAGAGCTCAGCATGCCTCCACAGGCTTTGCAATTGCGTCACACTATCCATACGGCACCCCCAACCACATTTTCGTATCAAGCATACATTTGCACACAGGGCTGCGGGCCAGAAGGTTGTGGGTTTCCAGAGCACTGTGGACAACTAATTAGAGACAGGCTAGTCTTTTGGTTAGCAGACATGCGTCTGTCAGAAACTATCAAGATAGATAAAGATATCATGCTAGAGAGAGTCATTGAGATGGTAAGGCAAACTGAAGTGAAAAAGCAGCAAAGTTGATTGCGAGGTGACACAGTAACAACAAATAGGCATGCTCAGTGGATAGAGTTATGGAGAAATGCAGCCACTAGAAACAGAAAGTCCAGCATGAGAAGGCTAGCCATGAAAATGCTAATGACAAAAAGCAGTCAAAGTGTTGAAACTGTGGCAAAATCCCTACACATCCAAGAGCACAGTGTGCAGCTAATGAAGTAGTGTGTCGCTCCTGTTGGAAAAAAGGACATTATCAACATGTGTGTATGTCATCATGAGCTATAAATGAGGTTCAAGAAGAGGATGATAGCATTATCCTAGGAACAATAACAGCAGGAGGTGACCCATCGATGATTGACATTCAAGTGATGGACAGAAATGTGAAATTCAAAGTAGACACTGGTGCCGATGTGACTGTTAATCCCAGGCAATGTGTTCAATCACATGTTTGCAGGAACTAGCAAGTCAGAGATCAGAGATCTACACACAGCTTACAACAACCATATACCATCAAGCAGAAACCTGGCAGAGAGCCCTACTCACTCCACACTCCATATTTGTTCTAATGACAATTACAAAAATACTGAATGAAACATGCTCAATTTGGTTTAAATAATGCAAAAACACAGTGTTGGAGAATAAAGTAAAAGAGCAATATGTGCCGTGTAAAAAAGCTAACGTTTAAATTCCTTGCTCAGAACATGAGAACATATGAAAGCTGGTGGTTGAATATTCCCAGTTCTTCAATATTCCCAGGTAAGAAGTTTTAGGTTGTAGTTATTATAGGAATTATGATGCATCTACTATTTCTCTCTATACCATTTGTATTTCATATACCTTTGACTATTTGATGTTCTAATAGGCACTTTAGTATTGCCAGCCTAATCTCAGGAGTTGATAGGCTTGAAGTCATAAACAGCGCTGTGAATCAAGCATTGCTAAGAGCTGCTGGCAAATGCTGTAAAGTTTGAATGAATGCTTACAAGCCTGCTGCCGCCTACCACCGCTCAGTCAGACTGCTCGATCAAATGACATACCTAATTTTAATATAATAAACAGAGAAATACGAGCCGTTGGTCATTAATATGGTCAAATCCGGAAACTATCATTTCGAAAACAAAACGTTTATTTTTTCAGTGAAATACGGAACCGTTGTCACGATCGTCATTGGAAGCATACTCGAACCAAAGCGCAGCGTGATCTGGGTTCCACATATTTATTGAAGTGGAACTTTGAACAAGACAAAATAGTCCCCCTCAAAGGTGCGGACTCCGGCTGCAAAACCTGAAACCAACTGGAGAGGTTAGGGAGGGGGACTAGTGTCACTGGCGGCTCCGGTACGGGGCCTTTGGAGCCGGGTAGAACACCGTGCCCGGACTAAGCATCGGTGCAGAAGAGGGCCCCGGCCATGGAGCTGGTTTGGACGCCGCACCCGGACTGGGCACCGGTGCCGAGGAAGGCTCCGGCCATGGAGCTGAGTTGGCCGCCGTGCCTGGACTGGGCATCGGCGCAGAGGAAGGCTCCGGCCTTGGAGCGGGACTGGACGCCGTGCTTGGACTGGACCTCGGCACAGAGGGAGGCTCCTGCCATGGAGCGGGACTGGACACGGTGCCTGGACTGGGCACCGGCGCAGAGGGAGACTCCTGCCCTGGAGCTGGATGTTCTGGACCGTGGACCGTTGCAGGAGGTTCCGGACTGTGGACCGTCGTAGGAGGATCCGGACCGTGGACCGTCGTAGGAGGTTCCGTACTGTGGACCATCGCAGGAGGTTCCGGACTGTGGACCATCGCAGGAGGTTCCGGACTGTGGAGCTTCCCGTCGCAGGAGGTTCCGGACTGTGGACCGTCGCAGGAGCTTCCGTCGCAGGACTGTGGACTGTCGCAGGAGGTTCCGGACTGTGGACCGTCGCAGGAGGTTCCGGACTGTGGACCGTCGCAGGAGGTTCCGGACTGTGGACCTGTGGTCGCAGGAGGTTCCGGACTGTGGACCGTCGCAGGAGGTTCCGGACTGTGGACCGTCGCAGGAGGTTCCGGACTGTGGACCGTCGCAGGAGGTTCCGGACTGTGGACCGTCGCAGGAGGTTCCGGACTGTGGACCGTCGCAGGAGGTTCCGGACTGTGGACCGTCGCAGGACGTTCCGGACTGTGGACCGTCGCAGAGGTTCCAGACTGTGGACCATCGCCGGAAGCTCTGGACTGGGGACCGTCGCCGGAAGCCTGGTGCGTGGAGCTGGCACAGGTAATACTGGACTGGTGACACGCACTTCAGGGCAAGTGTGAGGAGGAGACACAGGATGTACCGGACTGGGAAGGCGCACTGGAGGCCTAGTGCGTGGAGCCGGCGCAGGTGGTACCGGACTGGTGACACACACTTCAGGGCAAGTGCGAGGACCAAGCACAGGACGTACTGGGCTGTGGAGGCCACTGGAGACCTGGTGCGTAGAGGCGGCACAACTTGTACCGAAACGATGACACACTCCGCACGGTGAGTGTGGGGAGCTAGCACAGGACGTACTGGGCTGTGGAGGCGCACTGGAGACCTGGTGCGTAGAGCCGGCACAAATTGTACCGGAACGATGACACACTTCGCACGGCGAGTGCGGGGAGCAGGCACAGGACGACTAGGCTGTGAAGGCGTACTGGAGACTTGGTGCATGGAGTTGGCACAGATGGGGCCGGGTTGAGAAGGCGCTCTTCAGCACGCCTGTGCTGCAGCATACTCTTTGCCAAAACCACTTTCCGGTATCTCTCATTACCTTCCTCTATCGACTCCCACACAGGCTCTGGCTCACTCCCGGCTCCTCCGACAAACCCGTGTGCCCCCCCCCCCAAAAAATGGGGCTGTTTTTTGGGCTTTCAAAGTGGCCGCAAACCCCGGCGTCGATGCTGTCCTCCCTTCTCTCCTTGCGTCTGCCGCCAAGGAAGGCGATCCTGTCCTGCCAGGATTTCCTCCCAAGTTCAGGATCCCTTCTCATCCAATATCTCCTCCCAAGTCCAGGATACCCTCTCCTCCTGGGCACGCTGCTTGGTCCTGTTGTGGTGGGATCTTCTGTCACGATCGTCGTTGGAATATGATCCCCAATCAGAGACAACGACAAACAGCTGCCTCTGATTGGAAACCATACCAGGCCAACATAGATTTAAACAACCTAGATAGGAACACCCTCCCTAGTCACACCCCTCCCTAACCAAAATAGAGAATAAAAAGGCTTTCTATAGTCAGGGTGTGACAACCGTTCCGTATTTGCAACCCTAAGTCTAAATATTGCTGTTTCATTGCACAACCTCCAATGTTATGTCAAAGTTATTCAAAATTCTGGCAAATTAGTTGGCAACGAACCAGGCGGCCCAAACTGTTGCATATACCCTGACTCTGCATGCAATGAACGCAAGAGAAGTGACACAATTTCCCTAGTTAATATTGCCTGCTAACATGAATTTATTTGAACTAAATATGGAGATTAAAAAAATATACTTCTGTGTATTGATTTTAAGAAAGAAATGGATGTTTATGGTTAGGTACATTCGTGCAGCAATTGTACTTTTTTCGAGAATGCACTTAAATCATCCCCCGTTTGGCGAAGTAGACTGTGATTCGATGATAAATTAACAGGCAACGCATTGATTATATGCAACGCAGGACAAGCTACTTAACATAGTAATATCATCAACCATGTGTAGTTAACTAGTGATTATGTGAAGATTGATTGTTTTTTATAAGATAAGTTTAATGCTAGCTAACAACTTACCTTGGCTCCTTGCTGCAATCGCGTAACAGGTGGTCAGCCTGCCACGCAGTTTCCTCGTGGAATGCAATGTAATCGGCCATATTCGGCGTCCAAAAATGACGATTTCCGATTGTTATGAAAACTTGAAATCGGCCCTAATTAATCGGCCTCTAGTCCAGAGTAGTGATGCTTGACGGGCGAGCGGTTGCGGGCAGCAATCGGTTGAAGAGCATGCATTTAGATTTACTTGCATTTAAGAGCAGTTGGAGGCCATGGAAGGAGTGTTGTATGAATTGGAGCTAGTCTGAAGGATTGTTTACACAGTGTCAAAAGAAGGGCCAGAACTATACAGAATGTTGTCGTCTGCGCAGAGGTGGATCAGAGAATAACCAGCAGCAAGAGCGACATCAGAGATATATACAGAGAAAAGAGTCGGCCTGAGAATTTAACCCTGTGGCACCCCCATAGAGACTGCTAGAAGTCCGGACAACAGGCCTTCCGATTTGACACACTGAACTATATCTGAGAAGTAGTTGGTGAAGCAGGCGAGGCAGTCATTTAAGAAACCAAGGCTGTTAAGTCTGCCAATAAGAATGCGGTGATTGACAGAGTCGAAAGCCTTGGCCAGGTCGATGAATACGGCTGCTCAGTACTGTCTTTTATCGTTGGCGGTTATGATATCGTTTAGGACCATGAGTGTGGCTGAGGTGCACCCTTGACCCGCTCGGAAACCAGATTGCATAGCGGAGAAGGTACGGTGGGATACTTTGTTCTCTGAAAAGGAGAGATGTAGTGTAATTTGCATATTGCATAGCCTAAAGGCTATGGATAATTTGATTGAGACCACACTAAATAGCATATGGGCACACTTGATATTGTGCGCCCAGCAGAGAATCAGAGATAAGGGGCACACATCGATATATAGCCTAATAAGCAACTAATTCTAAAACACAGAGAAATAAAGACATTTCATCAATAAAAAATTACACGACCCTCCCCTGGACTAGATATTTTCCTCCAGGTAATCATTCTTTACATTTTGGTCCATCCATGATGAGTTGGCTTGGGGAGCTACTGCAATATGCCAGAAGTTGAAGACTTCCCACTGGGCAAAAACTGGTTGAATCAACATCATTTCCACGTCATTTCAACCCAACGAATTCGAGGATGAGGATGAGGATGTTGATTCAACGTGGAAAACTGGTTGGATTTGCAAAAAGTCATCAACAAAAGGGCATTTCATCTTTTTTTCATCCAACTTTTAACCGAAATTCATGACATGGTGACATATTTTGTGGACACCTCAACCTCAATGTAAATCAAAACTAGATGTTGAACTGATGTCTCTGCACCGTGGGCCTGTAAAAGGAATAAAAATCTGAAGAACTACCGCATTACGCGAGAAGTTAATACCTGTAAAAGCTCCGGCTCTTGTCAGCCAAGGTAAGGGCAATATCATGTTTGGACTTGAGAGTAGCCAATGTCTTCAACAGAAGCATTGGCATGTCATAACTGCTTCTCAGCAGAAATTGTAGGTCTTTTTGGGAACAGTCTTGGTTTAGGATGCTATTGGTTTAGGATGCTATTGGTTTAGCATGCTATTGGTTTAGCATGCTATTGGTTTAGCCAAGCCACAGAGAAGCAATCTGCATGTCCCGATAAACCCCTACCTCTTCTATACTGAACAAAAATAGAAACACATGTAAAGTGTTAGTCCCATGTTTCATGAGCTGAAATAAAAGATTCCAGAAATGTTCCATACGCAAAGGTTTTCTCTCAAATGTTGTGCACAATTTTGTTTACATCCCTGTAGTGAGCATTTCTCCTTTGCCAAGATAATCCATCCACCTGACATGTGTGGCATATCAAGAAGATGATTGAACAGCATCATCATTATACCGGTGCATCTTATGCTGGGGACAATAAAAGGTCACTCTAAAATGTGCAGTTTTGTCACACAACACAATGCCACAGATGTCTCAAATTTTGAGGGAGCGTGCAATTGGCATGTTGACTGCAGGAATGTCCACCAGAGCGTTTGCTAGAGAATTGAATGTTAATTACTCTACCATAGGCCGTCTCCAATGTCGTTTTAGAGAATTTGGCAGTACGTCCAACCGGCCTCACAACCGCAGACCACGTGTAACCACGCCAGCCCAGGACCTCCACATCCGGCTTCGTCACCTGCGGGATGGTCTGAGACCAGCCACCAGACAGCTGATAAAACTGAGGAGTATTGCTGTCTGTAATAAAGCCATTTTGTGTGGAAAAACTCATTCTAATTGGCTGGGCCTAGCTCCCCAATGGGTGGGCCCATGCCCTCCCAGGCCCACCCATGGCTGTGCCCCTGTCTAGTCATGTGAAATCCATAGATTAGGGGATAATGAATTCATTTCAATTGACTGGTTTCTTGAATTGAACTGTAACTCGGTAAAATCGTTGAAATTGTTACATGTTGCATTTGAGTTTTTGTTCAGTAGATCAAATTAAATAAAACTTTACTTTTGTGTAAAGTCTACACAGTAAATGTAGACTTTACCGTGAAATGATTACTAATAAGCCTTTAACCAACAGTGCAGTTCAAGAAGAGTTTAGAAAATATTTACCAAGTAGACTGTAATAATAAAAAGTAACACAATAAGAATAACAATAACGAGACTATATACAGGTGGGCACCGGTACCGAGTCAGTGTGCGGGGGTACAGGCTAGTTGAGGTAATCTGTACATGTAGGTGGGGGCGTAATGACAATGCATAGATAAAAAAACAAACAGCAAGTAGCAGCGTACAAAAGGGAGGGGGTGGGGGGTCAATGTAAATTGTCTGTCTGCTTGAGGTAGAAGCTGTTGAGGAGCCTTTTGGTCCTAGACTTGACACTCCGGTACCACTTGCCGTGCGGTAGCAGAGAAAACAGTCTATAACTTTGGTGACTGGAGTCTCTGACAATTTTATAGGCTTTCCTCTGACACCGCCTATTATATAGGTCCTGGGTGGCAGGAAGCTTGGCCCCAGTGATGTACTGGGCCATTCGCACTACCATCTGTAGCGCCTTATGGTCAAATGCCGAGCAGTTGCCATACCATGCGGTGATGCAACCGGTCAGGAGCTGTAGAACCTTTTGAGGATCTGGGGACCCATGCTAAATCTATTAAGTCTCCTGAGGGGAAAAAGGTTTTGTCGTGCCCTCTTCACAAGTGTCTTGGTATGTTTGGTCCATGATAGTTCGTTGGTGATGTGGACACCAAGGAACTTGAAACTCTCGACCCGTTCCACTACAACCCCGTCGATATTAATGGGGGCCTGTTCAGCCCGCCTTTTCCTGTAGTCCACGATTAGCTCCTTTGTCTTTCTCACACCAAGGGAGAGGATGTTGCCCTGGCACCACACTGCCAGTTCTCTGACCTCCTCCCTATAGGCCGTCTCATCGTTGTCGGTGATCACTGTTGTGTCATCAGCAAACTTAATGATGGTGTTGGAGTCGTCTTTGGCCACGCAGGCGTGGGTGAACAGGGAATACAGGAGGGGACTAAGTACACACCCCTGAGGGGCCCCAGGGTTAAGGATCAGCATGGCAGACGTGTTGTTGCCTACTATTACCACATGGGGGTGGCCCGTCAGGGAGTCCAGGATCCAGTTGCAGAGGGAGGTGTTTAGTCCCAGAGTCCTTAGCTTAGTGATGCGCTTCATGGGCACTATGGTGTTGAACGCTGAGCTGTAGTCAAAGAACAGATGTTCCTTTTGTCCAGGTGAGAAAGGGCAGTGTGGAGTGCGACTTAGATTGCGTAATCTGTGGATCTTTTGGGGTGGTATGTGAATTGGAGTGGGTCCGAGTGAGTGCCACAGGGACGTAATCTTTAAGACAGGTTACCTTTGCTTCCTTGGGCACAGGGACTATGGTGGTCTGCTTGAAAAATTTAGGTATTACAGACTCGGTCAAGGAGAGGTTGAAAATGTCAGTGAAGACACTTGACAGTTGGTCCGTGCATGCTTTGAGAACACGTCCTGGTAATCTGTCTGACCCAGCAGCTTTGTGAATGTTGACCTGTTTAAATGTTTTGTTCACATAGGCTACTGCGAGCGTTATCACACAGTCATCCAGAACAGCTGGTGCTCTGGTGCATGCTTCATTGATGCTTGCCTCGTAGCGAGCATAAAAGGCATTTAGCTCATCTAGCAGGCTCGCGTCACTGGGCAGCTCGCGTCTGGGTTTGGATTTGTTGTCCGTAATAGTTTTCAAGCCCTGCCATATCCGACGAGCGTCAGAGTCGGTGTAGTAGGATTCAATCTTAATCCCTTATTGACACTTTGCTTGTTTGATGATTCGTCTAAGGGCATAGCGGGATTCTTATAAGCATCCGGATTAGTCTCCCACTCATTGAAAGCGGCAGCTCTAGCCTTTAGCTCGATGCTGATGTTGCCTGTAATTCATGGCGTCTGGTTGGGATATGTACGTACAGTCACTGTGGGGATGACGTCATCGATGCACTTATTGATGAAGCCGATGACTGAGGTGGTGTACTCCTCAATGCCATTAAATGAATCCCAGAACATATTCCAGTCTGTGCTAGCAGAACAGTCCTGTAGTGTAGCATCCACGTCACCTGACCACTTACGTATTGAGCAAGTCACTGGTACTTCCTGCTTTAGTTTTTTCTTGTAAGCAGGAATCAGGAGGATAGACTCCTGCTCAGATTTGCGAATGGAGGGCGTGGGAGAACTTTGTATGCATCTCTGTGTGTGGAGTAAAGGTGGTCTTGGATTTTTTTCCCCTGCTTTCACATGTGACATGCTGGTAAAAATGTGTTAAAACTGATTTAAGTTTGCCTGCATTAAAGTCCCCGGCCACTAGGAGCGCCACTTCTGGGTGAACATTTTTTTCTTTCATTATGGCCTTATAGAGTTGGTTGAGAGCAGTCTTAGTGCCAGCTTCATTCTGTGGTGGTAAATAGAAGACTACAAATAATATAGATGAGAACTCTCCTGGTAGATAGTGTGGTCCACAGCTTATCATAAGCTACTCTACCTCAGGCGAGCAATACCTCGAGACTTCTTTAATATTAGATATCCCGCACCAGCTGTTGACAAATAGACAAACACCCCTCGTCTTATGAGAGGTAGCGTCTCTGTTCTGCTGGTGCATGGAAAATCCCGCTTGCTACAGTTTTTAATGTCCCGTTGCTAGGATAATCTTAATCGTTGGTTATTCATTTTATTTTCCAATGATTGCAGGTTGGCAAGAAGAATGGATGGCAGTGGGAGTTTACTCACTCACCTCCGGATTCTCAGAAGGCTGCCCGATCTGCGGCCCCTTTTCCGGTGTCTTTCTACATGCAAAAGTCGTGGACCTGGGCCTGTTCCAGTGAAAGCAGGATATCCTTCTCATCAGACTCGTTAAAGGAAAAAGATTCTTCCAGTCCGCGCTGAGTAATCACCTTTCGGATCACTTCACTTCACTGTCCAGAATTTTTTATTTTTTTTAAAGTTACGCATAATACAAAAAAAAGACTAAATAGCGCAATTGGTTGGGAGAATGTAAAACGTCAACCATGTTCTTCGGCGCCATCTTTAAATAGACCTGAGTGTCAATTTACAGGGAATAAGGTGCCATTTTGGACACAACCACAGTCTAATTTGAACAATGGAGAGTCATCCCGCCTCCCCTTAGCTGAATCGCATTAGTGTAAACCAATACTGTTCACAGGCCTGGTTGTTGTGTTAACCAATACTATTCTCAGGCCTGGCAGGCCTGTTTGTAGCTAGATATTTTTGAGTCATGTCGGGGACGATTTTAGCATTTTAGCTAACCCTAACATTTTTCCTTACCTAATTCTCTTAACATACTAAGTAAGTTCTCCTAACCAGCTACGAAAAGCCACTTCTGCTTGTCAACACTGTCAGACCTGCATTGAGAGCTGTGTGAGTATCAAATAATGTGATACATCCTCCACTTATGGGCTCCTATCGGGTCCACAAGGATAACCCTAACCTTCCTCAAGCCGAGAAACCCCAGATTTCCAACACTTGGCAAATGCCACCAAAACCTGTGACAATGTTCCAATAAAATAACATTTTGGTCACATTACAAGAGGGGAACTGCCTCCACAGCAGTCATAGCCAATGGCTCCACCAGCGAATGGCTATTAATAATCTGGGTGGTTTCAGTAAATAAGCACAGCTGCCCTCCAGAACTGTCCTGCTGAACAATGGCCTCTTATGTGACTGGGTTGAGAGGAAGGAGGTCGCTTCTGGTTGGGGCATATTATCCCCTACCATAGCTTTGTCCCAAATGGCACCCTATTCCCTACATAGTGCACTACTTTTGACTATGCACTATCAAATCAAAACATTTTTGTCACATATGCCGAATACAACAGGTACTGTTGTATTTCACCTTACTGTGAAATGCTTACTTTCCATCCCTTAACCAACAATACAGTTCAAGAAATAGAGTTAATAAAATATTTACGAAATAAACTAAAGTGATTAAAAATAAAATAATTATAATTATATATTAATCAAAAAGTAACACAAGAAAATGACATAACAATAAGGGGGCTATATACAGGGGGTACCGGTACCAAGTCAACATGCGGTGGTACAGTTTAGATGAGGTCATTTGTAATGTGACTATTTATAGATAATAAACAGCGAGTAGCAGAAGGGTAAAAACAAGGCGGGGTCAATATAAATAGACAGACTGTTCAGCAGTCATATGGTTTGGGGGAGCCTTTTGGTCCGAGACTTGGCGCTCCGGTACCGCTTGCCGCGCGGGAGCAGAGAGAACAGTCTATGACTTCGGTGACTGGAGTCTTTGACAATTTTTTGGGCCTTCCTCTGACACCGCCTAGCATATACTGTTGAAGTCGGAAGTTTATTACATGCACCTTAGCCAAACACATTTAAACTCAGGTTTTCACAATTCCTGACATTTAATCCAAGGAAAAATTCCCTGCCTTAGGTCAGCTAGGATCACCACTTTATTTTAAGAATGTGAAATGCCAGAATAATAGTAGAGAGAATGATTTATTTCATCTTTTATTTCTTTCATCCCATTCCCAGTGGGTCAGAGGTTTATATACACTCAATTAGTATTTGGTAGCATTGCCTTTAAATAGTTTAACTTGGGTCAAACGTTTCGGGTAGCCTTCCACATGCCTCCCACAATAAGTGAATTTCGGTCAATTTTTCCTGACAGAGCTGGTGTAATGGAGTCAGGTTTGTATGCCTCTGCGCTGGCACACGCTTTTTCAGTTCTGCCCACAAATTGTCTATAAGATTGAGGTCATTGAGGTCATGGTTTGTGATGGCCACTCCAATACCTTGACTTTGTTGTCCTTAAGCCATTTTGCCTTAACTTTGGAAGTATGCTTGGGGTCATTGTCCATTTGGAAGACCCATTTGCGACCAAGCTACAACTTCCTGACTGATGTCTTGAGATGTTGCTTCAATATATCCACATCATTTTCCATCCTCATGAAGCCATCTATTTTGTGAAGTGCACCAGTCCCTCTTGCAGCAAAGCACCCCTACAACATGATGCTGCCATCCCCGTGCTTCATGGTTGGGATGATGTTTTTCGGCTTGCAAGCCTCCCCCTTTGTCCTCCAAACGTAACGATGGTCATTATAGCCAAACAGTTCTATTTTAGTTTCATCAGACCAGAGAAAAATTCTCCAAAAGTTTGATCTTTGCCCCCATGTGCAGTTGCAATCCGTAGTCTGGCTTTTTCATGGCGGTTTTGGAGCAGTGGCTTCTTCCTTGCTGAGCGGCCTTTCAGGTTATGTCGATATAGGACTCGTTTTACTGTGGATATAGATACTTTTGTGCCGGTTTCCTCCAGCATCTCCACAAGGTCCTTTGTTGTTCTGGGATTGATTTGCACTTCTCGCACCAAAGTACGTTCATCTCTAGGAGACAGAACGCGTCTCCTTCCTGAGCGGTATGACGGCAGTGTGGTCCCATGGTGTTTATTCTTGCATGCTATTGCTTGTACAGATGAACGTGGTACCTTCAGGCATTTGGAAATTGCTCCCAAGGATGAACCAGATTTGTAGAGGTCTACAATTTATTTCTGAAGTCTTGGCTGCTTTCTTTTGATTTTCCCATGATGTCACGCAAAGAGGCACTGAGTTTGAAGGTAGGCCTTGAAATACATCCACAGGTACACCTCCAATTGACTCAAATGATGTCAGAACTTCTAAAGTCATGACATAATTTTATGGAATTTCCAAGATTTTTAAAGGCACAGTCAACTTGATGTATGTAAACTTCTGACCCACTGGAATTGTGAAATCTGTCTGTGTACAATTGTTGGAGAAATTACTTGTGTCATGCACAAAGTAGATGTCCTAACAGACTTGACAAAACTATAGTTTGTTAACAAGAATTTGTGGAGTGCTTGAAAAATAAGTTTTAATGACTCCAACTTAAGTGTATGTAAACTTCCGACTTCAACTGTAGGTCCAACTGGATGTCAGGAATCTTGGCCCCAGTAATATACTAGGCTGTAAGCACTACCCTCTGTAGCGCCTTACAGTCAGATGCCGAGCAGTTGCCATATCAACTGCATACCAATGCAACCGGTTAGGATGCTCTCGACGGTGCAGCTTCAGAACTTTTTGAGGATCTGGGGACCCATGCCAAATCTTTCCAGTCTCCTGAGGGTGAAAAGGTGTTGTCATGCCCTCTTCACAACTGTCTTGGTGTGTTTGGACCATGATAGTGCGTTGGTGATGTGGACACCAAGGAACTTGAAACTCTCGAACCTCTCCACTTCAGCCCCGTCGATGTTAATGGGAGCCTGTTCTGCCCTCCTTTTCCTATAGTCCACGATCAACTCTGTCTTGCTCACATTGAGGGAGAAGTTGTTGTCCTGGCACCACACTGCCAGGTCCCTGACCTCCTCCCTATAATATAAGCTGTCTCATCGTTGTCGGTGACCAGGCCTACCACTGTTGTGTCGTCAGCAAACTTAATGATGGTGTTGGAGTCGTGTTTGGCCAAGCAGTCGTGGGTGACTATGCACACACCCGTGAGGGTCCCAGTGTTGAGGATCAGCGCAGCAGATGTGTTTTTGCCCACCCTTACCACATGGGGCCGGCCCTTCAGAAAGTTCAGGGTCCAGTTGTAGAGGGAGATGTTTAGTCCCAGGGTCCTTAGCTTAAGGATGAGCTTTGTGGGCACTATGGTGTTGAATGCTGAGCAGTATTCAGTGAGTAGCATTCTCACATAGGTGTCCTTTTTGTCCAGGTGGGAAAGGGCAGTGTGGAGTGCGATTGAGATTGTGTCATCTGTGGATCTGTTGTGGCGGTATGCGAATTGGAGTGGGTCTAGGGTTTCGACATGATGCTGTTGATGTGAGCCATGACCAGCCTTTCAAAGCACTTCATGGCTACCGACGTGAGTGCTACGGGGCGGTAATCATTTCAGCAGGTTACCTTCATTTTCTTGAGATTGAAGAATGTAGGGAATAGGGTGCCATTTGGGACACACTATGTTTAAGTGGGTTTTTTATTGCGTTCTGGTATGTTTTTTCTTGGCGGGATGGATAAATATTCATTGAATACAGAAACCTGCCCACAAATTAAGCAAGCTTTTCTCAGGGGCATGCTTGCATGTAGGCTGCACATATTCCTCTTAGCACATTTGTTCTTCATAGAGTATAGATTTATGTCCTTATTGAAGTATATAGGTTGAAGTGCTTTCATTTATTTCCACCATCCATTTTACAGTGCTATAGATATTAAAAGGATTTGGCTCAATTGAACACCATAACATAAATTCTTTAATTTTTACTTCACTACAAGGAGCTGTCTTCCAGTGATAAGCGCTACTATAAACATATATCACACAAGACAGTTTTTCTAATTAAATGCTATTATATATCTGAAGCCACAGAGCAAACAGCTGGTAAGTCCCCAAGCAAACTATATTTCAGTATTTTCTGTTAGGGCTACCACGCATTGCTGTTAAAATGCTCCTATTATTGTAAGCAAGCGTTAAAGGGAGGGAAAGAGGGAACACTGCTGGGGCGCTTTGTTTACACCTTGCCATATGATGTTACATAACTGAGGCTGTTGCCCCGGCAACGCTGACTCTGACTCCACTCCAAGGCCCCCCTGCTCATGAGAGAGAGAGGACATTCTGTGGCCACATGAGTGACTGACTGATTTAATGCTGCTCATGTAAAAGACTTCACGCTGCTTGCTTAGGGAGTACCATTTCCTCCCGATTTGGCCCATACCCAGAGTGAACTCAGGACCTCTGCCTCCCAAACACACATGACTTCATGCCCAAGCGTCTTAGCCGATCGCACCACCTCATAAGCTAGCTAATGAAGCAACACAAGTGGGACACTATAGGCTGAGGAGTAAGTTTCACACATCCCCATGTGCTCTTTCTCTCTGGTGCCCTGAAATGTTATTTCTAAGAGGGTCTAAATAGATACCTTGGGGCTGAGATGCACACAAATGAAATAGCCACATTAATGAAGAGTCTAGTGACACACCTGTAATAAACACGTGTCAGTTTAAGCTAGAGAATCTGTTTTTGTTGTTGGCCTTATGCATCTGTGGTGGAGGTGGCCAAGCTACAACGATGTTTGTCAGACCATGAGACATCCTGAAAATCAGTATTCTCATGAAAATGTCTATAGCATCCAAACGGTTTAATATGGAAAGATGAGACTCTCACAAACATCATAGTATTTTCTTTCCGACCCCCACAAGCCCCACGGGACTCGTCTGAATGTAACCCATACAAATTAATGGAAGTATGGAGGTAGTTTTGTGCCAACAAAAATAAGTGGTTAAATATGTGTCAAATACAAATAAAAATATATCCTAGATATAGGACAGACATTTCAAAACTTTATTCCTTATGATTACATTTTTGACTGTCTTTTTTTAATTCAATGCGTTTCTATGGGCTATAGTAGTAAAGGCCAAATTCAATATTTTATCAAATAATGTTTAATAGTGTTCAAATAGCTAAATGATCCATGGTATGACCATCTTTAAAAAATTCCATATGTTAACTTGTTTTTACCCCTTTTTTCATGATATCCAATTAGTAGTTACAGTCTTGTCCCATCACTGGATCTCCCCTATGGACTCGGGAGAGGTGAAAGTCGAGAGCCATGCGTACCCCGAAACACCACCTTGCCAAGCCGCACTGCTTCTTGACACACTTCTTAACCCGGAAGCCAGCCGCACCATTATGTCGGAAGAAACACCGTACAGCTGCCCAGCTGGCGACAGTAGTCAGCTTGCAGGTGCCTGGCCCGCCACTAGGATTTCGCTAGAGCACCATGGGACAAGAAAATCCCAGCAGGCCAAACCCTACCCTAACCAGGATGACGCTGGGCCAGTGTATAAGACCACTGCGCCACTCAGGAAGCCCTCCAAATGTTAACTTATTAGAACCCCCCACATTCTAATGGCTTAGACCTTTAGAGGTTTTTAAAGGGGATCTGAGGGAGTGGATTGATAATGAAGGAATTATGAATGCATTTTTCATCATGAGGGGATCTCATGTTGCATCTGTGTAGTAGGAATAGTACAATATATTAAAATGTTTTTTTTTATGGCATTTTATCGTATACATCTGAACCAGCCTTGGTCCTTCACAATTTAATTTACCCCAAAGTATCAAATGTCAAACATATTGTTGTACAAAAAAGCAAACCCCTAGGTAGCCTTACCTTTGAGAGAAATGTAAGGAGGCTACTTCCTGTTCAAGTCACATACAAAACACGCAATATCACTGGTAACAATGAGAGTCGATTCTCATTACTTTGTGGGTGTAATCCCCTCTAGAAGATGGACTCAAGGTCACAGGCACTCTGGTCCTCCTGAGCCGTACGATAACAGCACCCGGCTTCCCCACAGAAGACTCTGTCTCTTTGTATTCCAGGGAACATCACTGAGTGCTCTCTCAGCTCAACACTGCCGCTCCCTTCTCCATTCATATAGCCTACCATGTGACTGTAGTCCTTACCATCAACCAGCCTCTCTGGAATAAGTAGAAGCTTCCATGTTTCCAATCGGCAAGTCTGAGCATTCTTTGCTTGCTTTGCCTTTCTAGCAATCAATGAAAAACTCAATGAAGTGCCATTTTTCTCTTCACATTTTTGCTGATCTGTGCTTCTCAACTATTCACTTAGAGAGTATTGATGTCTGTGCTCTCCACAATATCCTTGATAGATTTCAGCTTGAAACATTGCAGCTCTTTGCACATCCATAAAATCAATTTGGGAGGATGAAAATTGAAAACCGTCTAACGATAAGAGGTCTGTATTAGAGATAAACCCAGTGATCTTTTTATATGGTCATTGGACCTCTAGGGCTTCTGCTTGAGCATGAATGTCAGTTTTAGCCACATATAGAGAACTGTTACGATGTGTTCTTGCCCTGGATGGTATGAGTTCCAAGTCACATTTTGGTGTGCATGCGTGCGTCCATGTTTGCGAGCATATGGTTTTACGAACCCACCAAAAAGGCCATTGCGAGAGCACTTTGCTCAGAGGAAGCCAATGTCTATGATTCACAAGGTATTTGAGGGGCTTCCGGACATGCACAAATCAAAGTAACTACTCCACCCACAGGCACTGAGCCACACAGATGCAGAGATTCTTATCGAGAGAATGGAGGGGAGAATTAAGAGTGTGCACATGAAGAC
This sequence comes from Oncorhynchus tshawytscha, assembly GCF_018296145.1. Classification (NCBI taxonomy): domain Eukaryota; kingdom Metazoa; phylum Chordata; class Actinopteri; order Salmoniformes; family Salmonidae; genus Oncorhynchus; species Oncorhynchus tshawytscha. The sequence goes on from NC_056459.1 coordinate 18,586,127, forward strand.
TTGAGGCTGGTGGAACAGCTAGATGGAATATACAGTATCCCCCATGTGATCCATCATGGAGCTGTAGGTTCCACTGCATGTGCAGTGAATACATAATGACACGTGAGGACATTGGCCTGGTTGCATAAAACAACTTAAGTGTTTCCTTTTAGGGTTTACCTTAAGGAAACCCCTCAAACATTTCCTTAGGTAAGTGTCACGTCTGCTCCCGCTCCCCCACTCTGGCGCTGGAGGCTGCCAGGCTGCTCATCATTACGCACACCTGTCACCATTGTTACGCGCACCAGCGCTTCATCAGACTCACCTGGACTTCATCACGTCATTGATTGCCTCCTCTATATCTGGCACGTCCTCAGTTTCATTCATTGTCTATGTTGATGTTGTTTTGTTTTTCTTGTCCAGATGCTGTTCTTTGTTTAGTTTCATGTCTATTTATTATTACAATTTCACCCTGTACTTGCTTCCCGTCTCCCAGCGTCTGTGGTTACGTAACTGTTACAAGTAAGGGCATAATGAAGCATTTTCCTGCAGTCTAATGACCTAGTGGCCTTATGGGTGTAATGTTATTCATAATTAATAAACTATTTCAAAAACCCGCCGAAAATCTGGTGTTTCTATGTCAAACGGTTTTGTTATATTTCAGTCTTTTGTGATGTGTGTGTGTATATCAAGTGTGAAATTGAATACAATTTACCTGTACCATGTCAGGTATCACCGCCTGGTATGGCAACTGCTCCGCCCACAACTGTAAGGCTCTCCAGAGGGTAGTGAGGTCCGCATCACCCGGGGCAAACTGCCTGCCCTCCAGGACACCTACACCACCCAAAGTCATAGGAAGGCCAAAAAGATCATCAAGGACAACAACCACCCGAGCCACTGCCTTTTCACCCCGCTATCATCCAGAAGGCAAGGTCAGTACAGGTGCATCAAAGCAGGGACCGAGAGACTGAAAAACAGCTTCTATCTCAAGACCATCAGACTGTTAAACAGCCACCACTAACATTGAGTGGCTGCTGCCAACATACTGACTCAACTCCAGCCACTTTAATAATGGAAAAATGTATGTAAAAAATGTATCACTAGCCACGTTAAACAATGTTAGCCACTTAATATAATGTTTACATACCCTACATTACTCATCTCATATGTATAATGTATACTGTACTCTATACCATCTACTGCATCTTGCCATCTTTATGTAATACATGTATCACTAGCCACTTTAAACAATGCCACTTTTATATGTTTACATACCCTACATTACTCATCTCATATTGCCACGATCGTCGTAGTGAGTAGACCAAAGCGCAGCGTGATGTGAATACATATTTTTAATGAAAGACGAAAAACACGAAGTACACTAAACAAACAAACAAACTAACAAGACGAACGTGACTGCTATCAAAACACTGTGCTAACATGCAAGATCACATAGACAATAACCCACGAACCACAATACAAAACAGGCTACCTAAATATGGTTCCCAATCAGAGACAACGACAATCACCTGCCACTGATTGAGAACCATATCAGGCCAAAACACATAGAAATAGACAAACTAGACATACAACATAGAATACCCATTCATATCACACCCTGACCAAACAAAACATAGAAACAAACAACGCAAATCATGGTCAGAGTGTGACAGTAAGGTGCGGACTCCGGCTGCAAAACCTAAACCTATAGGGGAGGGTCAGGGTGGGCATCTGGCCGCGGTGGCGGCTCTGGCGTGGGACGTGGACCCCTCTCCACCATAGTCATTGCCCTCTTCAAGGGCCTCTTTAGAGTGACAACCCTCGCCTCCGACCTTGGGCCTAAGACCCTAATTAAAGGCCCCACTGGACTGAGGAGCGCCTCTGGACTGAGGGGCAGCTCCGGACTGAGGGGCAGCTCCAAACTGAGGGGCAGCTCCAAACTGAGGGTCAGCTCCGGACTGAGGGGCAGCTCCGGACTGAGGGGCAGCTCCGGACTGAGGGGCAGCTCCGGACTGAGGGGCAGCTCCGGACTGAGGGGCAGCTCCGGACTGATTGACGGCTCTGGCAGCTCCTGGCTGACTGACGGCTCTGGCAGCTCCTGGCTGGTTGACGGCTCTGGCGGCTCCTGGCTGGCTGACGGCTCTGGCGGCTCCTGGCTGGCTGACGGCTCTGGCGGCTCCTGGCTGGCTGACGGCTCTGGCGGCTCCTGGCTGGCTGATGGCTCTGGCGGATCCTGGCTGGCTGAAGGCTCTGGCGGCTCCTGTCTGGTTGCCGGCTCTGGTGGGTCCTGGCTGGCTGATGGCTCTGGCGGCTCCTGGCTGACTGGCGGCTCTGGCGGCTCAGGACAGACGGGAGACTCTAGCGGCTCAGGACAGACGGAGACTGTAGCGGCTCAGGACAGACGGGAGACTCTGGCGGGTCAGGACAGACGGGAGACTCTGGCGGCTCAGGACAGATGGGAGACTCTAGCGGCTCAGGACAGACGGGAGACTCTGGCGGGTCAGGACAGACGGGAGACTCTGGCGGGTCAGGACAGACGGGAGACTCTGGCGGGTCAGGACAGACGGGAGACTCTGGCGCCTCAGGACAGATGGGAGACTCTGGCGGCTCAGGACAGATGGGACACTCTGGCGGCGCTGGGCAGGAGGAAGGCACTGGCGGCGCTGGACAGGCGGGAGCACCTGTAGGGATGAGACGGAGAGACAGCCTGGTGCTGGGGGCTGCCACCGGAGGGCTGGTGCATGGAGGTGGCACCGGATAGACCGGACCGTGAAGGCGTACTGGAGATTTTGAGAGCAGGGCTGGCACCATCCGCCCTGGCTGGATCCTCACCCTAGCCCGGCAGATGCGGGGTGCTGGGATGTAGTGCACCGGGCTAAGCACGCGTACTGGGGACTCCGTGCGCTCCACCGCATAACACGGTGCCTGACCAGTACAACGCCCGCGACGGTAAGCACGGCTCGGAGAACTGTAACGCCGAGCTGGCACAGGACATGCAGGGCTAGGGAGGCGCACAGGAGGCCTGGTGCGTGGGGCTGGCACAGTCTTCACCAGACGGCTAGCACGCACCTCAGGACGAGTATGGAGAGCTGACCCAGGTGACATCAAATCCCTGACACGCTCCGTCTGGCGGATGTCGTGCCTCAGGCACCAACACAGCACCTCCCTCATAACTCTCTCCTCCAATCTCCCCATTAACTCCTTCATTGTCTCTGCTTCGCTCACCTCCAATACCGCCCTAACTGGCTCTGGTTCCATCCTTGGCTCCTTATGGTAAGCTGGGGGAGTTGGCTCAGGTCTGAGTCCTGACTCTGCCACTCTCTCCCTGTGTCCCCCCCAATAATTTTTTGGGGCTGCCTCTCGGGCTTCCAGCCGTGCTGCCTCCTCATACCGGCGCCTCTCTGCTTTTGCTGCCTTCAGCTCTGCTTTGGGGCGACAATATTCCCCTGGCTGTCCTTCGCCGTCCAGAATCTCCTCCCAAGTCCATGAGTCCTGTGTTCTCTGCCGCTGTTGCTGCTGGCCATTACCACGCTGCTTGGTCCGTTGTTGGTGGGTTATTCTGCCACGATCGTCGTAGTGAGGAGACCAAAGCGCAGCGGGATGTGAATACATCTTTTTAATGAAAGACGAAAAAACACGAAGTACACTAAACAAACAAGCAAACTAACAAGACGAACGTGACTGCTATCAAAACACTGTGCTAACATGCAACGTAACATAGACAATAATCCACCAACCTCAATACAAAAAAGGCTACCTAAATATGGTTCCCAATCAGAGACAACGACAAACACCTGCCACTGATTGAGAACCATATCAGGCCAAAACACATGGAAATAGACAAACTAGACATACAACATAGAACATAGAATGCCCATTCATATCACACCCTGACCAAACAAAACATAGAAACAAACAACGCAAAACATGGTCAGAGTGTGACACATATGTGTCCATCTGATACCATCTACTGCATCTTGCCTATGCCGTTCTGTACCATCACTCATTCATATATCTTTATGTACATATTCTTCATCCCTTTACACTTCTGTGTACAAGGTAGTTGGTGTGAAATTGTTCGATTAGATTACTCGTTGGTTACTACTGCATTGTCGGAACTAGAAGCACAAGCATTTCGCTACCCTCGCATTAACATCGGCTAACCATGTGTATGTGACAAATACAATTTGATTTGAGTTGTCTTTTTTTAAGCCCGTAACCATGTGTGTGAGGTATATACTTTTGCTTCAAAGTAGATTTGTTTAAGACTACCAAGAAACACTCTGTGTGACCCTGATTTAGCCCACTGCAGTAAAACGTTTAAGGTTTTGCAATAGTTTGAAGGCATGTAAGACAGAAAGAGTCTCTGGTTACCATGGAGATAACCTGATTCACTGAATGTCTTATCAAAGAGATCTCATTTATTTTGGGAGATTGCAAATGGAACTTCTACATTCAAGAGAAACAAATTGAGTCAGAAGATAACAAAACACTTATTTTAGCTACTTTTTCTCAACTTGTTTCTATTACTTTTTAACACGTCAAGTTAACTTTGGCCTTATAGCCATGGATTGTGCACCTTCCATTGTTTAGCTAAGTAGCTAGCTGGTGGATGTTTTGTTTTTGAAACCAGGGCAGAGGAAAGCAACATTCACCTCCACAAATGCTGTTTACATTATCCATACTGAATGAAGCATTTATTAAGGGACCTCAAGAGCAACCTTAACTTTTTCACTTGATTTAAGGGGGAAGTTCACTATAATGTTTTGTGCAACTGAATTAAAAACCTCTAAAACGGGGGAACCGCTTGAATAACACAAAGACAGAAATTGCTACGGTCAGAAGTTGGCATATCAGCATTACTGACCTCAAATTAATCCTGTGACATTTGTGGGGGTTGTGGGAAAAAATGTAGAACAGCATTGTGTTCATGCGATTCTCCCTTTTCCATAGTAGGGTCATATTAGTTTGTAGCTCAAACTGGATGCTATAGACAGAAGTTGGCACATCAGCATTACTGACTTAAATCCAGTCTTGTGATCCTTGTGGGGGTTATGGAGCAAAATGGAGAACCCCATCGTGTTCGTGAGAATCTCCCCCTTCTATAGTTTTCGGGACGTGTCATGGTCTGACAAACACCGCTGTAGCATGGCTACCTTCCACCACAGATGCGGTAAGCTGACATAGGCGGATGTGGTGGATTGAGACACAGCCCACATCGATCAATTATAGACCCTTGAGGATTAAAGTTAAGGAAACTAAGGGGAAAATTCACTTAAGATGTTTTCTTCATCCATGCCCCTTTTCCTTTGTTGCAAAAGAATGTGTAGAATTCTTATGAATAAAGCAATGATATCACCATGACCTTACCTTCCACAGGGTGCATAGCTTATGCCTTCTCAAATGGGACATTTTCTCTGGGTTTGTAGACATGAAAGTAGGTAGCAACCATTGATTTGAAAAAGGCAGTGTTTGAATTTGGCATTTAATGCAAACTTCCCTCATCAGTGTTGCCACTGTAATGGAATATAACGTTTTGACGTCCACTGAGAGAGAAGTCTAAAAATATTCTTACACCCTAATACTAATCCCTGGTGAGAAAATCACTCTGCCCTGAATCAGCTTTAAGCAGAGCGTTTCTCGGAAAACTAACATTGCTGCCTGCCTGCGGTAAACCCTGATTCTGTGCTCCCTTCGACCTACGGCTGCCTGGCGGGATCCAGCTCTCTGCTTTCTCTCTCCACAAAACGAGGCTTGAGGAAAAATAAATCCCATATTTAATTGTCTCTATGTGACCTGGCCAGGGGAGGAATTCAAGCGATAGATGCATTTTTAAGGGCACTTCTTTCAAGTGGGGCCAGATTATTAGGAAGTGCCCTACTTCTTTGGGGGATTTTTGTTGGGCCTATTTAAGAGTCACTGACCCGGTCATGGTGTGAGTGGATTACTACAGTCCATTTTCCTGCAGCGGTTCAACTGAAGACCAGCCAGGCCAGCAGGGCACAACTGAGACGATGTTATGGCAACATTGTGGCAACAATTCAGCAATGATCCACAGTGGGATGAGAGAGGGAAGAGAGGGAACCTCACCCAGGGGGAGAGAAGGGAGACTGGAAACCTGGATGCTTGGTGTGTTTTGGGACTCAATATTTTGTCAACATTTCCAGTGACATTATTTGAGGGAAAAAGCTGCTTGGGTTGTTGGTAAGGCAAATCCCTGAGGAGAGGTCTATATTAAGAAGGCTAGAAGACATGCCCAAGTAGACACCATGAGACAAGTCATTTTAATAGAGCAGTCTGAGGAGGAGAGCTGAGGAAAGCAAAATCATATTGTTATTCCAATCACTTTTATTCCATTGCTTTTATATAAAGTCTCAGATAACAATGCTACTGCATACACGTACGCATGGTTATGAGAAAACACTACTGAAGCTGTTTTACCCTCTTCTATGAACAAAGTGAATATAGAAGACTGCAAAGCACATACAGTCTGAAATGGCTGCAGTGGAAAAAATATCTCTGGAAAAAAACAAGGAAAATCCAAGTCATCGAAAAGCTCTGACTGTGCAGCCACTTCTTTTTTGAGCCATCACTGGAAAGAAAAGCCCTACCTACCCCAAGCGCAACCTTACCACCCTTCTTTCAGACACTTCTCTTTGTCTACACACTTGAAAAGCGTTTGAAAAGCTCAATTTGTGGGGAGCTGAGGGGTGAGGTGGTGGTGGTGCCAGATGCAGGGCCCCTGGTAGATCATACATCAGATGATTTATGAGCTCCCCACACCACTTAGTAATCCTCCTCATGCAGGCTGCAGTGTCACTAGCTGGTCCTCTGTGTTGCTGGGCCGGGGCCCTGGGCAGCAGTGGCGCGGCACATGACTGGCCTGCGTCCCAAATGGAACCCTATTCCCTATTTAGTGCATTACTTTTGACCAGAGCACTATGAGATTTCCATATGGAACCTGGTCAAAATTAGTGCACTAAATAAAGAAAAGGTTGCCATTTGGGGCGCAGCCTGGTCTGCCTGCAGAGAGGAAGAGACCTGCGTTTCAATGTCTTTCTGACGCCTCCACTTGATCACTGATTAAGCTCTCTCCCTCTCTCTCTCTCCCCCTCTCTCTCTCTCTCCCTCTCTTAATTCAAGGGGCAATATTGGCATGGGAAACATATGTTTACATTTTACATTGGCAAAGATATGTGAAATAGATAATAAACAATATAAAATGAACAGTTAACATTACACTCACAAATGTTCGAAAGGAATAGAGACATTTCAAATGCCATATTATGTCTATATACAGTGTTGTAACGACGTGCAAATAGTTAAAGTACAAAAAGGAAAATAAATAAACAGAAATATGGGTTGTATTTACAATCTTCACTGGTTGCCCTTTTCTTGTTGCAACATGTCACAAATCTCGCTGCTGTGATGGCACACTGGTATTTCACATAATAGGTATGGGAGGTTATCAAAATTAGATTTGTTTTCGAATTCTTTGTGGGTCTGTGTAATCTGAGGGAGATACAGTGCATTCTGAAAGTATTCAGACCCCTTGACTTTTTCCACAATTTGTTACGTTATGGCCTTATTCTAAAAATATACAGTGGTCGGAAGTTTACATACACTTAGGTTGGAGTCATTAAACTCATTTTTCAAGCACTCCACAAATTTCTTGTTAACAAACTATAGTTTTGGCAAGTCTGTTAGGACATCTACTTTGTGCATGACACAAGTAATTTTTCCAACAATTGTTAACGGACTTATTCACTGTATCACAATTCCAGTGGGTCAGAAGTTTCCATACATTAAGTTGACTGTGCCTTAAAACAGCTTGGAAAATTCCAGAAAATAATGTCATGGCTTTAAAAGCTTCTGATAGGCCAATTTACATAATTTGAGTCAATTGGAGGTGTACCTGTGGATGTATTTCAAGGCCTACCTTCAAAACAAATCAGCCAAGACCTCAGAAAAAATGGTAGACCTCCACAAGTCTGGTTCATCCTTGGGAGCAATTTCCAAACGCCTGAAGGTACATGTTCATCTGTCCAAACAATAGTACGCAAGTATAAACACCATGGGACCATGCAGCCGTCATACTGCTCAGGAAGGAGACGCGTTCTGTCTCCTAGAGATTAACGTACTTTGGTGCGAGAAGTGCAAATCAATCCCAGTACAACAGCAAAGGACCTTGTGAAGATGCTGGATAAAACAGGTACACAAGTATCTATATCCACAGTAAAACGAGTCCTATATCGACATAACCTGAAAGGCCGCTCAGCAAGGAAGAAGCCAATGCTCCAGAACCGCTACTTAAAAGCCAGACTACAGTTTGCAACTACACATTTGGACAAAGATCGTCCCTTTTTGGAGAAATATCCTCTGGTCTGATGAAACAAAAATGGAACTGATCATCGCTATGTTTGGAGGAAAAAGTGAGAGGCTTGCAAGCCGAAGAACACCATCCCATCCATGGCAGCATCATGTTATGTGGGTGCATTACTGCAGGAGGGACTGGTGCACTTCACAAAATAGATGGCTTCATGAGGATGGAAAATGATGTGGATATATTGAAGCAACATCTCAAGACATCAGTCAGGAAGTTATAGCTTGGTCGCAAATGGGTCTTCCAAATGGACAATGACCCCAAGCATACTTCCAAAGTTGTGGCAAAATGGTTTAAGGACAACAAAGTCAAGGTATTGGAGTGGCCATCACAAAGCCCTGACCTCAATCCTATAGAAGATTTGTGGGCAGAACTGAAAAAGTGTGTGCGAGCAAGGAGGCCAACAAACCTGACTCAGTTACACCAGCTGTCAGGAGGAATGGGTCAAAATTCACCCAACTTATTGTGGGAAGTGTGTGGAAGGCTACCCAAAACGTTTGACCCAAGTTAAACAATTTAAAGGCAATGCTACCAAATACTAATTGAGTGTATTAAACTTCTGACCCACTGGGAATGTGATGAATGAAATAAAAGCTGAAATAAATCCTTCTCTACTATTATTCTGACATTTCACATTCTTAAAATAAAGTGGTGATCCTAACTGACCTAAGACAGGGAGTTTTTACTAGGATTAAATGTCAGGAATTGTGGAAAAACTGAGTTTAAATGTGTTTGGCTAAGGTGCATGTAAACTTCTGACTTCAACTGTATATATTTTTTTTATATTTAAAAAATTCTCATCAATCTACACACAATACCCCATAATGACAAAGCGAAACAGGTTTTTAGACATTTTTGCAAATTTATAAAAAACAGACACCTTATTTACATAATTATTCAGACCCTTTGCTATGAGACTCCAAATTGAGTTCAAGTGTATCCTGTTTCGATTGATCATCCTTGTTTCTACAACTTGATTGGAGTCCACCTGTGGTAAATTCAATTGATTGGACATGGGAAGGGCACACATCTGTCTATGTAAGGTCCCACAGTTGACAGTGCATGTCAGAGCAAAAACCAAGCCATGAGGTCGAAGCAATTGTCAGTAGAGCTTCGAGACACAACTGTGTCGATTGTGTCGAGGCACAGATACCAAAACATTTCTGCAGCATTGAAGGTCCCCAAGAACACAGTGGCCTGTGTGTGTGTGTGTGGGGGGGGTGAGAAAGGCCTTGGTTAGGGAGGTGACCAAAAACCCAATGGTCACTCTGACAAAGCTCCAGAGTTTGTCTGTGGAGATGGGAAAACCTTTCAGAAGGACAACCATCTCTGCAGCACCACCAATCAGGCCTTTATGGTAGAGTGGCCAGACGCAAGCCACTCCTCAGTAAAATACACATGACAGCCTACTTGGAGTTTGCCAACAGGCACCTACAGACTCTCAGACCATGAGAAACAAGATTCTCTGGTCTGATGAAACCAAGATTGAACTTTTTGGCCTGTATGAAAGCGTCCCATCTGAAAGAAACCTGGCACCATCCCTGCAGTGAAGCATGGTTGAACCAGCGTCATGCTCTGGGGATGTTTTTCAGCGGCAGGGACTAGGAGACTAGTCAGGATCGAGGGAAAGATCAACGGAGCAAAGTACAGAGAGAACCTTGATGAAAACCTGCTCAGGACCTCAGACCGGGCCGAAGGTTCACCTTCCAACAGGACAACGACCCTAAGCACACAGCCAGGACAACGGAGGAGTGGATTCGGGACTGACAGAGCTTGAGATGATCAGCAGAGAAGAATGGGAGAAGAGCCCCATATACAGGTGTGACACTTGTAGTGTCAGACCCAAGAAGACTCAAGGCTGTAATTGCTGCCAAAGGTGCTTCAAAGTACTAAGTAAAGGGTCTGAATACTAATGTAAATGTGATATTTCTCTTTTTATGTTAAATAAATTAGCAAAAATGTCTAAACCTGTTTTTGGTTTGTCATTATGGTGTATTGTGTGTAGATGAGGGGGGGGACTATTGAATCCATTTTAGAATAAAGCTGTAACGTAACAAAATATGGAAAAAGTCAAGTGGTCTGAAAACTTTTCCGAATGCACTGCATGTGTCTCCAATATGGTCATACATTTGGCAGGAGGTTAGGAAGTGCAGCTCAGTTTCCACCACATTTTGTGGGCAGTGTGCACACAGCCTGTCTTCTCTTGAGAGCCAGGTCTGCCGGTAGCATCTCTCAATAGCAAGATTATGCTCACTGAGCCTGTAAATAGTCAAAGCTTTCCTTAATTGTGGGTCAGTCACAGTGGTCAGGTACTCTGCCACTGTGTACTCTCTGTTTAGGGCCAAATAGCAAATGCTCTGTTTTTTTGTTAATTATTTCCAATGTGTCAAGTAATTATCTTTTTGTTTTCTCATGATTTGGTTGGGTCTAATTGTGTTGCTGTCTTGGGGTCTGTTTGTGTTTGTGAACAGAGCCCTAGGACCAGCTTCCTTAGGGGACTCTTCTCCAGGTTCATCTCTCTGTTGGTGATGTCTCCCTGCTCAGGTTTGGGAATCCATTCCTTTTAGCTGGTTGTAGAATTTAACAGCTCTTTTCTGGATTTTTATAATTAGCGTGTATCGGCCTAATTCTGCTTTATATGCATTATCTGGGGTTTTACGTTGTACACAGAGGATGTTTTTGCAGAATGTTGCATACAGAGTCTCAATTTGGTGTTTTTCACATTTTGTGAATTCTTGGTTGGTGAGCGAACCCCAGACCTCAACCATAAAGGGCAATGGGTTCTATAACTAATTCAAGTATTTTTAGCCAGATCATAATTGGTATGTCGAAATGTATGTTCCTTTTGATTACATAGAATAGTGTTTCCCAACCAGGGGTACTAGGTACTTGGCCTACACATAGGGGTACTAGGTACTTGGCCTACACATAGGGGTACTTGAAAAGACTCATGAGGGAGCTCTGCTTTCATGCTCCAACTGGACCAAACCTGGGGCCCAACCTGAGGCATGAAATTTTCATTGAGGCTTCGCTAAGGTGCTGCCACTATGAAGCCTCAGCTGATTTAGAGACATGGGTGTCAGCGCCATCCCGTTGCTTTCAAAACAGGGGAGACAATTTTTAATATATGGTGCCATATGGGATTCAGCCCCAGGCATTCCTATCAGTCCCACAGTTCCGACCTTTCCACCAATGCTTGCCCACAGAGAAATACCGATTAGCATTGTTATGCTGGGGGGGGGATTGTTTGGTAGGTGAGCTGGGCCAGCAGGTTGTACTCTACTGTATCACTGCTTTAAGCAAGTGTTGTAGGCTTACTGTATGTTATTCACTTGTGCTGACTGCAACCTCTTCAAATACAGTAGTGGCTGTACGCTCTGATTGATATACTACTTTCTAGTAGTCTGTCTATTGAGTTTAGATTTGTTGCAGTATTTGCTATAGAATTTCACTAGAGCATAGGATCCAGTATATTAAGCTTTTCTATTGTCAATATCCAGAACATCACATTAGGTAATGTTTTCATCTCAAATATATGTAGGTAGGACCTAAAGACAGAGACATTGAAACAGTATTATGACAACATGATACAGTTGGGATATGTCTAAACCAATATTTTTATGAGGCATATTTCTTGGTATATCAGGGGGAGGGGGTGACTCATCGCTCCCTCAATCCCAGTCTGTGTATAAATAGACACACACACACACACACACACACACACACACACACACACACACACACACTTTCCACACCCTGCTGCCATTACATAAGATTGGAGCGTGGGAGGTGCGATGCAAGCCATATATAATTCATCAATATGGGATTGGATCTAGCCTCAGCTCCCATCTGACCACAAGACAGAACCCCCTCAACAAACGCACACACATTCACACGCACTCACAAACAGATCTTCCAGTGTATATTTCCATCTTTGTCCCTCTGAGCTGTACATTCCAGTAAAATGACTGAACCATAATACACTAAGAGCTTCCTGAATACGGTGGCTTGACATGCTCTGAGATTTGGTCTTTTGTAGGAAGTGTCAAATGAGTCGTTCTGAGCCACAAAACAGTTGCATTCACTGCATTCATTCTGACAACAAGAGTTTGGGAAACCCTGTCCTAGGGTAAAAGTTGAATCCCTTTGCTATAGAACAGGGATGTCAAACTCATTCCATGGAGGGCCTAGTGCCTGCTGGTTTTAGTTTTTTCCTTTCAATTAACACCTATTGCTATTATAAACTGGTTACCAATGTAATTGATGAATGGGGTTACTTTGGCTCCTGAGATGCTCAGCGGTCTAAGGCACTGCATCTTAGTGGTAGAGGCGCCAGACACCCTGGTTTGAATCCAGGCTGTATTACAACCGGTCGTGATTGGGAGTCCCATATGGCGGCACACAATTGGCCCAGCGTCGTCCGGGATTGGCCGGTGTAGACCGTCATGGTAAATAACAATTTGTTCTTAACTGACTTGCCTAGTTAAAAAAAAATATATATATATAATAAAAAAAGGGGTTAATAGAAAATACTTAATGCACGTAGGAAGGCATCGTCAGAGACGGAAGAGGAAGCGAGGCATTCCACTCCCTCATTTTTTCTGGTTTGTATACAATCTATGAACTAAGCAGACCAGACCCAGCTGCTAATGCATTGGTGCCTATGGGAGAACCACCTTCTTAAGCACACTTACATTTTTTCAATGGTAAATGGCCTGAGTGGGACATCTTCATTTATTTACCATCTTTGGCATCGTTTCTCCTCCACCACTGATACCAACTCTCCTGACCTCCATTTTCTTTTCTTCATGAAGAGTTGGTGCTCATCATTTAAATTAACATTTAAAGATGCACTGTGCAGAAATTGCTCCACCATTTACTGGTTTCTAAAATTCAAATAGTTCGCCTAATTTCAGCTTGTTACAAAACAAGCAAGTATAGTGCAGAGAATCATTGTACCATCTAAACTGCTGTGAAGTATCTTTTTCATAACCAAAAATATAGAATTTTCAGCTGTTTGAAGCTGGTCTACAAAACCAAAAGGAAAAGATGCAAAAACTAAACTTAAGCACTGGAAGCATAAAAATAGTGTGCATAGAACAGATTTACCACTTAGACTTACTTTCAATGAGAATGACAGATCTATATTTCTATGTGAATCAGATCGTATTTCTATGTGAATCAGATCGGGTCCACCCAAAAAGTTACATATTGCAGATGCTCTTATCCAGTGCACCTACCAGGTGCAACTAAGGTGAAGTGCCTTGCTCAAGGGCACATCAGCTGATTTTTCACCTAGTCGGCTTGGGGATTTGAAACAGTGACCTTTTGGTTACACGCCCAACACTCTTAACCACTAGGCTACCTGCCACCCCATCGTCAATCCAGGTCTCCAGAATTGATGTCTTTCTCCTATAGAAATAAGACCTAGACAATCAGGCAAGGGGAGTGTGTGTGTGTGTGTGTGTGTGTAAAGAAATAAAACAGTAAAAAGACATTTGAAAAAGAGTAGCAAGGCTATATTCAGACACCTGTTAGTCAGGCTTATTGAGGTAGTATGTACATGTAGGTATCGTTAAAGTGGCTATGCATATATGATGAACAGAGAGTAGCAGAAGCGTAAAAAGAGGGGTTTGCGGGTGGTTGGTAGGACATCATGCAGATAGCCCGATTAGCCAATGTGTGGGAGCACTGGTTGGTCGGGCCAATTTAGGTAGTATATACACGTGATTCGTGACCTTAATACATCAATCAAGTTCAAGGGAACAGTGAAAATCCGCAGACACCTGGTCCGCGTGTGTTACGCACGCCTCTATGAAGAGGGAACGCAACACCCTGCTACAACTAAACTCTCTGTGAAGCGAAAAAGGTATGGACTGTAGGTACGAGTAAAAATGACAACAAGCAGAATGTGGTACCGTTTACAAGGACTTTATTCCTTTACACGGTAATATGGGGAAAAGGGGCTGGACGGAACCAAAGCAAAGAAAGTAAATTTCAAAGCCCCCCCCCCCTCTCCTATCTTGCCTGCCTACCCACTACTTACCTAATTTAGCACCACCTGGTGCCCTAACCAAAATACAAGGGGTGGTCCGCCCAGGTCCTACCTAGTGTGCCTAGACAGCGAATATACTACGGGTATATGTATGCCCGCGGGCCTCTTGCCTAAGCACTCCCTAGGTGCCTTCCCCTTCCCCCTGGGAACAAATGAAACAGAATATTAAACAATTTCACAAACAAACTAATAACAAAGGACATCAAATAAGTTCTATCTGAGCAACAAACTCACAAAACATACCAACTCTCAGCAATGAACTCCCAGCAAAATCAATCTCTAGCAAAAAATCTCTCTACAAAACAATGACCTCCCAGCAAATCTCTCTAGCAAATCTACCTCCAGCAAAATCCTCTACAAAAAAGAAAGATCTCCTGAACAGAACACTGGCTTTTATATAGCTTCTGAAGGAATGGGTAATTGGAGACAGCTGTGTCTTGACGAGGGGGCGGGGTCAGCTCTCCAATTAGCCCTGGAGTCGACCAATCAGCTGCTTGAGGGATTTCAGGAAGCCATTTCCTGAAATAAACACATGCAAATACACAAACTACAACACATAATCTGGGGAACGTAACAGCGTGGAATTAATTTGACCGCTAATATAGAATTACAAAAGGGAGAATCTCATGCTCTGCTTCCATGTGTTCTTCCAGTAGCCCATATAGGCTGGTGGGGGGCCTAAGAATTCTGTTCTAATAGGAGATGTAGGTAGCACATTGACACTTTAGACCGTCTCTATCATCACAGTTTCCAAAAGCAAACAAGAGAAAGACATTTCTTATTACCTTCACTGGATTCTCCCATCGCAGTTCCCCAAAACACACACTCTGTATAACCTGCACTGGATTCTCCCATCGCAGTTCCCCAAAACACACACTCTGTATAACCTGCACTGGATTCTCCCATCACAGTTCCCCAAAACACACACTCTGTATAACCTGCACTGGATTCTCCCATCACAGTTCCCCAAAACACACACTCTGTATAACCTGGACTGAATTCTCCCATCGCAGTTCCCCAAAACACACACTCTGTATAACCTGGACTGGATTCTCCCATCGCAGTTCCCCAAAACACACACCCTGTATAACCTGGACTGGATTCTCCCATCGCAGTTCCCCAAAACACACACTCTGTATAACCTGCACTGGATTCTCCCATCACAGTTCCCCAAAACACACACTCTGTATAACCTGGACTGGATTCTCCCATCACAGTTCCCCAAAACACACACTCTGTATAACCTGGACTGGATTCTCCCATCGCAGTTCCCCAAAACACACACTCTGTATAACCTGGACTGGATTCTCCCATCGCAGTTCCCCAAAACACACACCCTGTATAACCTGGACTGAATTCTCCCATCACAGTTCCCCAAAACACACACTCTGTATAACCTGGACTGGATTCTCCCATCACAGTTCCCCAAAACACACACTCTGTATAACCTGGACTGGATTCTCCCATCACAGTTCCCCAAAACACACACTCTGTATAACCTGCACTGGATTCTCCCATCGCAGTTCCCCAAAACACACACTCTGTATAACCTGGACTGGATTCTCCCATCGCAGTTCCCCAAAACACACACTCTGTATAACCTGGACTGGATTCTCCCATCGCAGTTCCCCAAAACACACACTCTGTATAACCTGCACTGGATTCTCCCATCGCAGTTCCCCAAAACACACACTCTGTATAACCTGGACTGGTTTCTCCCATCACAGTTCCCCAAAACACACACTCTGTATAACCTGCACTGGATTCTCCCATCACAGTTCCCCAAAACACACACTCTGTATAACCTGGACTGGTTTCTCCCATCACAGTTCCCCAAAACACACACTCTGTATAACCTGCACTGGATTCTCCCATCGCAGTTCCCCAAAACACACACTCTGTATAACCTGGACTGGATTCTCCCATCGCAGTTCCCCAAAACACACACTCTGTATAACCTGCACTGGATTTCTCCCATCACAGTTCCCCAAAACACACACTCTGTATAACCTGGACTGGATTCTCCCATCGCAGTTCCCCAAAACACACACTCTGTATAACCTGGACTGGATTCTCCCATCACAGTTCCCCAAAACACACACTCTGTATAACCTGGACTGGATTCTCCCATCACAGTTCCCCAAAACACACACTCTGTATAACCTGGACTGGATTCTCCCATCACAGTTCCCCAAAACACACACTCTGTATAACCCTGGTTTCTCCCATCACAGTTCCCCAAAACACACACTCTGTATAACCTGGACTGGATTCTCCCATCACAGTTCCCCAAAACACACACTCTGTATAACCTGCACTGGATTCTCCCATCGCAGTTCCCCAAAACACACACTCTGTATAACCTGGACTGGATTCTCCCATCGCAGTTCCCCAAAACACACACTCTGTATAACCTGGACTGGATTCTATTGATGTGCATTATGACACCTCTTGAAACATCTCTTTACACCCAAATGTTGTGCTAAGCCCTGGTTCAAACATTATATTATCCATTTCACAAGTCCTTGTTTGTGTATTAAACTGTCAAAGTAAATAGAAAACACATGAAAAGTTGAGTTTGTTCCAGTTGTGGTGATGATATGAGAACAACACAAACACTATGGTGCACTGGGGAGCGCTCGCCTGCATGTCAGCATTTTATTTAAATTAAAACAAAAAACATCTGTCCAAAGCAATAGATTTCACAACTGTAAGTGATGTACAATCCTTGAGGCATGTAGAACTACAGCAACGGCTTGAAGAGTGATAACTGTAGTTTACATAATATTTGCAGATCATCAGAGCACTTCTAGTATATGTGTGTTTATTAATTAATGGTGCTACACATAGGATTTTTTAAACATTTTTGCATTGTAATTTCAGAAAATGTCCATAATACTTGTATATCTCCAGCAATACTGGTGGAATGAGTGTCAGACAATCATTGTACCATCTAAACCACTGTGAAGTATCTTTTCCATCACCAGAAATATAGAAATGTCAGCTGTTTGAAGCTGGTCTACAAAACCAAAAGGAAAAGATGCAAAAACTAACCTTAAGCACTGGAAGCATAGAAATAGGGCACATAGAACCGATCTACTGCTTCTTAGAATGGCTTTCAATGTGAATGACATATCTATAACTCATATTTCTATGTGAATTTGTTTGGGTCGCCCAAAAAGTTACATATGGCAGGTTTAACTCATTTGGCAGACGCTCTTATCCAGTGAGCCTTATAGGTGGAACTAGGGTTAAGTGCCTTGCTAAAAGGCACATCTGCTGATTTTTCAAACAGCCATTTCTGGGGAGACCTGATAATCACAAGTTAAACTCAAAGGGCCCTGGGACTGTACCTTGTAGAATGCCATCGTGCCTCCGAACCATGCCTGGAGTATTGTATTATTCTGCGACAGCATTACATAACTTTCCTAGTAAGATGTCATGGACTATACTCACTGTTTTTCATGAAAACATTTAACTACTTTTTATCATGGCATCCAATATTGATGAGGATGATGCACATGAACAGCACAAGTAGTTTGGATCAAGTAACCGCAGGATGCTCTGTTGTTTCATCTGTGGAAAGAGAAAACATAACAAGAGTTCAGGAACAGTGAATGTGCATGAAGAAATCCTGGAATTTTATTGGTTTGTGGTCAGGAGGCTACAGCGTCTAACACCCTGTTTGATGCGATCTCACCTATACAGCTCTGGCTTGTCCAAATACACTGTGAAATGTCTCTTTGATAGTCGAACACCGGTCTACCTTCTGAATGAGATTGCTATCTCAATGGGCCTTGCCTGAGTAATGGTTAAATAAATAGAAATAAAATATTGATTGTCAGTGTAAAACAAAGGCTCTGCATGCTAATTAGATGAAGCTGCCTAAACTTTACGCCTCACTCTTCCAGATGTCTCCCTGCTCATTGTTGAACTAACCTGTGGGCAGCCGGACACTCTCTCCTTCACTTATAATATGTATCTGATTAGTTATTCTTTTTACTGCTCCATCGATAGAGTTATTGCTTGGGTAATCGTATTTACTATTATGTATTGATTGATTTTTTAAAACTCTTTATCCGGTGTGCACTGCACAGAACACCAGAATAATTATTGCTGAATTGTCACAGTTGTTATTGTAATGTTTGTTTATGTGTAAATTGTGTAAATTAATCCTGTAAGGGATGGTTGCCAAACTGGCGATTTCACACGAAAATAAAATGGCATTAATTCGTCATTCATACACGATGGCTGTATGGTAAACTGAAGTACCATCCTATTCCCTGTATCTGAAGGGCTGTATCTCAATCTGAAATATCTGAAATGACACCCAATTTCCTTTATAGTGCACTACTTTTGAGTCCTATGGGCCCTGGTCAAAAGTAGTGCACTATATAGTGGATAGTGTGCCAGTTCGAACACACACAATCCCTCTTTTACCACACATGGTGTGAGCCTAATGCTCTGTGGACTGGGAGCCCTGACATGTGAACAGTCAATCATTCTTTCACTGACGCCATCAGAGAATATAAGGGCTAGTGTCTTGATTTACAGTGGATCATCAATGCTTTGATTGACTATTGATTGTGAGAGTGACTGATGGGTTGTTTTGGCTCACATATCAGTCCCCAATAGATTGCAAAGATGAATCATACATACACACAACAGGCAGTCAGTCCCACTGGAAAATACAGCCTGGCTTGTGCCGATGAGTCGTAGACATCCAGAGAATAACTCATACACTGCTGCCCCCTGGTGGAAGTTATGAACAAACACCGGAACTGAAGTAAATAATAGCCAGGTTAAAAATAGACATGCCATTTTGACTTCTCTTCTGAGGAATTACCTATTTGTTTATGGTGTGAATCTGGCAGATTTCATAAAGTAGATGTCTCAAAATGACCTGCCTGCGAATCAGAACCTGAAGTATTGAGTAACACACAAGACTACTATTCATACAGACACACCAAATGATAGTCAATCAGACTGCAGTCAATTAGTGTCACTCACTCAGAGCCATGTGTGGCTGAATCTCCTTTCAACATCTTACGGTGAGAAGCCTGTACCAGAACCAGAACTAGGGGCGTGGGTCAACGCCTGCCACACTGTCCCCGCACACGACCGCCACCGGCCCAGACAATGGTCCCCTCTCAGGCGCTGAACATCAACAACAAAGGGAGGACGCCCCATCCTCACTCTCTCTCACACACACACATGCCCCTCCCCAGGGGACAACCCAGCAGGGCGAGGATTGCTTATTGTTCAGAGGGAGAGTCAGAGTGTCGGAGAAGAAGCCCAAAACAATGGGAACCAGAGAGAGAGGCCATTTTTCATGTTGTCTATAAATAGGATGAGAGGGGAGAAGACCGTAAATCAGTCCCAGGGTGCATTGTGCCGTCGGACCGCGCAGTGGGCCCGGAGCCAGTCAGATAGACCTAGGCTGAATCCCAAATAGCAGCCTATTCCCTATGTAGTGTACTACTTATGACCAGGGCCCATAGAGCTCTGGGAGCTATGATCTTTTGGGACAGAGCATTAGTCAGATCCAGAGCCAGGAGGAAAGTACAGTACCCGAGGTACTCCCCAAAGCGTAGCCTATACAATGCACAAGACTGACCCATAGAAATATAATTACTTTGCATAGAAAGTCTCCTGACCCACCCTCAGTGACTAAGCCAGACTGTTGGCACTGCTTTTTATTTTTCATTTAACCTTTATTTAACTTGGCAAGTCAATTAATTATGAACACATTCTTATTTACAATGACGGCCTACTGAGGGGACAGGGGTTGAGATTTAAAAAATTAAAGTGAAACAAAACACACAACAAGAGAGACACCACAACACTACATAAAGAGAGACCTAAGGCAACAACACAACATGGCAGCAACATTGGCTACTGGCTGGACTGGACCCCTGGCCAGCTCAGGAGACAATCTCCAAAAGTCTGCAGCTTCAGATGACGACCCAGAGTCGCCGCCAAGCTTACAGTCATAGGAGGCAAGGTCAATAATTTGATATGTTATGCCAGGTCAAACAACTTGGTCAGGATGCAGCAACATTGAAGGTTGTCACTAGTTACTACAGTGATAAAGTCATAAACCTTGCCTTTTTCAACAATTTATCTTCTTAAAATGTGATTTTAAACCTAACCCTAATATTAGCCCCACACTGCTAACTTTATTCCTAACCCTAACCTTAAATTAAGACCAAAATGCGAGTTTTGTTTCATGAATTTTTACAATAAAGGCAATTTTGACTTTGTGGCTGTGCTATCTAGTGAAACCCATTGTTGAAGGGGTCTTTTTTCTTTTTTTTTACAAGGCCAGGGTGCATTCCTCTAGTCTGGACTAGTACTCAACTCTTGAGGATTTCCTGAGGAAGGAACAATAACACAATAAGACCAAGTGGTGAGATGGGGGACTTAATGAGCAGACTAATCTACGGAGACAATAAATCCTATGATGAATCAATATTGAAAAAAATGTTGGGATTAGTGCAGTGATATGAGTAATTTAGTCACCATTGTGAGAAGATGAATTACATAAATGTAGTATGGAAAGCTAATGTGTCAGTTAAAGTAGGGTGCTATATCCTAAAGAGACAATTTGAGATGCTGAAATTGAATACAGTCCTGAAGGAAATAGGACATGATAAGACTTTTCACCTAAAATCAAATCTAATTTTAATTGTCACATGCGCAGAATACAACAATACTTACAGTGAAATGCTTACTTACAAGCCCTTAACCAACAAACCAAATTTAAGAAAATACCTAAGAAAATAAGTAAGAGATAAGAATACCAGTGTCGAGGTAATTGAGGTAATTATGTACATGTAGGTAGAGTTATTAAAGTGGCTATGCATATATAATAACAGAGAGTAGTGCTGGGGGGGGGGCAATGCAAATAGCCTGAGTAGCAATTTGATGAGCTATTCAGGAGTCTTATGGCTTGGGGGTAGAAGATGTTTAGAAGCCACTTGAACATAGACTTGGTGCTCCGGTACCGCTTGCCGTGCGGTAGCAGAGAGAACAGTCTATGAATAGGGTGGCTGGGGTCTTTGAACATTTTTAGGGCCGTCCTCTGACACCGGCTGGTATAGAGGTCCTGGATGTCAGGAAGCTTGGCCCCGGTGATGTACTGGGCCATTCGCACTACCCTCTGTAGTGCCTAGCGGTCGAAGGCCGAGCAGATTTCATACCAGGCAGTGATGCAAACCGTCAGGATACGCTCAGTGGTGCAGCTGTAAAACCTTTTGAGGTTCTGAGGACCCATGCCAAATCTTTTCAGTCTCCTGAGGGGGAATAGGTTTTGTCATGCCCTCTTCACAACTGTCTTGGTGTGCTTGGACCATGTTAGTTTGTTGGTGATGTGGACACCAAGGAACTTGAAGATCTCTACCTGCTCCACTACAGCCCTGTCGATGAGAATGGGGGCCTGCTCGGTCCTCCTTTTCCTGTAGTCCACAAACATCTCATTTTGTCTTGATCACGTTGAGGGAGAGGTTGTTGTTCATGCCTATAGGCTGTCTCATCGATTTTGGTGATCAGCCCTACCACTGTTGTGTCGTCAGCAAACGTAATGGTGTTGGAGTCGTGCCTGGCCATGCAGTCATGAGTGAACAGGGAGTACAGGAGGGGACTGAGCACACACCCCTGAGGGGCCCCCGTGTTGAGGATCAGTGTGGCAGATGTGTTGTTACCTACCCTTACCACTTGAGGGTGGCCGTCAGGAAGTCCAGGATCCAGTTGCAGAGGGAGGTGTTGAGTCCCAGGATCCTTAGCTTAGTGATGGTGTTGAACGCTGAGCTGTAGTCAATGAATAGCATTCTCACATAGGTGTTCCTTTTGTCCAGATGGGAGATGGCAGTGTGGAGTGCAATAGAGATTGCACCATCTGGGGATCTGTTGGTGTGGTATGCAAATTGGAGTGGGTCTAGGTTTTCTGGGATAATGGTGTTGCTGTGAGCCATGACCAGCCTTTCAAAGCATTTCATGGCTGCAGATGTGAGTGCTATGGGTCGGTAGTCATTTAGGTAGGTTACCTGTTCTTGGGTACAGGGACTATGGTGGTCTGCTTGAAACATGTTGGTATTACAGACTCAGACATGGAGAGGTTAAAAATGTCAGTGAAGACCCTTGCCAGTTAGTCAGTGCGTGCTCAGCGTACACGTCCTGGTAATCCGTCTGGCCCAGTGGCCCTGTGAATGTTGACCTGTTTAAAGGTCTTACTCTGCGGAGAGCATGATCACACAGTCGTCCGGAACACATTCGTCCATAACACAGTCATCCGGAGTCTCTCATGTAGATTAGCCACTTGTTGCCGGATCTTCACAAGGCATCTTGATCTCTTTCCGCTAAACCTACGTTTCCTTTTCCAGCGAATCACGGGGATCTGGGCCTGGTCGGGTGTATGTAGTATATCCCTCACTTCCAACTCTTTAAAAAAATATATATTTCACCTTTATTTAACCAGGTAGGCCAGTTGAGAACAAGTTCTCATTTAAAACTGCAACCTGGCCAAGATAAAGCAAAGCAGTGCGACAAAACCAACAACACAGAGTTACACATAAACAAACATACAGTCAATAACACAAAATAAAAGAAACATAGAAAAATATATGTACAGTGTTTACAAATGTAGAAGAGTAGGGATGTAGGCAATAAATAGGCCCTAGAGGCTAAAATAATTATACTGGAGTGATAGATGTGCAGATGATGATGTGCAAGTTGAGATACTGGGGTGCAAAAGAGCAAGAGGGTAAGTAATAATATGGGGATGAGGTAGTTGGGTGTGCTAATACAGATTGGCTGCGTACAGGTACAGTGATTGGTAAGCTGCTCAGACAGCTGATGCTTAAAGTTAGAGAGGGAGATATAAGACTGCAGCTTCAGAGATTTTTGCAATTTGTTCCAGTCATTGGCAGCAGAGAACTTGAAGGAAAGTTAGCCAAAGGAAGTGTTGGTGTTGGGGATGACAAGTGCAATATACCTGCTGGAGCGCATGCTCTGGGTAGGTGTTGCTATGGTGACCAGTGAGCTAAGATAATGCGGGGCTTCACCTAGCAAAGATTTATAGATGACCTGGAGCCAGTGGGTTTGACGATGGATATGTAGTGAGGGCCAGCCAACGAGAGCATACAGGTTGCAATTGTGGGTAGTATATGGGGCTTTGGTGATAAAACGGATGGCACTGTGATAGACTACATCCAGTTTGCTGAGTAGAGTGTTGGGGGCTATTTTGTAAATTACATCTCTGAAGTCAAAGATTGGTAGGATAGTCAGTTTTACGAGGATATGTTTGGCGGCATGAGTGAAGGAGGCTTTTGTCACGCCCTTAGAGAGCCTTTTTATTGTCTCTATTTGGTTTGGTCAGGATGTGATTTGGGGTGGGTATTCTATGTTCTTTAGTTCTATTATATGTTTTGGCCGGGTAGGGTTCTCAATCAGGGACAGCTGTCTATCGTTGTCGCTGATTGAGAACCATACTTAGGTAGCCATTTTTCCCACCTGTCTTTGTGGGTAGTTACCTTGGTTTGTGGCACTAATGCCCTGTAAGCTTCACGGTCGTTTTTGTATTGTTTTGTCGGCGTAATTTCAAATAAAGAGGAATATTTAAGCTCACCACGCTGTGCTTTGGTCCAGTTCATTCGACGGCCATGACAGAACTTCCCACCACCAAAGGACCAAGCAGCGTGGTCAGGAGGAGAAGACACGACGGAAACCTGAGAGGCCGGGTAGATGACTTGGAGCAGATGACTTGGCGTCGGTGCTGAGGGGTGAGTCCGAGACCGAGGAGGAATTCTTGGACCGTTTGAGTGAGGAGTGGTTGGCAGTGGAGAGGGACGAAAGAGTTTGGAGGGGTTGGAGTGTGGAGCAAGACAGTCGCTTTGAGGAGCATGTGACCCTTCAGGCACTGTGCTTTGCGGTTACACGTACTGTGTCGCCGGTACGCATCCACAGCCCAGTGCGTCCTGTGCCAGCGCCCCGCAGTTGCCGGGCTAGGGTGAGCATCCAGCTAGGATGGGTTGTGCCAGCTCTGCACTCCAGACCTCCGGTGCGTCCGGTGCGTCTCCACGGCCCAGTATATCCTGTGCCAGCTCCAAGCACCTTGTCTCCTGTCTCCAGTCCGGAGCCTCCAGCGACGGTGCCCAGTCCGGGGCCTGCAGCGGGGGTGCCCAGTCCAGGGCCCGCAACGAGGGTGCCCAGTCCGGGGCCCACGACGAGGGTTCCCGCACCAGAGGTGCCACGAAAGTGGAGTGAGCCAGTGGTGGAGCGTGGTCTGCGTCCCGCACCTGAGCCGCCACCGCGGGTAGATGCCCACCCAGACCGCACCTTAGAGAGCCTTTTTATGTCTCTATTTCGTTTGATCAGGGTGTGATTTGGGGTGGGTATTCTATGTACTTTAGTTCTATTATTTGTATTTCTATGTTTTGGCCTGGTAGGGTTCTCAATCAGGGACAGCTGTCTATCGTTGTCTCTGATTGAGAACCATACTTAGGTAGCCCTTTTTCCCACCTGTCTTTGTGGGTAGTTAACTTGGTTTGTGGCACTAATGCCCTGTAAGCTTCACGGTCATTTTTGTATTGTTTATTGTTTTGTAGGCGTCATTTCAAATAAAGAGGAATATGTACACTCACCACGCTGTGCTTTGGTCCAGTTCATTCGACGGCCGTGACAGCTTTGTTTTGCGAAAGCCGATTCTAGATTTAATTTTGGATTGGAGACGCTAAAATGTGAGTCTGGAAGGAGGGTTTGAAGAACTCCTCGTCAAACAAGAACTCCTCGTCCAATTTGAGGTGAGTAATCCCAGTTCTGATGTCCAGAGGTTTTTTTCGGTCAAAAGAGACGGTAGCAGCAACATTATGTACAAAACAATTGACGAACAATGTGGGAAAAAAAAATAGCTTGGTTGGTTAAAAGCCAATAAGACGGCAGCCCTCCCCTCCGGAGCCATCTGTATGTACCTGTCAGTGTTTTTATAGTTCACCAGTGGACCATTAGTCTGTGGTATTTTAGTGGAAACTATTACGGCATGGCTAGATAACAGTCCTTAGAATAATAAACCTCTGGTCTGTAGAAAAGTGTGTTTGAACTAGATCTCAGAGGTGAAGGCCGTGACCAGAGCACTTCCGGGTTACATTCCTGGAAAATAAGAGTACAGATTGTACCAGGGGCCACGTGAAGGACAACTGGGTTTTGTCACAAATGGCGACCTATTCCCTATATAGTGCACTACTATTGACCAAGCTCAGTAGGGCTCTGGTCAAAAGTACAGTATTTAAGGAATAGGGTGCTATTTGGAACATACCTCTGGTGTGACATGTCCAATACCAGGACAAGCTATGGAAGACAGTTAAAA
Source organism: Oncorhynchus tshawytscha (assembly GCF_018296145.1). Classification (NCBI taxonomy): domain Eukaryota; kingdom Metazoa; phylum Chordata; class Actinopteri; order Salmoniformes; family Salmonidae; genus Oncorhynchus; species Oncorhynchus tshawytscha. The sequence goes on from NC_056459.1 coordinate 18,611,906, forward strand.
TAGGAAAGCAACAAAACAGAGTTCCGGTTTCGGAAGATAAAATAAAGACTGTCCCACAGGTAAAGTTTGGGGTAGCACCAAGTTGACGCACACACACACACACACACACACACACACACACACACACACACACACACAGACGCACACACACACAGACTCTGCCACACGTTCCCCGTATCATTCTCACACCGCCGCTCTATCTACTCTTATAAAATATTTCCTGCCCCCTATCCGTGCTTAGCCTCAGGCTAAGATGCCAAATGGCATCATATTCCCTAGATAGTGCACTACTTTTGATCAAAGCATTATGGGTCCTGGTCAAAAGTAGTATACTATATAGGGAATAGGGTGCCATTTGGGACATAACCTCAGACTGGGCCACAGAGTAGCCACTGACCTCTTAACAGCTCCTCTCAGCCAAACTCCTACTCATGAAACCCTCTCCTACTGGTTATAAAACCCTCTCTCCTACTGGTTATAAAACCCTCTCCTACTGATTATAAAACCCTCTCCTACTGGTTATAAAACCCTCTCCTACTGGTCATAAAACCCTCTCCTACTGGTTATAAAACCCTCTCCTACTGGTTATAAAACCCTCTCCTACTGGTTATAAAACCCTGTCCTACTGGTTATAAAACCCTCTCCTACTGGTTATAAAACCCTCTCCTACTGGTTATAAAACCCTGTCCTACTGGTTATAAAACCCTCTCCTACTGGTCATAAAACCCTCTCCTACTGGTTATAAAACCCTCTCCTACTGGTTATAAAACCCTCTCCTACTGGTTATAAAACAGTCCCTTGTATGAAGCCTTCTGAAAGAAACCACAGGGCTAGCCAGGAAGCAGCGCTCTCAGGTGAGTAAAATAACAACAACAAAAATAAAACATGGCGATAACGACTTGAGACTATTTACTTTTTCATTCTACAAGCTACTGATTCAATTCCAATACACACACACACACCTCAATCAGCCTATATTAGGAAATAAAGTTAACAATGACTCTTGGACATTGAGTACTTATGGTAGTACAGCTCAGAGGCTGCTAGGACATACAGTAATAGGAGACTAGGCATCTAAGCCTTGAGCTTTTGGGTTCCAGTCACGTACTTTGAATCCTCTGACAAGGCACATTACACAAATATCAACCAAAGAACACTTGTCTATGGTTCTAAATAGTCTTTTGTTCTGACATGGAGACTAAGATCGGATCAAGATCTTTACGATTGTTCGGCTCCACTTGCTGTGTGACGATCTATCACGTACTGAGGGCTCTCATTGAACATTGAAGGGCTGTACCATACTAGCCGAAACAGCAAACTTCCTCAAACCCAAGGGGCGGCCACACCACGTCATTCAGCAGCTCGGTTCAAAATGGCTCTTATGCAGTATTTAGAGCACGTATTATTTAACTGCTTTGTCTATAAATAGCCTAGGCTCCAGGCTCCATCTCCAGTGGTCTCCTGTTCCACCTAAAGCTGGATGTTGGACCCCTTTCTAGATCATCAGAGAAGGAAGTGGCTGGTCACCCAAGCAGCAGCACTTGGCAGCGCCAGCCCCAGTAAATGGCCGCTCCCTCCTCTCATGATCCCTCCCTGGCATCGACTCCACATCCAGCCCATCCCGCTGGGCAGACTCTTGCGAGCAATGCCAGGAGACCAGACATGAATGGGAGATGACAGGCCTGAGCCCAGTAAACAATGGCAGAGTCATATGGAAACACAATGGGGATTTGTGTTGGGGATGTGCGTGGATCTGTGGGTGGGGTGTGCCAGCCTGGTTATGGCTTCAGCATGGTCAGACTGTAGGTAGTGTTTGACAGGAGGGAGGGAGGGCCGGATAGATAGGACAAAAGGAGGTAGGAACAGAGAATAATGGCAAGAGGAAAAGATAGGAAAGTTTAACAGAGGGGTGATGTGGTAGAGGAAGGGAGAGAAAACATTAAGTACAGATGGTATACTGCAGAACAGGAGCTTCTACAAAGCAGAACGGTAGATTGCCAGGAAAGGCAGAGCTTCAGCATCATAGTCCCAATAATATTTCTACTAATACTAATGGTATTTTTTACAATATCTTTCAGCTGAACATACTTTACTATATGAAGAAATATATTTAATACATTTAGGAACAAGTGACAATGTTAGCAAGTAGTGTTTTTACTGTAAAACATTTTATTCCAACTGACTGCTCAGTATGTACAGGAGAACATTTGTACATAAATAGGCAAGTTATAAACATCAGCGGTTCGCTGGTACAAAATTAAAAAATAACATATTATACATTATCTACATGTGTCACTTGTTTTGCACACCATTGTCTATAATGGATTGTCCAAATCCATTCACACACATTATCCGAGTTGTATTGTGCATGCAATTGCTGAGGGGCAGACTTGTCAGTGGAAAGTAAGTGGCATTTTGTACAACACTGGAGAGAACTGAGGGGGTGTCATGGGCTATAAACTCATGAGGAACACAGAGAGGAGGATTCTAGGACAGGGCTTCGTACGGTCAGATGGCAGTTGGTGCTATTTAAAACTCTAGGGGTCATCTGTTGCAGAATGTCCCCTTTGAGTTATTGCAGTGTAAACCAAGGATTACCCACAATCACACAGGGATAGAACCAAAAACAGACAACCCAATTCTTACTCGTCCTCATCAGATTCCAAACATTTGAATTCATGGCACACACATTGACGTTCTGAAATGTGGTAATAGACTGTATAGACAAATACATGTTATGGGTAACAAAATACTGTCCATGGCGCAGTCATGATGTCTATGTGTGTTTCCAGTACATGTCATGGTACACATCCCTCTGATGAGAACTTTGTATTCTATTTACCTTAATAGCCGATGCATCGCGGTGCACTGATCTGAACAACAAAAGCTATGCTTCTTTGTCTCTCAACAGGAATAGTGCTTGGAGGTTTGTTGGCAGAAAAGTAGTTGTGAACACCTTGTAGATTACATTATTTTTTTTAGATTTTAAAAACACATTATGTAAGACATTGCTCAGTAAGACAACATTTCTGAACACACTGGGTCAGTCAGTGTTACACCTATGACAAGGTCCTTACCCCTTTTGCTCAACTCGATAAAGCATTTCAGATGCTGCAATGACAATTGTATTGCAGGCCCCTTCTGAAAAAAAATTAAGTTAATGCATGTTATAACACTCACATATACAACCACACAGACATACAGTACAACATCACACAACAACACTCTTGTCACAAGTCCTATGCACCATATCCAACTCTCAAACGCAGTTTCATTCACAAACAGAAATATCTAGATAATATCGCTATGACAGCATTGTAGAGCCATCAGAAATAACTCACATTTGGTCTCCGAACTCGAGCCAAAAATATTAAAATGAGTGTAATAACTTACTAATACAATATGAATTCAGTTGATCTGGGGAATTTGATAATTAATAGTATTTGCTGATTATAGTTTGTTTTATCCAAGTATTTTCTTTAAATCAGAGAGTTCTGAGAGAGATAGTATTGCTTAGATTAGGCAAAATTATCAAACACAGTCGTTTCCAGACCATCTGGAAGCCTCAGGAATTCATTTTAGAATCAAATACAAATTGACAATGTCAAAAAACTACCACAGGTATATTTTCTTCTATACAACAACCACGATCATTACTGTATCAATCCAAATCCACCACTGACACTGGCTACGACTATCACTTCTTCAATACTCAGCGTACTGGCTCCCTCTGGTGCGCAGACTGGGTATTGAAGGTGAGTGGTGTCAATTACATAACTAAGGAACAAACAGAGCAATCACTTTCATTGGTAAACACTCTTAGATCACTCAATTAGGTCACACACTGGAATTTCATATTAAGCCAAAATGAAGCAAATTTGTTAACTTTTTGTGGGTTTGGGGATTTAAATCAGTTTAGCTCAGCTATAAGTTTAGCTCAGTGCAAAATAATGGTTCTGATGTTAAAGCGATTCATACTTTCTCAGCAATAATAACAACCATCAAAAAGTAAGGAACCCTTAACAAATAAAGCTAACATGTGAGAATGAAGTCCTTTGGCATAAAAACAAACCCTTTGTTTCCAGAGAGGGCCTGGTGTGGTATTCACACCTAGTTTAGGGTGCAGCAGAGGGCCTGGTGTGGTATTCACACCTAGTTTAGGGTGCAGCAGAGGGCCTGGTGTGGTATTCACACCTAGTTTAGGGTGCAGCAGAGGGCCTGGTGTGGTATTCACACCTAGTTTAGGGTGCAGCAGAGGGCCTGGTGTGGTATTCACACCTAGAGGGCCTGGTGTGGTATTTAGGGTGCAGCAGAGGGCCTGGTGTGGTATTCACACCTAGTTTAGGGGTGCAGGGCCTGGTGTGGTATTCACACCAGAGGGCCAGAGGGGTGTGGTATTCACACCTAGTTTAGGGTGCAGCAGAGGGCCTGGTGTGGTATTCACACCTAGTTTAGGGTGCAGCAGAGGGCCTGTATTCACACCTAGTTTAGGGTGCAGCAGAGGGCCTGGTGGTATTCACACCTAGTTTAGGGTGCAGCAGAGGGCCTGGTGTGTATTCACACCTAGTTTAGGGTGCAGAGGGCCTGGTGTGGTATTCACACCTAGTTTAGGGTGCAGCAGAGGGCCTGGTGTGGTATTCACACCTAGTTTAGGGTGCAGCAGAGGGCCTGGTGTGGTATTCACACCTAGTTTAGGGTGCAGCAGAGGGCCTTGTTTTATTGGTCCACGGTCATTTACTGACAAATGAAAGTGACTGAGAGATGGGATATAGTCAGCTATTGATAAAAAATGAAATGACATTGTAAGGTACGAACCAGTGGGCCCTTGCAACCCTTCAATTCCAGGAGTGAATGTGTGCGTCCCAAATTCCCCCATAGGGCTCTGGTGAAAAGTAGTGCACATTGTAGGGAACATAGTGCCATTTGGGATGCAGTAAGACCTGTCCTATAGTTGGTTAATAAACGTGAACTGTTCCAGAGGGTGGACAGGACAGACACAAACACATTCATTATGGTTAGTCCCACAGGGCCCCACCAAAAAAAACATTGCTCTGCAGTCCCAAAAGCACCTCCAAAACCACAGCAGTGCTTCTCAAACCCATATGGCTACGGTCAAAAAAGGGTGCACTATGAAGGGCATAGGGTGCCATTTTGGACAAAAACCTGCTTTTTGGGAACCACTGTGTGTACTGGTGATGGGACATACTGTATAAAATCCTATATGGATCTATGGGTCACCCACTGGGACCAATATCATAAAACAAACTGTGCGAAATAAAGGCAGGCCGTTGTCAGTGCAATATGCAAAGTCTAACTTAGTTAAAACACAAACAATACACACACGATTAGCAAGAACTAACAGGGAGGAAGGCAGGGAGCCATAGAAAATGGCTGTTTCAGCAGCAGTAGAGGATGCTTCCCAAATGGCACCCTATTCCCTATACAGTCCTACTGACCCTGGTCAAAAGCAGTGTACTATATAGGGAAAGGGTACCATTTGGGATGCACACTAAGTCTCTGACCTTCTCCAGGAATGGCTCTGTATGGAGTGGGATTTATAGGAGTCAGGACAACATTGTTATCACAACAGCCAAGTAGTGGCTGGATTCCAACTGCTAAACCTTAACAGTAAATCTGCACCACAACACAGACAGTAAAACTTCCAAGAGATACTCTATCAGAGATATTCCTCAAGAAGCAATACAGCTGCTACTACTAGGACAATTCTTCCTTTTTACTTCAGTTAATACATTAGTTTACCTCCATAAAACCCTGTAAGAACCAAGTAGCAACTCTGACCCTCTCCAGACAAGGTTCATGGTCAGAGTTGCTATTTCCCCAGAGTACGTTGGACAACCTGGACTGGTCTAGACATGACAAACATCTAAAGGGCTCTACACTGTCAACGCAAATGATGGACCTACGTCAGCCCCGTTTGCGTATGCAGAGCCCTTAACAAGCGTAGTGGTTATCTCCATAGTAACCTTGAACCAATGGAACCTCAACAACCTACTCTATTTAGACACCTCTTAGGTAAAGGAGGTGGATCACCAACATTTACAAAGTGCAAAGGTTAAGCATTATGGATTGTTGCAAACAAAAAACCTGCTGTGGTAGTTAGAATACTTTACAAGAAGGAATGGTTATTAGGATATCATTTTCCAAAGACAGAAGATCCAGTTGTTTGTGGTTGGTAGATTTTTTTAACACTGAATGGTAGTTTGGTTGACCATCATCGTTGCGTTTACAACCTCTCAGGCATGTCAGAATGATGGTGGGTCTTCACAGGTCCAATTTTGTTCTGGCCATCTCATCAAAGTACCGTGGCACTTCAAGGACCGTAGACTTGAATTGTTCAATTAATTACAGGTTGCTGTGGTTTGTCTTTACTGTAAAAAAAAAAAAAAATAGGAGTCCCCCCACAAATAGAACAGAAAGCCTTCAACCGTCTGTAGAGATGGCCATGAAAGCATTCCCCTTTACAACACTGAAGTTAAGTCCCAGAGGACATCGGCACATAGAACCTCAAATTAGCTTTCAGTTCCGGATGTGGTTTCACTGGCTTGACACTTGACAGAGTCTGTGGACATCCGCCAACTGGTGGAGAGCCCAAGGAAGTGTGTGTCTTTGACACACAGAAGTGAGGCCTGCATTGAGAGGTCCCTTGTAGCAAAGGGAGCTCTAGCAAACTTAGCAGTGGCTGAACAGAGGCACTAGGGGGCACTCTTCCACATTCATCCATCCCCAAATGTCTAGACGTCTAGGACTGGGACACCATCTTCTTCACTTCTTCTATTTGACTCTGTTTGTTTTCCTTCAAATACTACAGGCAGTTAACTGCCACCCATTGCCGTCTCTGCTTGTGTAACTGGTGGGATGTGAACTCCGGTCTATCGGACATGTCCCTCCCTTCCCCTTTCCTCTCTCCTCTCTTGTGTGTCTGTTCGTCAGTTAGTCTGTCCGTGTAGCAGAGTCATCTCTTCAGAGAGTGGCCAGTATACGTGAGAAGGAGATGACTACAGAGAGTGTGGTCTGGCCCACTCCAAACACCAGGGCCTGGAGGGGGGCCATGTCCTTCCCTGCCACACGATACACCCCTGCCACGGCCGCACCTGGAAAGAGACACACACATATAGATTATAT